>NC_133879.1:2353068-2364040 GCF_044706935.1 Curcuma longa
CTCCTTATGGTCAACATTGCCAGAATCTGCAGTTTACTTTCCTTTTTCTTTATTATTGATCCTTTTCGTTTCTTGCTCGAACCCTGAGAACCAGATGCTAAGTGAACACTTTCAAGTGTTCCCCGTTCTGAGTCTCTCCTCTTCTTGCACACATTGAGCTATAAGCTCATTTAATGTCCACTTATCCTTTTAAGTATTATATGAAATCTTAAAAGTCAGTAGATCTGTTAGGCAGAGACATCAAGACGAAATGCACTAACATAGATTTAGACATTTCGAGATTAAGTGCTTTCAGACTTTTGGCGATATTGGACATCTCCATAATGTACTCCTTGATATTTCCTTTGTTGTTATACCACATAGTTACCAACTTCGAAAGAAGTGTGGTAGTCTCGACCTTTTCGTTTGCAATAAATCGGTCCGCTAATTGGCTTAAGAAACTCTTAGCACCTTCTCCTTTAGTAATAGAGCCTTTAATTGGTGCCGATATCAAAGCTTCATAATACTTAGACACATGTGATTTGATCGCTCCCACTTGTCAAATTCAGCCCCCTCTGCTCTATGGTGCTAGCGCTAGTCAAAGGTGTAGGGCCCTCATATTTCAATGCACAGTCCAAGTCCATACAACCAAGACTACGAGAACGTACTCTTTCCATTCAGCAAAATTAGAACCAGTTAAAGTGGGGATGTGATTAAGACTAGCAGTTACTAATTAGCTCACGATTTAATCAATGCCAAGAACATATATAAGTAATAAAATATGCTATCTAACTCATTAATCGATTGTTGATTCATGACCATCGATTGGTGGTCACCAATCAATCATTTAAATTAATTACTAGAAGCAATCAAATTAGATAATTGATTTTGTCGCCGTTCAAATTGTCAATCATTTGTCCAAGAAAAAAACTACTTGAAAGGTTGCACGATCTCCAAAAAAAATTTCTCATGTGGAAAACACCCTTTCAATTTTTTTAGACAAAAACAAAAAACTCTTTAATGTGGAAAACGTCTTCCACGTTTTTGGAACATGGGAGAAAAACAAACTATGAAAATTTTCAACTTTCCATGTGTTTTTTTTTCTTTTGGAATGTAAAAAGAAAATCATGAATTTTTTCACGTTCTTTGTTTTAACATTCTCACATTCATTTAAATAAAAACTTCATGTTCCTTATTATGAACCATGCAATAAATTGAGCCTATGCCCAATTCAACCTGTTTACAATCAACTTGGAACGAACATGCCATCAATCGCATAGTAAATGCAATCTTATAAACTGCAAAATTCGATGAAACATAACCAAAGGCTCTGATACCAATTGAAAGAATTTGTAAATCCTAAACCATATGAGTTCTACAAACCGGATAAGAACTTCAATAATTGAAAATACAAATAAACAAGGATCTAGTTTCAACGAAACATGATTTAATATATTAGTTACAAAAATAATGACAAAGAACCTGATTGAAGAGCCATTGTTTTTATCCTGCAATGTCGACTGCTTGATCCCTGTGGAAGAAGATGAAGCGGAAGCAAGAGGAATGATCTTCCAAGGGAATTAGGATGATAACGCTGTAACTCCTTCGTCAATGGGAAACAAAGGTTAGATGTCAATTATCCTAAACCCTCAAGGACCAAACCTCTATATATAACAATCCAATCCATTATCAGCCCATAGATAATAACGGAACAGATTGACCTATTCTATATATTTAATCTTTATCCGATAATACCAGAACGGATTAACAGATTCAACATATTTAATCCATATCCAATAATACCAGAACGGACTAATGGATTCTACATATTTAATCAACATCTAATAATCCAAAACTCGATAAACTTTAGTTAGATCACTTAAATGGATTCAGTTCATATTCGCATATATAAATTACAATTAAGCCCACTTTAAGAAATTAAATCCAACACTCCACTCTCTAAATTCAGAACCAAATTCAGAATTACCACCTAAGACTCCAGAAATGAAGTTTCAGAATGCTATTTCTGATTTCCAGAACTTGAAAATAACCCTCAAAGAATTAGCTTTTTGAAACATGGTATCAAATAGGTCCAAGGGTTGAATCATGAACACCACATAATACATCTCAAAATCATAACCTAACTTCTTCAGATTTCCAAAAGACAGTTTCAGAAATTCAAATTTTTCCAAACCCAGTTTCAAAACTTGAAATCAAAGGTAATTCAGGCTTGACTCATGAAGAATTAAGTTTCACAAGGGATCTCATTAAGCACTAAACACCAAAAGATTGAGCCCTAGCGGCCACTGTTCAAAAAATAGATTTGTATGGAGATGGGAAACTTGATAATTCAGAATTGCAGTTTCAGAAATCAATGAGGTTGAAGGATTTTTTGAATCAGGAATGATTTGGCAAGGAATGAACCCCAGTTGACAATTGAAGAACAAGATCTTTACTTAACTCTTCACTGATCAGAGAATTGTGACAAGAACTTGGCACACCAAAACCAAGTTGATACAATAATTCAAAAGTCTTCTCTGCAGGTTTTAGGATTCTGCAATACATTTTTACTGATCCTGTTCTTCAGAATTTTGGTGACACTATCCACAACAGCAAGGAAGCTTCCAAAAATTGAAATCATCTTGCAATTTATGAATTCAAGAAACCAACTTCAGAAATCATGCCCAAGGAAGTTCAGGAATGAAGCTGATTTTCTGAATGCTGGTTTTCATACTTCAATTTTAGATTTCTAGAATCCAAGGAAATTCCAGCTTGAATCATGAAGATTTCAGTGCAACAAAAACTCTCATTTAGCACTAAAATCATAGGAAGTGGAATTCTTATTACTATTGTTCAGAAATCATAACACAATTTGGCACAAACAGATTCCTAGTTTTTTTTTTTCTTCAAAAATCAAGGTAGTGTTACTTGGCTCCCAAAAATCCCCAAGGTTAGAATCTTAACCAAATTGGAAAGGATTCAATACCACTTGACAATAGGAAGGGTAGGTACTTCCCTTGAGGTTATCATATGGATAAAATTGCAATAAGGCTCAGCACACGATGGATTTAAATTCCTATCATAGTTCAAACTTTTCAGCAACAGTTGGATTAAATTTCAGAACCCTTATTCTAGAAATTTACAGATTTTCAATTACAAAACATTTAAGAAAAAGAGAACACCAAATGCCAAGTAGAGATCAACAACTTAATTTGAAAATCCCAATGAACAGAAACTGCAAACAAAAATTGGACTGAGTTTCAGTTTTCAGAATTTCAGATTCCAGGTTTAGTATCAGAAATCAGAACAAAAGAGAATCTTGCCTCGGCCATGAAAATTTAAACTTGAAGAAGAATTCCATTTAGCACTGAATTGACAAGATTAGTAATAGAAATCTGATTTGGCACTAAACAGATTAGGTTTAGTCAAGTTCTGTTTACAAAGTTCTGTCCTCTAGAAATCAGATTCAATAGGGTTTCCAAAGTTTAATAGCCCAAAAGATAACTGAATTTCCTGTCATTCAAACTTCAGAGAACATCGTCCAGCAGGAACTCACCAAGTTGAGCTCCCCACATGTTCCAGGATCTTCAGAAATTAGTTTCAGATTCTAGTTTAAAGACCTTCTGCATTTCAGAACTCAGATTCAGAGATCAGTGGTACATTTATATCCTGTACTGCTAATGCATCTTATGACAATTCTTAATTCTTGAAATATCAGAAGTACCAATTTCAGAAACCAGATTTGATTTTTGAAATCTGCAGCTCAGCCTTCAGTTTCAGAATTTTGATTCAAGGGAATTCCAACTTAAGTCGATTGAGAATTCAGGTTTGAAGAAGGCATCATCTGACACTGATATGGCTGGGGCTTCAGTTCAAACCATTATTAATCAGAAATCATTCAAGAGTTAGCACTAAACAGGATTACAAATTCAGCATTCCAACCTTTAGTTTAAAGTTTCAGCTGTGCCATTCTCTTTCATCTTCTATTAATCCCCGCTATTTTGTAAACATCCTTCCTTCACTTGTCAAGGAGTGAATAAGATCTCACTTCAGTTTTTTTTAATGATCAGAACAGCCTTTCAAGAGTGCCATTCAGGAAATTAAAATTTGTTTCAGCAACAACAGTTTCTAAATTAGGAATTCTATTTTTTTTCTTATGCAGATGACAATTATTCCCCAACCAGCTAGAGAGGTGCATTTCTATTGCATTAGTAAAGAACCAAATGAAGTATTATGTAGCCTGACAACAACAATTCATAATTGAATTACTCAATTTTTCATCCACAGTATAAACTCTCCAGCAGAACAGATATGAACTCCCCATGGATTAAGTTCCAATTTGAAAATTGAGGTAATTTCAGCTTGAGGCTAAGCCTAGGAAAAGATTTCATCTAACTAAAATGATTGGAACTCAAATCCAAAGTAATTCTGGTCAACAATAGAATGAGGACTTATCACTAAACCGGATTTACCAATTAAGAATTCCTGTATCCAGATTCAAGGTTTCACCTGTGCCATTCACATTCTGCACTTTCAACCACAATCCCTTTGTTGATCAAGTTTACAACACAGGTATGTTAATCACTCAGTTAACAATTCCATCAACTTAAGTTTAGAATTATGCCTTAACCCAATCACAGATTTTCTGGCACTGCAATGGAACTAGACAATTTTAGAAATTAGCCCCTTGAAATTTCATGCTTCAGAATTCAACTCCAGTTTTGGTGATGGAAGGTCAAGTTCTCAACTTGGAACTCTTATTGATCAGAAGCTTGTGACAGGAACTTGGCACCCTTATAGATCAAGAGAACTATTGGGATTATAATCAAAGTCTCATATTAGAAATATATGAAGAAGATCATGAATTTATAAGATGGAAGATATCTTCATTGGTATGAGACCTTTTGGGTAAAATTCAAAAATAAAACCATGAAAGCTTAGGCCCAAAGTGGATAATATCATACCATTATGGAGATATGTTGATTCCATTGGTCCTAACAATTGATATCAAAGTCATGGTCTATGTGGAGCCATGAAGGGAACCTTAGAAAAAAATGAAGGAGGTAAGGAAGAGGGCGGCCTGTACCATAGGGATAATGGTAGGGGGGTTCTAGTAAAATTCATGATAAGCTCTCGAGACAGATAAGTCTTAGTAGGTCAGTTAAATAGAATGCCAGGTAGTCTTAATAAATCAAGAGGACTGGACATCGAGACAAGGAGAGCCTAGTGAATCAAGAGATAAAACATCATGCTGACCTCGATTAGAGTATGATGGTCCTTTATTTGAGGGGAGGGTTGTTGAGATTATAATCAAAGTCCCACATTGAAAATACATAGAGAAGATCATGAGTTTATAAGATGAAAGATATCTCCATTGGTATGAAGCTTTTTGGGTAAAGTTCAAAAATAAAACCATGAGAGCTTAGGTCCAAAGTGGACAATATCATACTATTATGGAGATATGTTGATTCCATCGGTCCTAACACAAATAAGTTTTAGCAATTCAGTAATTTAGTAATACAATTAGATTCAAAGGCATCAGGAAATTGGATTCAAAAACTCAAATTATAGAAGTTTTAAGTTTTTGAATCGTGAAGGCTTGTAAAGGAGATATTACCACTTGACAATGAGTAAACAAGAGCTTCACCTTAGCGCTTTTCTGGTTGGGAACTTGCAGCAAAATCTTGGCACTAAACATGTTGAACTTGATACATTGATTTCTGAGTTTTGGTCTTTTTTTCAGACTTCATTGGTTGTTGAAACTTTTCTGATTATTTATTCAACCTCAAAACAATGTTGCTGTTGATAGCATAGTGCTGGCTGAACAATTGTCCAAAATCAAATCCCTGCATTTCAAATTTAGAATCCAACCATTATTTCATATTGCCCAATACTATGACAATTGCATGGCTAGAACTCAACATCCAATATCCAATTCCTCCTCAATCCTTCTGTGTTGCAGCTCTTGTTTTTCTCCAATTCCAGAATTCAGATTCAGGAAACAGCTCAAAGAGTTCAACTACTAAAAGGGTTCAGACATTCAGAAATCAGAATTTTAGATTAAAAAAATAAGAGCCAAGGACTTCTCTGTAGTTTTTTTTTTCTTCTTCTTTATGTATCTGGCACTTAACTTCTCCATTTCTGGAGTGTTGCATTCATACTAAAGTCTTTTAATGACTAGAGAGCTACACCTTGATTTATTAGATGAAGAATCGGCTAAATCCTGCAGTAACCTAGCAGATTCTTCTTTTAAACTGTTCTCAGATTTCCTTTTCAGCAGCACTCTGTTGTTTATGTTCTATTGGCTTGACTTACAGCTCAATTTGTTTAGTGGAGTGGCATCAGAACATCAGATTCGATGTAAGTCAGCTCACATGGATTAGGTGTTGATTTTGGCACCAGGAACTTCCACAATTGGAATTCAGAATTCAATTTCAGAACTTGCAAAGGTGAAGCTGGTTTTCTGAAATCTGTAGCTTATTAATCTTTAGTTTCAGAATTGAAATTTAAGTAGAGATTCAGCTTGGGTCATGGGAATTAAGCTTATCCAGGAATCTTATTTAACACTGAATAGACAGGAGACTAATTTCATGTTGTTGCTGGTCAAGATCAGCATGGATAATTGACACAAAACAGTCCCTAGTTAACACACAATTCAACTACTGGTTGATCCCTAATTTCTGTCTGAGGTTTAGTATTATTCATCACTTAACTCCCAAGTGTTTCTAAGGTTTTATTCAGAGCTTCCTCAGTTGGCAGCAGCAAGAGAGAAGAACATGTCTAATAACTCTTAGAATTCAGATTTGCAATCAACCTCAAAAATTAGAAATCAGTTCAAGTTGATACACAATCATTATCTCACTATTTTTTTTCTCTTGCCAACAGGAATAGCTTCGTGAGATGATTGATGCATGTATCTCAGATGATAAACCACTCCATCTTAAATAACTACTATGGTCATTTTCCAGCAGCAACATCTAAGGGTAGCATCCACACTAGATCAGTTTCAAAATGCTCAAAAATCCGAAATCAAGCATCTCCAGTCTCTAGTCAGAGATCACTCATGTTCTTTTGTCATAAGACTGAAATGAGCCTCAACCAAGTGGGAGCCTCCATGAACTTAATGTTGGGATTACAATCAAAATTCCACATTGAAAATATATGAAAAAGATCATGGGTTTATAAGATAAAAGATATCTCTATTGGTATGAGGTCTTTTGGGTAGATCCCAAAAATAAAACTACGAGGGCTTAGGCCTAAAGTGAACAATATCATATTATTGTGGAAATATATGAATGTCGTTGGTCTAACAATTGGTATCAGAGTCATGGTCTATGTGGAGTCATGTGGGGAACCTCAAGAAAAAATGAAGTAGGTAGGGGAGGCGCAGACCATGGAGATAATGATAGGGGGCTCCCGATAAAATCCATGATAAGCTCTCGAACCAAGTGGTGCTCCAGATAGTACATGTAAGACGTACGATGCAGTAGAAAGGAGTGGGTCGTGCTCCAGGTAATACACATAAGGCGTGTGACGTAGTGGAAAGGAGTGACCTCGATTAAAATATGGTGGCCCTTCCTTTGAAAGGAGGATTCTTGGGATTACAATCAAAGTTCTACATCGAAAATACATGAAAAAGATCATAGATTTATAAGATAGAAAATATCTCCATTGGTATGAGGCATTTTGGGTAGAACCCAAAAATAAAATCACGAGGACTTAGGTTTAAAGTAGACAATATCATACCATTATGGAGATGTGTAGATTTCGTCGGCCTAACACTTAAAACATAAATAATTTTTTCCTACACTTAAATTTTTGGACAAACAAACTCATCAAGCAATCAATCCAAACTCCCAATGGAATTCAAGCTAACCAAAGGTAGTAAAAGATAAAAGTGTTGATTGAGTTATTCAACTAGCATTTGGAAGGAAACAAAATCAACGAATAGGAATAAGAAATGCCCTTCATCATCTTCATGCATACATATGATCTTGTAATTTTGAAAAGAAGGATAGCAAGTTTTAGAGTTTAATTATCATGAGTGCATATCACATAAAAAGAGAATAAAGATTAGGCATGTAATAGTCCTCTCTAAAAAATTTTGACAATCAACCTTAATTACTCAAAATAGAATCCATCATCACACTAACCAATAGCATGCCAACACATCATTCAATCATGTCCAATGACCTAAAATCATGATGGTCAAACTTAAATAACTTTTATAATTCTCAAAATATTACTAGAAAAAATTTAAGGATTTGCAAAATAAAAACTATGCAAAGTATAAAGCAAAAAGAAATTTATTAAAGCAATGCAATCAAAGCAAAGACAAAATCAAAACAACAAGTGTGAAAATAACAAAAAGTATAAAAGAAAAAGAAAGAAAAGAATAGATTCCCTTTTATTCCCGGCATAAAGATGCTTATGTTTCAGAGAATGGATAAATTGACAACTCTATAAAAAGTTGTCCATACCCATGGGTACAAGTATGCACACAAAATCCTAATTTTCTCAAGCCCTTAATTTCCTTACTCTAGTAAAATCCTAACTTGAGTGTCGAAGTGGCTTGTTAGGATCTATTCCCGGTACCATTCTAACTCTCTTTTGGAGTGTTTTTTAGATTTCTTTACTCAGTCTGATGACTATCTCTGGAGAGCGTGCACATCAGCCCGTTTATTAACTAATGACTTGATCATCAATGGTATTTAGTTGGAATAAATTGGCGTCATTTGTGGAAACTTTAAGCCAAGACATTGCGATGGTTAACACTGGAAGAACTAATGACAACCATGACACTGATAGGGAGAAAAGCTGTGGCGAAGTAATCGTCATTACTCTAGAGAAGATTAATGAATTAGTCTCCCAGGCCATGCTAATGTTGCTACAACAACACTCGCTATTGCATCCTTTGCCTCTGGGGGCCCCTCCTCTCTTATATGGCGAACCCTTTTACCTGGTAGGGTGCCACCTACATTAATGGGGGCACACTTATTATGGACTCCCTTAAGGAAGAGACAACCCTTTCGGGTGAAGATTCACATGAATCTAAAGCAGGGATGCTTCCTCGTGATTGCAAGGGTAGGGCAGAGATCACTAATCAAGTGAGCATACAAGGAATGACCTTTTCTTAAAAAAATTTTGAACAATAATTACCTCTGCATTTTCAGCAACCGCAACTAGGGGAGTAGCCGGGGTCATCAGATCCGGAGAATCATCTATGCTTCTTTGAGAATGTTGTCTTACTGCACCAATACTCTAATAGGGTTAAATACAGAGTCGCCCAAACTACATTATTACGTTCCACCGAAAGGTGGTTCAATCGCCTCCTAGCCTCTTCCATCAACTCCTTTACAGATTTTAAAGTCACATTCTTGCATTAATTTGCAGTAACAAGAGGTCTGGTAAATGGAGATTTCTTCAAATCCTTGGTGAAGAAACCTCCAACAAATTATGTAAGACTGCTGGAGTGGGCTGAGAAGTGCATTCATCTAGAGGAAACCTAATTCGCTTGCAGGAACGATGTCTCGGCCCGCCTCTTGTTAGGATAAGAAGTCTGTTCAACCTGTGCCGATGAATAAGATCACACCACAACTCCTTAGTTATATTTCAACTCGATGAGAAGGATGGGCAATACAAGTTGTAGCCTCAACTCCTGCTCCCATAGAAGTACCGAGTCAAATTCCTCCGGAGGAGCTGGTTCGATTTTGTACATATCATCACTCGTATACTCACGACACTCAGGAATGTCGGTAACTAGCTCAAGAAGTCAGTCGAGTCATCAAAGAGAGACAACACAAAAGGAGGACTGATGAGCTAAGATTTTATGGAATTTTTGTTGATTCATTTTGGGTTCTTTTGTGGACAATTAAATGTTAAATCAACATTATTAGATTGCATTTGTGGTATGTGGTATTATTGGATGATTGATATAATTTCTGTATTTTTTACGGTAAATTTTGTATTAATTGATTTTAATCTTTGTAGGGTTCGAATTGAGCTATGATCGAGCCCGATCGAGATCAAATCAAGGACCTAGCCGCCAACTGGTAAACACTCTTCCCTCAAGTACTCTCGGCATGAGGACTCAGGAAGTCAGTTAGATCAGCACCAATCAGTCCGATCTCACGCTAGGAGGTAGAACCACCATGATGGTGTTCCCCTAATTGTTGTCACAATCTCCATAATGATCGATGAGAAGATTGTCCAAAAATGACAAAAATCGCCAGGGCAATACACCCCATTGCGACACCATTAATATGATCTCAGATGGTCCCACTAACGAGGACTCTAACCGAGCACGGAAAGTCTATGGTCGAAGGACAGAAAACTATAGTATAAGCACCAAGAGGGGCCAAGAGAAAGGATTCATCATCAGTTTTGGGCTATGAGATCTAGAAGGAGTCTCTACTCCTCACGATGATGCCTTGGTGATTCAAGCTGTTATAGTTAATTATGATGAAGACAGAGTGTTTGTAGATATAGGGAGCTCCGTCAACGTATTATTCAGAGAAGCTTTTGACCTAATGCAGATTGACCAAGAAGAGTTACGGTCCATGCCGACAATTCTATTCGGATTCACAGGACATGAAATACAACCATTGGGTCAAATCAGCCTCCCCCTTCTCTTTAGGCCTGGAGCCCTTACGGTGAACTCGGAGCATCATCTTCACAGTAGTGGACGCTCCCTCCTCTTATAACGTTCTTCTTGGAAGACCAGCACTCAGTTCATTCCACATAGTGGTCTCTACCTTTCACCAGAAGCTAAAGTTCTAGATAGTCGATCAAATAAGCTCAGTCAGTGGAGATCAAACCATTTCTAAAAAATATTATACTGCGATAGTTCATACAGATCTGAAGAAGATGCGAAGAACTTCATGGGGGAGGTGCACTCCTTACAAGAAGTGTTGAGTGCCCGTCCAGCGACTATCGCATGAGAAAGAAGCTCAGATCATATCTAGCCTGATGGGAACCTGGAATTCCGCTCCGT
>NC_133879.1:2364140-2521818 GCF_044706935.1 Curcuma longa
TGAAAGACTCAACCCTAACTCCCCGATGGCACGACCATGCCTGGTAGGCACGACCTAATGAATGTGTTGACCTAGAAGAGAGGCATGGTCGTGCCTGATAGGCATAGGCACGGTCGTGCCTGATAGGCACGACCTGAAGCAGCTAAGCCTCTGTTTCTAGGGCACGGCCATGCCTTATAGCCACGACCTAAAAAAGGAGCTTTTTGTTTCTGGAGCACGGGCGTGCCTGGTGGCATGACCTGGAGAAGCTAGTCTTCTAAGATCAAGGCACGCCGTGCCTTGAAGGCACAACCCCCTTCTTGGCTTGTATTGTTCCTTCTTCATTCCGCTTTGTTTCATGCCGATTTCCATCCTGCAAAATGCCAAAGTACGAGAGCAGACCTCCGAACTAGAAATATAGAAAATATACCTAATGCATGAATTAAGGATGCGATAAACATAGAGTATCAACATGAAAATGCATAAAGATGTCTAATAAATAAAGTAAAAAATATATGCATACCCTACACACATCATGCCTCTATACGTATCCAGACGAATACTCACTTTTGGAGAAAGGTGGCTGTGCTAGCAACCTTTGTGGATTTCAGCAAAGAGAAGGAAGAAGAAAGAAAATTAACCACACGAGTTTTTTTTTGCAAGAAAAACTCTTTTATACTCATGCTATGAATACCAAAGGTTTTTAGGCTTTTGATATTCTTTCATCAATGCATGATTAATTCTATTAATCATGCATGATAACTCCCATGCATGTAACTTCCTCTTCTTCATTGCATGATTAATCCACATTAATCATGCATGATGAATCAAAATTCAACTTGATTTAATTTGAGCCTAACTCAAATTCAACTCATGCATGTAACTTTCTCTTCTTTATTGCATGATTAATCCACATTAATCATGCATGATGAATCAAAATCCAACTTGGTTTAATTTGAGTCTAACTCAAATTCAACCAACTTGAGTCTAACTCAAGTCTAGGTCATCCAATGAGCTTAATTGTTCCTTTATTCAAACTAAAATGAACACATCTCCAAATAGAGTGTTATTCGTGTATGACCCAATAGGTTCTTGTAATGTTGACAATGTCTCTAAAACTTATTTTAGAAATATAAGCAATGAATGACATCTAGTAATGTATCATTTCTACCCAAATGACAAGGATGTCGAGATCCTGACATAATCTCTGTGACTATGATAATGTATGATCATGCCCTTCTATCCTCGATATCTAGATTGATCAATGAAGCATAGACCGTGTTTTCCTCTTATCAATCTTTATGTTTCTTGATCCCTAAGTAGATTTACTCAAGCAAATGAGCTCAATATCTCATATTAACTCATTTGAACATGGTCATACATTTCGTGGTCCTACTCTATCAAGAAGCCATAAGATATCACTCCCGTTATATGAGAGAGATAGATCCCATCTACATCACTCACATTCCTCCGCATAATTTGTTACATACCCTGTGATCGCCTTTATAGTCTACTCTGTTACGGGTGACGTTTGACGATACCAAAGTATATAACTCCTTATGTAGAGAACCGTAGTGACTACAGGTCTAAGGACTCTTCATACCAATAGTCACATGAGAAAGTTTATGACATTCATATAACGATTCATGAAACTTTCTCATGGCGAGTCAATTCAGTACACATTCTCTAATGTATATCCATGTGTCAACTCGATATCCCATATCCATAACTTGTGAGATCAAGTTATCTAGTTGACCTACATGCTAGTCTTAACGCATTAATATCGTCCCTGAATATCAATGCTTGACTAGGAATGATTAAGAGTAGTGTTCTCTACATTATCTCACTATCGATTCAAACAATCGATATGATATAAATTAGAACTAACTACTCAAGAACATTATTATACTTAATTATTTGACATAAATACAAAGTAAGTATAATAATCAGAAAATCTTGCCTTTATTAATAATAGAATATGATACAAAAGTTCCTAGTCAATTATCACATAATTGGTTTTAGGGCTACTACTAACAAAGTCTACCTAGGGAAGTGACTAGTCCTAACTGGAGGTTAGGCAAAGAAAAGTTCAAACTGGATGTTTGGCAGATGAGAAGTCTACCTAAGAAAGTGATTAATTCTAACTGGAGGTTAGGCAAGGGAAAGTTCAAACAGAATGTTTGGAAGGTGTGAAGTCTACCTATGGAAGTGACTAGTCCTAATAAGAAGTCAGGTATGGGTAAGCCAGTAGTTTAGACCTACAGGGTAAGACTTAGGTAAGCCTAGTAGGTCAGACAGACTACTGGTAGACTTAGGTTGCTTGCGTGTTTGTATGCTTATTTTGCATGAACCAGGAGGTTGAAGCAAGACGAAGGAAGCATAAGAGGAACACACAGAAGCAGCCAAACCAAACTCGGGATCAACTCAGGTCAAATCCGAGTTGATTGAATCCGGGCGCCTGGATCCAGAAGAATCGACCCAAATAAGACCGAAGAGATCGGATCGAATCGGATCTTAATGAGGCACCCGGAAAGGTCCATATAAGGGGTCTTAGCTTGAAT
The DNA here is from genome assembly GCF_044706935.1 of Curcuma longa. Taxonomy (NCBI): domain Eukaryota; kingdom Viridiplantae; phylum Streptophyta; class Magnoliopsida; order Zingiberales; family Zingiberaceae; genus Curcuma; species Curcuma longa. The sequence goes on from NC_133879.1 coordinate 2,366,681, forward strand.
CACCAAGACATAATCTCTCTACATCATACTCTTCATCCAGAGCTGCTGCTCAACGTGAACAACATTCTACTTGTGCAATCGAAGAAGTTCCAGGAGGAGTGCGCTGCGCTCAGAACTTCTAGATCGGCCCGATGAAAGTTTGTTGATTTTCAAGTCTTATTTTCTGTACTTTTACATTTATTATTTGATTGGACTGTAAGACGGGTTTCTCTACTTTCGAATAAGATTCGGAAAGGAGACAACTAGTTGACAGGCGCCTCCCGTACACAGGTCTTGGATGTACTAACCCTAGTGGGTTATGAACCAAGTAAATCCGCGAATTCCTTGTTTATTTACTAATTCTGCTGCTAAGTGCCTTTGATAGTATAAATGAACAAAAAATGAACAAACGAGAAGCGACGCTATTTACCCCCCTCTAGTGCGTCCCAACGATCCTACACGGGTGTCTTCCCGTGTATAAGCCTTGAACGTACTTATCTTGGGAAGCTAGGAACCAAGTAAAAAATTTGTGTGTCCCTGTCTCTTTATCTAATTCCGTTACGAATCTCTGTGATAGAACGAACGAATGAACAACGAGCATTATTTATCCACCTCTAGCACGCGTATCGGTCCTACATGTAGAACCTAACTCATTCCATTGTTATTTATAGGTTGATAGCAAAATTAGGATTTCATTGCTATATATAGAGTATGATCTCCGTAGGATAGGGCATCATGAGATCTCCTCGCTGCACATTGGTGAAAAGTACAGCGTCATCATCCTAATCTCTATAGAAGACTTGCCTTTTGATCTTCTTTTCCTATAAAATCCGGATTTCGTGGACGACGTAGAGACAATAGTGATTCCGCTGTATTCAAGTCATATTTATTTTTTATCATTATATTTCGGTTTGTTAAACTATTTTATTATAATTCTCTTCAGCAAAAGGTGGAATTCACTCCTCCAGCGGCCCTATACAGTCAGTCCCATGATCTTGTGAGGAAGTAAATCGAGAAGCTGCAGTTCGTCACAACGAAGGAGGGCATTGTCTCGGCTTCGCTAATATTCGACCCTTAACCACTTGAACAACTCTAGTAACCAACTCAACTATGCCTTGGGGACTATTTTGGTACAATTCTCAATATAACTAAATCTTGCGCATGTTTTCTTTTATTGAGTTCATAGGTTTTGAATTCTTACTCAGAAAACAAATTTCCATCATGTGAACTAGGTATTGTTATTACACGGATGTAAATAGGTTATCTAGGATTTGGTTACTGAAGCTTTAAGATTTTTGGAGGTACCCAAATCATATTTACTGATTGGCTTAAATCGTGAACCTTACAAAAGGCTTATGATAGGTTGTAAGCGAGTACAAAGACCAGTAAAGTCTAATAGGGTATTTCAGTCGGTTGTATTAGACTTGGCAACTAGAATAGGAAAAAATTCAGTCGGCTAATGGGATCTCTTTTATAAAAATGTTAGGCCAAGTTTAAGTGGCGGAAAGATGCATCGATGCATCCTTAAAACTTAAAAGGGGCAAATGGTGCACGAAAAAAAAAAAAAATTCAAACCCAGGCGATCCCTAAAAGGGGCAATGGTGCCATCTTCTGTTTGAACAAGAGGTAATTCGAGGAACGATACAAATGCCACCATACAAGTGGGAAACTATCCTGGATCATGCCGAATCATACTCAGCAATTCCAGCACGCACTTGTCACAGACGCTGTTGTTGACTAATTATGACAGATGGAGAACTAGTAGTTAAGGATGTTGGCATAATTAGGAGACCAGAGGTCCATCCATGGGCTCCGTAGCTGCGTCAAGAAAGGATCCTGCATCCACTCCAGATCCATCTTCGGGACCTGGAGCTCCGGAAGCATCGTCGGCCTCACAACCGAGGTCGAGGGCAGCGAGGATGATGATGAAGTCACCTCGAAATCTTTCAGCGCCTCTTCTTTCATCTCCTTGACACCGCAACGGAACGGATCCAGCGGGCTCTGCAGCTGGTTGTCTTGGTCGGAGTGGGATGTGTTGTCTGTCGTAGTCATGGATATGTGGGCCGGTGAGGCCTTCACATCCTCCATTTTCGCTCTCTGTTCCAATTCCTTCAGCGATGTAGCTTTCCTGTATACCTTGCACAGGACTATGTCCTCCTGCATTCGTAATTAATACGAGTTAAATCTTTCCTAAAACGAGATCGAAATGGTTCGTGACGGTGTGTGTTAGCTAGTCGATTTCCGTTACCTTGAGAGGCATGTCGCCGGCGCCGGTGCTACTCTCCGGCAGGCGGTACTCGTTCATGACCCAATCTGTCTTGGTGCCGCGCGGGGCACGCCCACGGTAGAAAACTAACGTCTTCTTCACCCCGAGGACGCGCCGAGGCTCGGATGCCCTCCGGATCGGCCGGTCGGACCCCGTGGCTTTCCAGAACCCGCGCTCTGTGGTCCGGTTGGGCCGGCCGCCGTTGCTGCTCCGGCGGTCCCTCGGCACGAAGAAGTACCACTCCCTCTCCCCTATCTTCGCCAAACCTGTTCGGTGATCAAAACATGAACTTCACAAAACAGAAGAAGATTTACTACGTGGCTCTGAATTTGGAAGTCAATTCGAGAATCACGAACCAGGAAGTTCCCATGGTTCATGAAGGTAGATATTGAGAGTGCCGATGATATCGAAGTTGAGCTTCCTGCCATGAGCCATCTGCCTCAGGTAGAAATCCAGCAGCTCCTCCTCCGTGGGGTGAAATCGGAAGCCGGGAAGATCGATCGGGGATTCGCTTCTCTCCATTCTTTCTTTCTTTGTTTCTCGTTGGTGTTGTGCTCTCTTCTTATTGCCGCCTCTTCATGCCGAAGCAGAGAAGAAGGGACTTGCCTTTATATATCCAATTCTTCCATGAATGAGAAAAATAAATTAGTTAATCACGAAAATAAAAAAATAATAAACTGAGATATGGACACCTAACAACCTGTGGCCCACGCGCTGTTGCGTGGGACCCAAGGAGAATTAGAAGACCTTGGAGTCATGCATGATTTATGTTTCAAACTAATTTCCACAAAATATTTTCAAAAGCACGATGGATTTGGTTATTTCAATAACGAAGAAAATCAAAAGAATATTTTTTTTATTATTCCTACGCGCTTCTAGAGCTGTTTTATATAAAAGAACACCGTCTTAGATAGAATTAAATTATACTGAAATAATTTTAACTCAATTTTAATCAAAACAAGATTAGGCAGCTCCAATTTAAAAATATTTTATCTCGGGTTTGGTCAAAATATCTCTAAGCCACTTTCATTTTGACGCAATTATTTCTTACAAAATAACTTCCAAATGCTATTATTTTATATAAAAGAGTTCCAAAGTGTCATTGTTTTATACAAAATAACTTTAAGATGATGATGTTTTATATAAAATAATTTCAAAGTGGATTGTAGAATTAGAGACGATTCTAGCAATTAGAGTTTGAGAAGGTTTTATGCTCCATTTTAAAATAATTCAAGTTAATACGTAAAACTAATAATAATCAAATAAATAAATAAGTAATAGTCAATTCTTTTATTAAATAAATTTAATTATTATGGTGACTTATTCTTTCCACTTGATATTTAGTTGAAGACTCCAAAGATCACAAGATAAATCAAACATAATAACAGGAATTACTTAATTAAGAGAAAAAATAAATAATAAAATAACTACAATGATGAAAGTAAAAGAAAATAGAAGTCTTATCATTTTTTAATGATCTCAACTAGTTTCAATAATAAAAAAAAGATAAAATAAGATATATTCTCGTTAGAGAGGAAGAAGGACTAAGATTGTTGTGGATAGGATAGAAAATAATAAAAGAAAGGGAAGAAGGAGGGTTGTTACTATTGAGAAAAGGAAGAAGAAAAGAGAACTATTTTTGGAGAGAAAAAAATAATTAAGTTACGATTGAGAAGAAAAAATAGGAAGAAGGGAGGAGAAGATCAGAAGAGCACGTAGAAGCTTGCGTGTGAGACGGTGGGAGTGAGATTGCATTCGTGGAAGAGAATAAAGAAAAGAAAGAAAAAATATATATTTTCTTAAAAAATTTCTAACTCATTTTAAATCAATCAAATCAATTTAATTAAATTAAACTTAATTTAACCATAACTTAATTAAATCAAATCTAAATCAACCTCAATTTGGATCAATATATATAATTTTTATCTTCGTGCCTACCTACCTGATGTATTTTATTCTATCCCAATTCGATTTTAATTCAGCACCTTCTTCTTCCATGATCCAATTCGTTTATTTATTTATTTTATTAAAAAAATTCATATTTAATAAAATTTATATAGATAATAATAAAAAAATAATTTGGTTGGATTATAGCTAGGACAGCTTGGGCTTCATATGCAGCTCCATCTTTGCGTAGAAATATATGTTTTGAGTAGAAAATTATAGGAGGTTGTTTTGATAATTTTTAAAAATCTTTTTTTATTTTCAACCTTTTAATTTTTATAAATATTATAGAATAATTATTCTTAGGTTTAGTCGATGGTTTATTTATTTATTTTATTGACAAAAAAAATTCATATTTAATAAAATTTATAAGAAATATGAATTTTTTATATGGTAGCTTTTAATTTTTATAAATATTATAGAATAATTATTCTATTTTAAATTCTATTTTAAATCAAAAATAATTATTTTATGATTATTAATTTTTAATTTATTTTTATTTTCATATAACACATTCGCCTAACTAAGTGAGATGCATCGAATAATCAGGTAAAAAAGTTGATTTATTAAAATTGTTATAATTAGGTTAGTCAGATTGGACAAGCAAGTTGGAGTAGTTAATGCAAATAGGTGGATGATCTAAACGAAAGTAATCAACTCAATCGGTTAAGATTGATCAAGTATATTGGTTGAGTCGATTAGGCCGAATGGATATATTAATTATTTTAATCCATAACTAGTAGAATAGAATATGCCATTAAAATAAATTTTAAAAAATATTTATACAAAACTATTTTTCTAACTAAAGATAATCAAAAACCACTCTCTATGTATTATATTTCACGAATGAATACTCATTACCTATTCATTCTTCATCACAAATGCCTCTAAATATTAAGAGATTTGATCAGCAGTCCATCTGTTTGATCACCTTAGCTTCGTCGTTACATGCACAAGTTAATTTGACTAAGTCAAGAGTAAATGATAGCAATGTGGATATGATATATACACGAGGACAATTATTTTTATAATTAGAAAAAGAATTTTTCTTTTTTCTTTTATGGGAAATTACAGAGTTTGAAAAGGAATATAGATGTCTACTTCATTGCCTTGAATAGCTGAAACAAATAATGGATCGTTGAACCAGGCGAGTCTTGTGTTTGATTCAAGTGCGTCAAGTCAAGATCATATCATGTCATGGAGTCGTCTAATATTTGTGATTCATATTTGTTGAATAGACCATTTCAAACTATCCACTTTATGTTAATACCTAATTACTTATGATTAATCCAATTCCTAATCTACATTTGTTTAAAATTGTTTCCTACTACAAGTCATTTTAAAAGTTCCTTGCATGATAAGTGATTGCTAATTAGGCTCTCAAGAGCAATAAGTTAAAGCTGAAGACTAATCACATATATATGTTGGCAACGGATCGACTCAAAATTAGATACAATATTGAGAATTGAACGAGGAATGAATTTGACCGATTCTTAGTTTAATGCTTGCTTTTATCCGTTAGATTAGGTATTTATTGTCGGTTCCTTGGACTACTCAAAATTAAACATGCTCAACTATTTTTTTTAAAAAAAAAATCAAATCTAATCCAAATATAATTTTATTAGTCTATCAAGATTAAATAACGAAGTAGATTGTATGCTTTAAAAAATATTTTTTACAAAAATAATCTCATTTAATATATTTTATATGGCTAATTAAATCACCTATTGAAAAATGATATATATATATATATATATATATAGCTCTGATATCCTGCCTGACGCCCCCGCGCGACCCCGCTGTGCGACCGCCGGACCTCCCCGCGTTCATCGCCGTTCGTCGCCGTCCGGTCACCGCCGGCCACCATCCCGGGCTCGTTGGAAGCGCAACTCGACGGCGCACACATCGGCACCGGATTCCGGCTAGATTGGGCCGGAATCCGACCGGGATTCCGGCCGAAACAGAGCAGATGCGCTGGTGGCCGATTTCGCCGGAATCCGGCCGGATTCTGGCCGAAATCGGCCGCCAGCGTCTGGCGGTGATTTCGGTCGGAATCCGGCCGGATTCCGGCCGAATCGGGGCCGGACTCCGGCACCCGCCGGACCGCCGGTGAGTTGCGGTTCCAACGGGTCCGGTCCGGCGGCAATCGGTGGTCGGACGACGATGAACGGACGCCGGGAAGCGGCGAAGGTCCGAGGAGAAACACTGTGCAATCGCGATTTTTGGACGGCTGCTGTTGATCGCGATCGGGCGTGGACGGCGTGGATCAATCGCGCATGGGGTCGCGTTTTTTTCGTCGCGCAGTATATCAAATCTATATATATATATATATATATCCAACAAATTTGAAGAATGTAAAACGAATCAGCACATTGTCACTTGACTAATTGCTGGCATGTCGAATGCTGAATTCAACCATTTTACTCGGTCCAACGCTAAGAAATTAGACCAATCAATGCCAAAACTTCAGGTCTAGTCAATCGACTTAACCACAAAGCAATCGAGCCCATCCAAAAATAAACTAAAAAAAAACTCCACCCATAATTAATTAATTTGACCGTTTCAAAAATGCGACTCCTCCTGTTTAATTAATACAATTGACGTTTGGAAAGTGGTTCCAATTGGAGTTCGTGGCAGTAGCCATCAACCCCAATTTCTCATGCCATGACTTCTAAGTCCCCAAAATTTCCAGTGGACTGACCTTAAACTTTCTCCATCAAAGTTGACCACTGATCGCTTGCTTGCAAGTCAATGAATTTGTCCCACTTGCAGAATTATTGTCATGACTCAGCTCATCTTGATTGTCCACGAAGTAAACTTAAAACACACAATTGGACCCACCCTCGATTATATTCTTAATTAGTTTCACACTTTCAATTCCTAAACCTATATCGATATATATGTTCCATCAGTTGAGCAAGACGAAAGCGACAGAGCTAAATGATCAAAGAACACATTATACAGAGCTAAATGTATTGGTGTTCAAGTGGAATTAAGAGAAGGAACTATTGAATGAGAAAATAGAATAGAGCTTTAATTCTTTGAAGCTGAATGGATAGCTTATCGAAATTTATAAGAATAGTTATAATTCCACTTAGTTTTGGGGTTGAGCGTCTTGTTAATTTGTGAAGAGATGTCAATTTCTTAATTGGTAAAAAGAATAGCTAGCCCATTGAATCCAACAAATAGTCTCCTCTCTTCAAGTAGGAAAAGAGCCAGTTTGCCATTGACGAGTCGATTGTTGTTAATTCAAGTCCAGATCCAATCATCGACCAATGGCATCGATGGGCAACCTAAGAACCATGAATTACACAGATGCTGCTCATTGAAGAAGAGCCACAATTTTTCAAAATTGATCAACAGTTGACCATGATTAGTGTTGTCGACCATGCTCATTGTTGTTATATACTATGTACAAATGCATTAAGTGATCATCTATCGAAATTATGTTATTATCTTATATATATTAACTATGTACCTGCCTTATAAAGTTAGTAATATATTAAATGGTAAATGTACATGTATTTCTAGACCACTAAAGTATATTGATTTACAAATGAGATACTCCTCACAGCTGCAAGTCTAAGGATCGATCACTTACATTATTCTTCAAGAAAACTCAACATGATTAAAAAATAGCAAGTGATTTTCGCCAATGATCTAACTATCCTTTAACATTAATATCTCCTACAACTTCTTCAAGTATTATCACACTTGGTGAAATCATATATATGGTTATCCAATAGTTGAAAGATAGTTATACTAGACTTATCACAATGTTAATGTTTAGTCTAAACATTGTTACTTTTAATAGTAGTATATATTTCAATTTATTACTGTTGTCTCGCCTAAACGCTAATGCAATTGTAATATATAAACTTTTGCTACCATTATCAAATCAAATTAGATAATATAATGATTATAGAAGAGTTTTTTTTAAAAAAAATAGTGTCATTAGAATACATCTGAAATATCTGTATAATTGCAGAGATCCCAAACATCTCTGGTGGTGATGAAGACTAACGTTAGTTGCCTGATATATTCAAATTGATCTGGACGTCTACGTACGATGTGAATGCTATACGGTGAGAACACAGATGCCAGAAACATTATATTAGATTTGGCGGCCAAAGTATCAGCATGGATCGTCATGCATCTGCAGTTGCACCCAGGGCATGCAGCAGGAGCACACACATGGAGGGAGGGGTTTAGGGTTTATGGGGTTATGTATACCGCAAATTAAATTGCAAAGTAAGTGATTATTTTACTGCAGGAGATAAAATAAAATTGTATAGCCTACTCGTCGTACGGAGACCTGGTTTCATGTAAAAGTAACAAAGATTTTGTTTTAATTACTGCCATGATTCAAGCACTTCACCACCTCCAGCAATATTATTATATATATATTATTAATATATTCGATCGCTACTGGAGACTTGTTAGTCTTCTCGTTGGTCAGTTCTTGTAGCGTTTTCTTCGTTTACATAATTACATGTCGATGACGTAGTGGCGACAGAAAGGGAGGGTGGTCATTATCCTAGATGCTCAGTGTTGCCCACCTCTACAGAAGGAATAAATAAACAAGTACTTGATGGAAATTTCCACGCGCATATCATCATTGATCATCTTTATGCTAATTTCTTTGAAATTTCCGGTGAATGAGGTGAGGCGGCAGTGGAGGCAAGCTTGCAGTCATCGAAATATAAAGTCAAGCTGTTTGACTTCAAAGTCAACGTCAGACAGACCGACCAACAGAGCTTGAATTTTGACTTTGGTGTTCATTTCACCCATCAATCATACAACAAATTAATGATGCACGTAATTTCAAGCTACTAGATGGTGTGGTTTGCTTTTTCTTTCACTTCTTTTTTAATTAAAAAAATTATGTAGGGAAGTCTTCTACCATGATTCCTTCAAGTTACTAAGCAATTATGTTAATGCAACACAACAGAAGGATAGACATACAATTCTCATCTAGGAAAATTTTGATATCAATTGATGTAGTATAGCAGAGCAAATAAGAATAGGATCCTCACCTAGAGGAAAATTGTCAATTCTCATTAAAAATAAAAAATTACAAACTACATTAACTCAAAACTTGAAGAATGCATGGGATCATAATCCTTTTTTAGTTTGAGGACATGACTTATTTTTTATAAAATAATAAAAAAATTCTATTTTTTAAATAAAAAACAAAATAACTTTTTAAAAAGTTTCAACTAATTATAAAAATTAACAACTCATATAACTTTTAATAAATTAAATTTTTGATTATATCATCCTCCTCATCAATTGAAGAGAACTTGACACCAACAAATGGAAGGGTAGAGCAGTTTTGAAATCAAGATGCCATTTTAGTTGAGTCAAATAGTATTGATTTATTTTTTTGATCATTTTTATGTCAATGTATTTTTTTACATTGTTAAGTGGGAAGGTAGAATAGTAGTAAATCAGAGATGTCTTTTTTGCCGAACCAAATAATTATTGATTTTTTTATTTAATTATTACTTTTTTAATGCTAATATAATTCATTATTTGCATTATTCTCCTCCACTGAGAAACACTAGACACATAATGAGTTGTTGATGTTTTCTTCTTGGATCGTCTTTTCCAAACATAGGGAATAATTACTTTGATAACTCTATATTTTAACTTTGAGATATCTTCTTTTGGTCGTCCTTTCCAACAATTAAGGAAACATCTGAATTTGTTATATGACAAGAGTGATGTCCATATTTTTTGTTGAACTTATATAATATGAAGATAATAACGATGAGGATGCTTCTGCAAAACCTATAACAAAATCAACATATGGAGATAGATGCTTGAACTTCTCCTACTAATTCTTTGGATGCCCCTTCCAATGAGAAAGAAATAAATTCACTTTGTTTCTTTTTTTTTTTTTACATTTTAATTTTGAGATATCTAAAGAATTGAAAAGTGCAATAGGGGGAGGGAGTGAATATCGCTCATAATTTAAAACTTGTATTTTCTTTTCAAATCAAAATGCAATGAAAATAGAGACAAACACACAAATTGTACAAGTTATTTATTGGATTCACAATCCCCCAAGATTGTTACTCCAAAACCTATAATCCGTTAGGTAGATCACTTTCCAAATAGACACCTCTATATCCTCTCCTTTTGAAAACTTTTTGGAGGCAAAGAAGCCAATAAGAGAGAGTACAATAACACTTTATTGTATCTCTTTAGAAATGTAATGAAAGTACAATGAAATAAATGATCAACAACATAGAGATTCAGAACTCAACGAAGGTTGTCAAGAGAAACGGAATATAGACGAGCAGAGCTTTAGTTGCTTGAACACTTGATGATTACTTGAATTGAAATTGTGTTCTGAACCTATGCTTCAAAGTCCTTTTTATAGAACTTTTTCGGTCGACTGATCCAACCATTCGATCGTCCGATCCACAATTTATCCGTCTCGATAGACTAATCTAGATCGATTTTTCGATTGATTGATCTACAGTTCTGGTCGATCGAACATCTTCCATGTCAACATTTTGTCTAGATACATTTGTTGACTAGTTTTTTTCTGGTCTCCCGATTACCATCTAGTCGCTTGATCCTTCCCATGTCAATTTCGTGTTGTTGTCCCTTTGCCACATCAATTTGCCTAGGCTTATCTTCTGCCACGTCATCTCTCCAAACTTTATCTCTTGACACATGTCATCTCATCGATCCATATCCATGCCACATCAACATCCTAGAGCTTATCGAAGCTATGTCACCATAGATGTATTTGCCACATTTGTTTTTTGAGCGAAACTGATGCCACATTGACACAGACTGCCAACTCAGATTTTTTGATCGATCGAACCATTTCTTCGATCGATCAAACCGTCCAATTGATCGCACTTACCTTTTGGTCACTCGTACTTGATTTTCCTATAACACAAAGTTAGCACAATAGAAAATATAATATAATAATTCACGCTTCTAATTATGAGAATTAATACTGTCTAATCTCGACTTCAAAACACGGATTGGTTTCTTAGTCAGACCTAGCTAAAAGGACTACCCCATTTTCAAACTAAAAAACTCCTCACAACCTTCATTCAAAAGGACCTCTCTGAACTTACCCTACTTCCCTACCTACCAAACATTAGATCTAGTTGACCTGTTTAAGCTCTCTCTATTTAGCGTCTGATCCTTTGACTCACTAGAGCTTCCATTGATTCGATGTCAGGTCCTATTGACCCATCAAGTCTGTCCTATCAGATGTTTGATTTGTCAATCCATCTGAACTTTCTCTACTAGTGTCCAGTCCACTTGATCCACTAAAACTTTTCCGTTGCCTAGTATTCGATCCACCTGACCCACTAACACTTTTCTATTAAGTAACCTACACACTTAACACCCATATCATATCTCAAAAGCTTAACTTTAAGCCCTTTGACAACATCAAAAAATAAGTTTAATTATCTGGTATTTCCTGCATCAATAATCTATTCCTTTTTAACGTCTAGCAACTTAGTTTAAAGTTAAAAAAAATTAAAACCAAAATACCCCTTTAAATATTCAAATATTTTCAAACTCTCCCCTTGAAGTTTTGAAAAGATTACCCATCAAAATTTTCCACTAGTTTCAAACTAAAACATTTTCAAAATTTAACTCTAAACCTATATTCTCCTGTTTTGATACACATCGAAATGGAGATAAAAATATTTTATAGACAATTAAGCTTTGAAAAATAACCTAAATTTTCAAGATAATTTTTGAAAACTAGTTTTAAAATAATTTTGAACAAATAATTTTTCAAAATATTCAAAGTAATTAAAAATATCTTTGAAAATAATTTGAAAAAGGATGTTAAAATAATTTTCAAACTAATTTTCAACACAAATTTTCAAAGTTATTTCAAAATAATTTTAGGAAAAAATATCTTTGATTATAATTTTCAAGATAATTTTCAAAGAGAATTTTTAATGAATGAACCGTATAAATGTATATAAGTTGGACATGTGAATGCATTAATAAACTGCGTGTAAAAATGGAAAAGTGAATGCATTATGTAAGACTCTAAGCATTTATAATAAGCAAGGAATGTAGAAAATATGTTAATTAAAATAAGCATCTAAATATAACTAATATTCCAAGCATAGTTTTAACCAAACATTCATAAGTTTAACATTGAAATACCAAACATAGAGTCATACAAGCTTGAAAATTAAACATGCATAGTTAACACTTGAAAACAATATTAAAAAAAAATGTCGTTCGATTGATCGCAAGAAAATTTTGAAAATATAATAAAAATAATAATTCATCTAAATTAATCCTTAACAAAATGTCCAACCCTTATTTTTTAACTCAAATGATATCAATTAATCATTAAGTCTAATTAAAAGTTAATCACCATAGTAATCAATTTTGGTTTAGACACCTTAGTTCATTTTGATGCACTAATCTATATCTAGAACTAGGATTTAATCATAACATCTCACGCTCATATAACTCAATACATAAACAGTTAATCCTAAGTATTTGTGAAATGCAAAGATTGTCTAAATATAAGTGCATGAAATCTGATAATACCTAGGCTAGGCTAGTTCCATTTTTAAATAATACAATATTATGTAATAATAGTAGTGCAAATCCTACTCTACTAAACTTATACTCGGCTGATACCAAATGTATGAACATATTTAATATTTGAACAAAATTAAAATAAATTAATAATTTTATTATTCTTACACCTCACTCATTGAGTGTTCAATACATGGTAGTATTTATGAGTTTTGTGAGATATTTTTTAAATTTTACTTGATTAATTTAATATTAATTTGGGAAGGATGTTTAACCTTGGGATAGATTCAAATTTAAATTTGACTTTGGATTAGTCAAGTGAGCATTTCTTAAGCCAGCTTCTAGATTGTGGCAAGGCACAGGACAAAGCCAATAAAAGAAATAAACACCCAAACTAACTTAATACAAAATCTTAGTTTAACTAATTTAAAATATGATGAGTTAGCTTCAGCTAATTTCATTTAGCTAGGTGCATCAGGTACGATAAGTTTTATCCAGCCTAGACATGCACTTAGTTCAAGCTTCCCTAATATACTATCAGCTCACCTCGTCCTTGTAGGATCAAGTGTGTGATAGAAGGGGGATTGAATATCGCACTTCATATGCATTCGAAATTCATTCAAAAGCAAAGTTGTGTAGCAGAAAGTAACAACAGAATAAAATGAGACATAATGGTTTTATTAGTTCGCAGCCTCGTGGCTACTACTCCAAAGCATGTAGTTAGTTTGACTGCTTTCAATGGGCAATCACTATTAACCTTCTTCTCAAAAGAGAAGAAGGCTTCTTTCTTTTACAATGATGGGGTTTGGTAATAATCTTACCAACCCTTAGAGTAATTAAGTAATAGAAGAATGATTATAGAGAGAAATGCAACTAATGAAGTATTACCAAATGCTAGACTCGTTTGAGCTCGTAGCGGCATTGTTGCATCATTGAAGCTTGAGTGCAAAGTTTTTAGAGCGAGACGAGAGTATGAGGCAGTAGCAAAAGTTGTCCTTTGAAGCTGCTGGTTGAAGCCTATCTTAAAGATCATTCTGTGTGCTTAGATCCTTTCCGGGTGGCTCTGGGTTAACCTGATCTGATCTGACATTGTTGTTCTTTGTCCATCTATGGGTGCTTGGAACCCTTCCAGGCCCTTGGAATGCTGATATGGTCAGAACTGGATGAAATTTTATTTGACTGCGAATTATCCTTGTCTGGCTGCTTGGAATCCTTTCGATAGCTTGGAATCCATTGTTTTGGCCAGATTCTGATCTTGTGTTCCTACACTATAGAGTTAGCACAACAAGTAGAATTATTATGATTAATAGCTTTTCAAGCTCTTCGATCTTAACTTCAGGTCTCTCGTGAAGCCTTTAGTTGGACTAATGTCTACTGTTCTCTTTCAGAAAGTGTGTTCTTACAACTTCACTCGAGAGAGTTTATCTAGTGTCAAACCTTGGTCCACCCAACCTGTTTGGTCTTTTGCTTAACTTGATCTTGACCCTTGGGACTTTTTGCTAGACCTTCCGTTCTTAACCCGTCTAGACTTCCTGTCTAGTGTTCTCAACCCCTAGGGATTCATGCCCGATGTCATCGATCTGCCAAGACTTCCTTACCTAGGCTCAACTTAGGACTTTACTTTGCCTAACCTCCAGTTAGGTCTTTTCTGATTGTGCTACCTGCACACTAGATCAAGCCATGTTAGATCACAACATAACCTTAACTTTAAACCTTTTGCCATTTTCAAAATATAAGTTCAACTATCTAATACTTCTTGCACCAACAATCTCCTTTTTTTTTATTATGACAACTTAATTTAAAGATAAGTTAAAAGAAAAAAAAGACTTTGGTTTAAAGTTAAGCACAAGTTTTAAACAACTTAGTATTTTGTATAAGTTTTAAAGAACTTAACCAAACTTTCAGCTCCTTTAATCCGATCTCGCCCCCTTAACATTATTCGGGATGTCTTGAAACAACTCCCTTTAATTCGATCTCTCCCCCTTAACAACTCTTAAAACTCTTAACTTTAAAAATCTTTTATGTCAACTTCACCTTTTACATTCTCTCCTCCTTTGGCATATATCAAAAAACAATAGAGGTTTGAGCGTAGCTAATAATTGTTTAAGTCCAAAATCAAATAATTATTCAATCAAAGTTTATTTTTAATTTTCAAAAATATTTATTAATTAAAAAATAAAATTTCAAAAATATTTAATAAGTTGAAACCAAGTAATGAAAAAGAATTTTCTAAATATATATAAAAAACAATTTTAAGTTAAAAAATTTTTAATACAATATTTGATTTAATTTTTTTCAACAAATACTAGCTGATTATCATAAGATAGCAGCATTCACTAAGTTAATCAAGTTACGTGCAAATTTCTAACTAGTTATTTACTATAAAAGATCACTCAACTTGATTAATTTAAATTTAATTTTTTAGCTCAGATTTATGTGCAAGTAGCACCATTCAATCAAACCTGAATTTTGATATTGACAAAGGGTCAAAATTAAAGTTACGATGAATCACGGATTCATCGCCAAATTACGATGAATCCATGATTCATCGTAAAAATGGCGACGAATCCATGATTCGTCGCCAAAAATGGCAACGACTTTTGTGACAAAAATAATTTTAGCAATGATTTTAGTGACGAAATTTATACGTTGCTAACTCCACAACTAAATTATTTTTATGGCAAAATTCATCATTAATTGGCGATAAAATAGTATTTTATCATAAAATTTAATGTTAATTAGCGATAAAAATTATTTGTCACTAAAATTCTTTGCTAATAAACTATTTTTTATGGTGCACATTTATCCTAATAATTTATACATCTCATAAAGTTATTAAATTTTTATATTTAGATATAAATTCAATGTATCTCATTTGTTCTATTTTATATTGATATATATTATGTATGATTGTAGAAAAAGGATTTGGGATGAAAAGTGGATGAAATTGAGATTTTTGAACGAATGCATAAAAGAAAACAAGGTACTAGAGAGTTTATGGATAACCAATCAGCTTATAAACTAATGTAATATGGACATGAACAATATAAAAAGAGACAAAATATTGATGATCACTCTACTTAGCCTTCATTTAATCTCAAATCATGGTGTGATGTGGTGGGCGACCCATGTAAGGGAAGGGTATATGGATTTGGACACAATCAATACTTTAGAAGATCATACAATGGAAGTTCCAATGAAATGTGCTCCAATGAGAAGAACAAAGAATTATCTCAAGAAATTAAAGACATGTGTGCTACTAGCAAGAGGATGGAGGAAGAAATTATTGAAAACAAAAATAAATTGGAACTCGTTATCATAGAAAATAGACAGAGGGAAGAAAATTTTATCGATGAAGATAGACAAAGAGAAGAAAATCTCAAGAAGATGGCTCATAAAATGATTCAAGAGGCGGGATATACAAAATTATTTATATCCAGGAGAATTTGGTCCCCATGAGTGTCTTGATAGATGAAATAAAGATTAAATTACTTTATCTTTGATTAATAGTTAAATATATTTGGATGATGTGAATATTTATTTATTTCGATGTTAATAGTATGATACTTTTGCATTAGAAATTAATTATTTTAAATATTTTTAGTTTGGTTGAAATGTGTGATTATTTTTTTTTATAAAGTATTGTGTAGATAAGAAATGTAAAAATAAAATTAATTTAAATTTAGTGATAAATTTAAAAATAAAATTATATATAGATTTATAAATAAAATTATAAGTAGATTTATAAATAGATTAAAATCATATTTGATTGTTATTTGAGATAGATTATTGACAGATTTAAAATAAAATTTGAGATAGAATTTATATATGAATTTATAAATAATATTATAAATAAATTTATAAACATATTTAAATTATATTTATTATGTAATTAAGACAGACTATGATTGATTCAAAACAAAAATAGAAATAGAATTTATATTGAAAATCAATTTCATTTGATCAAATTAAAAGCATATTAATAAATAGTTTTTCAATCCATTTTTGAAATTAGAGATGGAATATATCTATCTTAAGATTAACTATAGGGCTTTCACTAATGGATTTTTTAAAATGAAATATTTTATCTCAAATATTTTTTAGAGATGGAAAAAGAACTTTTAGAGATGAAATTTTTCATCTCTGAAGCCCTATATTCTTATAGTGATAGTGAAGAAGTCTATGTAGATCATGGCTGACCTGATATTTAGTGATTTGAAGTCCAATGGGGAGTTGGTAAGGGCGAAGTCTAAATGGATCGAGGTTGACCAAACATTGGGCATGAGGGAAATCCTAGCAGGTCATGAGAACCAGATGTTAGATACAAGAAAAGTGAAGTCCTAACATGTTAAGGTTAATCAGATGTTAGACATGAGACGGGAAGTTCTGACAGTTCAAGGTTGACCGGATGCTAGACAATAAGGAAGTCTCGATAGGTTAAGGTTAATTGGATGCTAAGCAACCAAAAGTCCCAACAGATCAAGGTTGATCGGATGGTAGGCAAAGAAAGTCCTAGTAGGGTAAGTTCAATTAGATACTAGGTGTGGATAACGTCTTAGTAAGTCAGGGTTGACTTGTATCAATCATATAAAGAAGTTTCAGAGACATAACCTTTAGTATAAAGGTATTTGGCATGAACAAAATTTTTCAGCATTGTAAACAGTGTTTAGGGTTTGATATAGTGTTTAGGGTTTATTATAGTGTTGAGATTTGTTATGGTGTTTTGGGTTTGCTATTGTGTTCAAGGTTAGGGTTTCTACTACATTGTTTCTGCTACAGTAATAACCGATTGATGAACAATGTAGTTGAATATTACTGTAGCAAACAGAAAGTTTTAAACTCAATTGATCAACTTGACTACTCCTGATCAATGGACTAATGATACTATAGGTGCAAATAGAAAATTTAAAAGTTGACTGTTACACTCAACGGATACCAAATTAAGCAATTGATGAATAGTAATTATTGATTGATATACTATAGCAATAAACAGAATGTTCTAAACTTGACTGTGAAGACTCGATTGATAAGCATTAGTCGACTGATGAACAGTAACAATCAACTATTCATGATCAAACTAAAATTGTTATAAGTCATTTTGTAGGTTTAACGGTCGAATTTAATGGAACAATCAATTGATGGTGATGAATAGTAATAGTATGCTTTATAAAAGAAAGATTTCAAAGAGATATTCGGTGCCAATTCTTGTGGGTTTTAGAGACAAGTGATACTGCATTTCCATACCTTAGGAGGATTCCAAAGCAACCGACAATGATCTAAAACAAAGATTTAATTTGTAAATTGTTTCATTTACATTTGATCATATTTGTATTTATATATTTGTTTTTGTGTTGCATTGCTTGTACAACAACAGGGTTGTAAAAAGTTTCTTTGCCTCCATAAGGTATCTAGTAAGGAAAAAGCTAATGATAATTTTGTTAGGATGATAGGTCGTGGAGTAGGAATCGCGGGTTTTGAATCATGTTAAATTGGTTTGTCTCTTGTGCTCATCTTGTTCCGTGCTTATTTGTATTTCTATTGCATTAACCTTTTGTAGACGAACACGGCAATTAAACAAATACAATCAAATTGGATAAAATCAAAAATTACTATTCACCTTGCTCTAGCGATTCTATCGGTCTAAACATCTCATACTACCCTTCTTCAATCTTCATGGATCTTGAACCATCATATAATCATGATCTTAATCGTGCCAAATCATCTTCATATGTATATATTTAATTTTATGTACATTATATATATATATATCAACTACAAATATAAAACTAATTTAAACTTTTTACTTAAATATCAAAATTTATGATAGCACTGGATCACTGGGGAGACATATGTTCTAAGAAATTTGACACCTAATTCTCACATGTAAAATACATAATTATTTTTCATCTTATTCAAGTGTTGAAGGAGTCATCAACAGAATTTGAAAGGCCAAAATTTTCTTTCAAGTGTTGGTCTTTATATTTAAGGCGGGCTGGAGGATTTTGATTGTATATCTAAAGGGATAACAAAACTTTGGTTAAATTAGAATATATATAATTCGTATTTATAAGATATATTCAGTTATCGGCCTGATTTTTGTCCGAAGGTGAATAGGCATGGAGAGGGGGCGATCACCCATTTCAGCCACGGCCACAGTTTCTGCCTTGGATCATTTCACCAGCATCCGTCCACCTGCGGCGGTTATGGGTGAATAAAATCTCAAAGGCGAAAGCTAGCTTCTTGGACTTCTCCTAAAGTGAGGTTCTGTCTTTAATTTTTTTAATACAAGAGAAATAAGAATATAAAAATAAAAGACCAATAAGGAGGGGGGGACGAATAGAGACTGACGACATGATCATCTCCTTCAATGTAACTATATATTTTTTACCTCCCCAATAGGAAATTTTTTATTCCGTCCCTGTCAGCTACCCGATCTGATCCACCGGTTCACGCTCTCGACCGTCAACCGCTTCCATTACTTTGCTTGTGGTATTACCGGCAACTCTATTCTACTGCTGCAGTGCTTGCGCAATAGCGCTGCCAACGACCCAACCGACGCACAAACACTCACTCACGCTCGTCTTTCTTTCACACGGCGTATGAGAATCGGACCTTCTCGTGCGATTGCTATTTTACCCAAAATTATTCTAATTTAATCAAAATTATAACACATGTAAAATATCTAAAATATCTTTTGTTAAAATTATCCAAATTTAATCAAAATTATTTAAACACTATAATAGTTACAATGATATCTGCTACGACATTACGAGTGATTTTGAATAAGGAATTTTAAGCAAATTAGTAAAAAAAAACATTTTAATATCATTGTGTAATAATTTTGACCGAATTCAATAAAAAAAATTTGAACCAAATAGATTTTTTAAAAATTAAGATAAGATAATTTTAAAACTTTATAATACTTATTACTATAATTATTACACTATATGAATAACATATAGTAGCTACTGTAATAATATTAAAATAAAAAATCAGTTAACCAATATTTATTTTTTTAAAGAACAAATTAAGGTATGACTGCTTAACTTGCTGAGCCACAAAGGTCACAAACTGCAGTACATGTAGCCAAAGATAGCTTTGGTAGCGTAGGCCTGTAAAATAATTTAGCAGAGAATGGACCTACAATGGTCTTGTTATGTAAAACTTTACCAAGAGAAGCCAAGGCCATGAAGAATGTCCAGTAGATAATATTAAATGAACTCTTAACATAGGGTTAAAAAATTACAATCTTGAAAAGTTCGAGCCCCAAAACCAGAACAAGGGAAAAGAAAGGAAACACAAAATACACTGCACACAAGAAACTGCAAAACTAATCATACAGCCAAACTGAGCCATGAATTTGTAGAATGAAACCCATATTTATGCTTACAACTCTGCATCATACACGATTCAAAATGTTTCCTTGCAGAAGACTTAGAAAGCCCTCCAATTATCAGACCCTTGTGTTGGGTAACTCCCTCCAGAAGATTTAAAAGGTCCTGTTGAACCAAACGGATCGGCATCGTCAAAAGATTCAAATGCCCCCCTTTTGTGACCAAGGTCTCTATTGCTACTAATTGAATCAAACCGTGCTAGCGTTTCAGGCCGAGAGCTGCTGATGGAGTCAAACCTAGAAAAGTTCTCGAGTGCAGGAAAAGTGCCACTATCACGCGTTGCAAAAGAATCAAATCTGTTAAAACTGTTGAAGTCATCTCGCCCATCATTAAACACTGAAGAAGAGGAGTTGAACATTGGAGAACTTGGAACAGAATCGTCAAAAAAGGAGTTCCTCTTCTCTTTTCCAAAAACACTAATAGCACTTGGAGAGTCTGCTTTTACTGAATCAAAGTCGGACATAAAGAAAGTATTCCTATTACTGCCATCATAATCATTCTCCTGCAGGTAATGACAGCAACATTAATTAATGAATCCACAGACGAAGAGCTTCTTTCATGCCTTCATTTTGCACAAGACTAAAGGAAAACAAAACAGATTACATAGGAATTTACCTTCCACGCTGAAACAGTATCATCAAAGGTCCATGGATCATCATTGTACTTATCTCCGGAAATAATAGACTCAGCATCAACATGATCACTGCAATAATTATTTTGGACAAGCACATCATAATCTAGCGTATATTTCTTTGACAATAGCAGTTGGAACTCCCAGTATATTATTAACATTTTTGTGCTTATTAAGACTTATATCTAATGTAAATAAAAGGAAAGATGCCAAAGGCTCCAAATGCTTATCACAAAGGTATTAAAAGGCAAAAACAACGATTGCTAGTTGATATAGGAAGAAAATATATTCATTATGATTGCATATTGTGAACATGGATTCTAGATCATGGAAAATTTTATATGCAACATGAAAAAAATCACTATAATCAATTTGAACTTCAGGTCAACAATGAAAAAGAGCATTATGAAGTTAATTTAATTCTAATATCATTTTGAATTTATCTTGAAACAATCCCCACTTTATACCCTCTTATTGTTCATCCTCTTCCAAGTAAATTTGGGTACTTTTTCCCCAATGAATCAAAGAAAATTGGTGCTCTTCTTCTCACCACAAATACTTGAGATCCAGCATACTCTTAACCCAACCAATGCTGGTCATCATCATTTGTCTCAATCCTATTAGGTATCAAAATCATTTCATAGTGACTTTCATCACCTCAAAGATCCTCATAGCAACTTGTTTTAACTCCTCAAATAACTCCATAAACATTACATGACCTACTGGAAGACAACACAAGGACAAAGACAACAATAGGAAACATTAGCTGCATGCACTTCCTCTTATCATCCTCTGCTGAAAGCAGTTCTCATCTTCGCTCTCATTTGCTGAAGGCACCTCCCATCCTTCCCCTTCGCCCATACTCCAAAACAGCTTCTGTTCCCTCCTCCATTCAGACAAATCTTAGCTCCCTTCCCATTGCAAAATCGGTGGTAGTTCTACCCTTTTCAACACCAAATAACATTAAAAAAATGAACATTATTCCCTCATTCCATTCCCTGAATTATAATAACAAAATATGCCACATTAAACTGCTAGCACACTAAACTTCTAGCACCAATCCACCCATGTCAAACAAGCCTCTTCCCTCCCCTCCAAGTTCAGGAAACCCTCTCAGATTCTCTCCCTTCTTCTCCAAATTCCATCATACACCACCTCCCTACCATTCTCTCACTCTTTTTTAGTCCCCCTAAGATGTACCCTATGGAACTTAGACTCGAGTGTGAGTATTGGACACAAGTATGAATCCAAAAGTGGGACATGGTTTTTTTCCATAGTGAGAAGGATCCAAAATTCGGAACATATATACTAAGACACAACAATGCTACATATAAAATTACCATTAACTAAATTTATATAATAACTTCTTAATAAATGAGTTAATAATGGTTCATGAATCTATTAATATAATTTTAATTAATACAACTTAAGTTAATAAATTAATCTATTAAAAAAAATCTTAATATAGTATAACTTAAGTTATTATTATATAAGATGTATAACTTATAACACCTAATTTTACCCACCCCCTCTCCCCACAACTCGAGTTCCATCCCTCTCCCTCCTCTCACGTTGTGGTTTGTGAAGCCGACCTTGAGTGACATCACCAAGAATACCAGCCTCCCCACATAACCAGAGTTGCCTATGTGCCCAAATGAGTGGCCGGTTACATCCCCTCCTTCCCTATATATGCAAAGCCTAGGAGATAACCTTCCTTGTCTGCATGTTCTTCCTCTAATTACCCGTTCTTCTTCATTCCACAAATTTATTTTACATACCTCTATTCATGTTGTGTCAAGTTGACATGGGTACAAGAGGAAAGACCAGTTTGAGTAGTGTCTTGTGGACCAAATTTATAGGAGTTGGCCAAATTATAGAGGTTGGCTATATATGATATTTTTTACATCAATGATATTAATCATTTTAATATCAAAAGAATCTCTCTCTCTATTATCCTTTGTTCTCCTTCATCCTCATCTAGAAACTAGGAAGATATTGTGTCTCTTCTCCTAAAGAGTCCTAGAAGATTGATCTTCTCTCCTCTCAACAAATACCTAAGATCTAGCATTCTCCAAGCCCAACTAATGCTAGTTATCATTACTATGTTCCAAATTTGTCTTTAACACACAAGTGAGTCCTAAAACCCAAAATTCATGTAAAGAGAATCTCAAATAAATCAAATCAGAAAAGGGATTTCTGTGTTAGAGGTGCAATCAAGATGAAGGAGAAATGCAGGATCGAAGGTACTTGATGGAAGAGAGTATCGATCGTCTTAGATTTTCTGGGACAAGAAAACCTAGATCTTATTAGAAGAGGATTAAGTGGAAGAGAGGATACAAGAAAGTTTATTTTGGAAATAAATTTGCTTGATGAATATGGTTGATGTAATAGCACAACATATATAATCAACTCCTATAACTTGGTCTAACTCCAAAATTTAATCTGCAAGACTCAATAGAATTATTTAAATTAATAACCCCACTAAAAATAAACCAGATCTAATACCTTGATCAATGGTAACCTGGCTCTTTAAGGAAACTAATTACAATAAAGTTACAAGGACATCTTGATATAAAATTTAAAAAAAAACTGAATAACCTTTGCATGCAAAAAAATTATACATGTCAAGCAGAACATGAAGGTCTATAATGAATGATTTTGCAAAATTTATTCTGAAATGAAGATTGAAGGTACATAGGAAAAACCACTGCTGGCACATAATCCTATTAAAGACAAAAAATGATTAAATATATTGAAAACTCCTTCACCATACAGCATCATCAAGAAAATAAAGAAATTAGAACATGCACAAGAAGACAAGGATCATCAATCATGAAGTTAATATGTATTACAAAAAAAAAATCCAACCATATTGGATAAAGATAAAATTGAAGTTCCTACTATTCACTGTAAAATTTTTATTCTAGCATAAATTGTTACTTCATTAGATTAAGAGGGAAATGAAGAAAAATAAATAAAAGTACCTATGAGTTTCATTATTGTGCAGTGAAACTTCATTGACTCCCAATTGAGTGGAATTGAATGGACTTTCAAAGGTACTTCTTTCAGGACTGCTAGCGGGGCTTTTCATTGATCCTTCCTCACTGTTATCATAGGCAGATCCATTCATGTGTTCATGTGTGCCATTAAGCTTTTCAATCTTGCCATCAACATTGAAAGAAGATGCAATAGGAGAATAATCTTCAGTAGAGGCTTTATCACTCCAAATTGAAGGGGATTTTGGGCCTCCATTAACAACAGTATTGAAAACTCCTGAGCTAAGTTCTTTGGTGACTGTAAATCCTGTAAAAAAGATAATTACCAGCTTAACTTCTTCAGAGAAGTTATCAGACATCAAAGGAAAATCATAAGTTTCCAAGGAAATATACTCTGTTGTGATCATTAGTATAGGTGGCCTCACCAAATATTAGTACTAATGGGAGAACGTGGTAGGATGTGTCGCTTCTAATTTGCTATCATTTTGTGCAGGATTGGCTAATCAATGTGACATGGACTTTATTCTCAAATCCAAAGAACACGATCACATTATACAAAATGATAGCAAAAAATAATTTATCATGGGTTAAAAAGTGAAACGGTCACATATTTACCATAAAAACACCAATGTTATCCCAAGCTAAGATTACAAAGGTTAAGGTCCGCATTGGGCCTTAACAGCGAATGTTAAAAATGTATAAACCCCAATAAGCATAGATCTTAACTGTATTTGAAGGTCAGGCTGTCACCTATAACCCATGAGGGTCCTTTCCCACCCAAATACCTCGATATGCAAAAGGTGGACTAGGAGACCACATAAAAAAAGAGCCATCAAATCAGTGAATGCATGCGTGATAGCCAAGAATTTTCACGTTTCTGTGGGTCAATGCAAGTAAAGAAGCTAATCATAGTTATAGAATAAGGTTGCCAGCTAAATAGAATTGATAGGTGTGAGGATTAGAAGGAAAACAACCAAAAACGTGTTTACAGTATTGCAGAAAAAGCTAGAGAAATAGCTACCCGATTCTGAAACTTAAAATATTTAGTATTTGATGAGCCTTTCAAAGTATTATGTTAAGGATTATAAAAGCTAGGATAAGGTTGCTGAAGCTGAAAGAATTGGAGCAAAAAATTATTAAGAAAACTAGTTATAAGTTCTTATGCCCTTCAAACAGGATTAAATGATCAAATCAAAGAAGAATTATAGGAGAATTAAATGAAATTACAGTATACCCATGGTCGAAAATTTAAAAAGTTTAATGGACTTCTAGGTAGAGTGTATCGGGAACATAAAAATAAAGGCCCATGAAGATTTTGGATTTGGGAAAATAAATGAAGAGAATAGTATGGTTTTAGATTTTGCTGCTTCTTATGTATCTTATGGTCGCTACTACTTATCTTATGATATAAAAAGTGCATTTGATTACTTTTAAGAGTGCTACAGTCAGAATCAAATGGATTTACTTGTTGACTACAAAAGTGGATGGAATTATTGATAAAATTTGTAAGGTAATGCTTAGAGAAAAAGGACAATCTGATGCAAAAAGCTCCCATCAATATGGGGTCCTGGGAAAGGAACGGACCACATTTGCATTTTGCAAGGGGTTGTTTCCGCTACTCAAATCCGTGATCTCAAGGTCATTTGGTAACAACTTTACTGTTGCACTAAAGCTTCCCTTAAAACTCTGAAGATATAAAAAGGAAACTAATATGGTAGATATAAAAAGAAAATCATAAACCATGGGTAATTTTGAATGTATAAAAGATGAAAACAAAAAGAAATTTGGTAAGAATCCCATGGAAAAATATCCTTATAAACTATCTAATGTGCACCCTACACAAAATTTGATTTGAAAGATAAGAAACTCTGAAAATTTATGAATCATAGATTGTTCATAATATTAGATCAAATGAGATTAAAGAAACTTGAAAAGCTTAGAAAACCAATTACTGAGAGTATGGTTTTAAAAAGTTTTTGCATAAGCTGCATATAAGCTTATGAAGTTAATAACTGCATTATGTTTGCTTATGACCATATATAGCATTGTGACCATAAAACCCTATTTGGTTATTTATCCAGTTTAGAAGACTAAATTGACTTAAGACACTTGTTTTGCATGTGATAAACAGTTATGATATCAATTATATGTATGCTATTTTTATATGTGATTTATGCTACATTGTTAATTAATATTGATTGTTGACGTGTTCTATGTTGTCTAAATGACATATTTTCTCTAACTAAAAGTTTGAATAAGATGTTTTAATTAATAAACTTTCTTGTATATATATGCCATTTTAATCAATTCGGTGGTACCAACAATATATGCTCTTGCATACCACATATCCTTTCGACAAGGAACAAATCTAACCATAAAAAGAATGTTGGGTAAGATTTAAAATTTCGAGTCATGCCGAAATTTCGATTTATGACTGAAACAATAGGGTTTCGATACTATTCATACCATGCCAATACAATTTCAATATTTTTTTAAATATAAAATGTATTAATTAAAAATATATTTATTAATATTTGATCGTTATAAATGCTTATTATTGAGTTATATGTTGAATGTTGAGTTTAAATTTTGATATTATCTTATGAAATGTTTAATGCTTATTGAGTAAAAGTTAATTTAAATTAACTGAAATCCACCAACTAAACATGGTAGGATCAAGTAGGTTTAAAATAGATTTAATTTAGATTTGTTTTGATCAATTTAAAATTAAATCAAATTTACAAATAGAATAATTTAATTCATTAGTAGTAGTAGTATATTTTATAAAGTTAAAAATTATATTATATTTATTTTTTTATCTTTCTTAATAATCTATTTCCTACCTCTTTAAAAGTTTTTTCTCTATGTTTATCTTGTGGACAAATAAAGAAGGAAAAAAGATAATCATTTTAAGGTTAAGAGATTCCATTTTTCCTCTATTTACCTTGTGAAGAGATAAGGAGAGATAAAAAAACCATCCTCAAGAGGTCTTTTTGTATGGATGAAGGGAAAAAAATTAATGAATGAAAGAGTAAAAAAATAACAAGGAAACAAAATTAATGGATAAAAGAAGGAAACAAAATTAAGAAGTAAAAATTAATAGGGGAAAGGAATTACCCATTAAAAAATAAAAAATTTAATCTAAATTTTTTTTAAAAAAATAAAAATTAGAAAAAATAAAAAATTGCACTTCTATTTCGACCTAATGAAGGTCGTCACAGATAGCAACAACTCATAGTGGCCTTGCAAGATCTTGGAGGTCACCGTGGCCACAACAACTTACTGTAGCTTGTGGCGGCTGTCGCAACTGGTAGTAGCCTCGCAGTGCCAGTGTCGATCGGAACAGTAAATTCCGTCCATACAAACCAGCATGACACAAAATTTAATTCCTTGATATTGGATATAAATAACTCACTTCTTGGTGTTCGACCCTCACCCCAATGGGGTGTGTCTCATTTGAAAAAGGATCCTAGAATGTCTATGGTTGGGTCGAGAGATGGTCTTTTAGCAATGTAAAATATGTGACAACATGTTGAACAAATTATTTTGTTTTCATGTCTAAAAGATTAACCAGATTTATTTAAAAAGGCAACCAATGAAAAGAAGAATTTGCATATGATATTTACCGACTTTGACAACGATTATGAAATAGTCCCTAGCTAACAATCATAGTGAATTTTAGAGAAGAAAAAATTATCTAATAGTTTTATCAATGTGACAAAAGATAAGTATGAAAAATGTAATTGCTAATATTAGATCTATAGGGACTTTGACAAAGTATTTTCTTATAATCATAGGATGTCCTTATAATCATATATTTATATTAAAGGCAAATCTAACACTCACTACTAGATGCACACACTTATCATATTTTTGAGATATACCTACTTGCATCCAAACAATGTCATATTAATTGATAAAAGTGTATAACTGAATTAAAATCTTGAAATAAAACTATAATTGAACCTTTCAAATACAGTTTCAGTAATGAGAAAAAAATAAATGGATTAGGTAAGATGAATAGAAATGAAATTCTAATAAGAGTTTTAGATATCTTGGACGATATTTACATAAATATCATTGATACATATTATCTGTATATATTAGTTAATATATATTCTCAATTAGGTAGTTATTAATTAGCCTAATTATAGTTTCCTTAATTGGATTCTTTCCTTTGAAAGATTCTTAATTTGTATATAAATAGACCTCTTCTTATGTAAAGAGTAATTAAGAGGAATAAGATTTTCTTTTGGTATTCCAATTAGCATAGTATCAAAGCGGCATTAGGTCTATACGCCCTTTCCTCTTTCCCTTTGCTTTTCCTTTTTTTTTGTTCTTTCTCTCCCGTTTCGGCGCTTCGTTCGCACGTGATTCCTCTCCTCTCCTACACCCGCAGGTGCAACTTCGAAACTCACAGGCGTCGTCTCCGACACCAGCAGGCGCGACTCTGAAGGGCGATGCTGTCTCTGCTGTCTCCGCTCCCCATCGCAGCTCGCGAGCAGCTGCCGCCGACGCAGGTGTCACCTCCCGTCTGCCTCATTGCGAACCTTGTTCTTCTCGATTTCTTCCTCGATCAACAGTAGCTTCTACAACTTTCGGTATCTTCCACAGCCTTCGGTAATCTAAGGCCAGTCTTCTCCCAATTTCTTCCTCGATCAACAGTAACTACAACAGTCTTCGATATCTTGTTCTTCGCTGGCGCAGTGAGTCAGCCTTCTCCTCTCCCTGATTTGGAGTAGTGACCTCAGGATTTGACGCAATTCACCGATCGAGCGCATTTCCTCCTTTTTTTTCCCCGCTCATGCGCTCGATTGTTGCCGCTTGCTGCCGCCATCAATATTTTTGACTTGCTTCGCCTCTACCGATTTTGAAAAAGAGAGAAGGCGCCTACAGTTTTGTTTGGAGAACCTTTGCCCGGATCTTCCTCTGTCGCTTCCTAGGGCTTGCTAGGGCTTCCTGGACTATGATCTGCTGGTCTTCTTTCACTAAAATCTCATGGCTGATAAAAAGTCTTCTATTATGACAGAGGTTGTACCTGTGATATCTAAAATCACCGATTACAAGTTAAATAGTTCAAACTATTTGGATTGGAGTAAAACGGTTCGTCTGTACCTACGAAGTATTGACAAAGATGGGCATTTGACTGATGACCCTCCTTAAGATGATTCAAGACAAACATGGCTGAGAGAGGATGTTCGCTTATTTCTTCAGATTCGAAATTGTATTGATGGTGAGGTAATTGGATTGATTAATCATTGTGAATTTGTTAAAGAATTGATGGATTATCTAGAATTTCTATATTCTGGAAAAGGGAATATCTCCCGAATGTATAAGGTTTGCAAAGCCTTTTACCGTGTGAAAAAGCAAGATCAACCACTAATTAATTATTTTATAACATTCAAAAAGACATATGAGAAGTTTAATATGTTGCTGCCCTTTAGCCCTGATGTGAAGGTTCAACAACGCCAACGAAAGCAGATGGCTATCATGAACTTTCTCGCTGGCTTATCTCCTAACTTTGAATCTACCAAATCATAAATTTTCTCTGGTTCTGAGGTCTCCTCCTTACAAGATGTATTCAGTCGCTCTCCGTACAGAAAATACTACCCCTATTCCACTTAATGGTGCTTTGGTGAGTCGCAATAATAATTATGTGCCTAAAAAATCAACTATTTACATTGGAAACAAAGGAGGAGGCTCACAAGACATTGAAACTCAAATGCCAAATTCTAATGGTATTATATGCAACTATTGTCGTAACTCGGGCCATACAAAATTCGAGTGCAGAAGGTTTCAGTATAAAAATCAACAAAAATACTTGGCTCATATTGCATCCACTAATGATATCCCTGAGAAATCAGTTCTTATCTCTGCAGATGAATTTGCCAAGTTCTCTCAGCATTAGGAATCACTCAAATCTGCATCTTCCTCTGTCACTGCTATTGCTGATTCAGATAACCACAACACATGTCTTGCTTCCTCATCCTCTAAATGGGTCATTGATTCTGGGGTCACGGATCATATGACAGGTAATTCTAGTCTTTTTTCTACTTTTTCACTCCAATCTAACACTTTGATTGTTACTTTAGCTGATAGGTCTCCTTTTTGTGTTCGTGGGTCTGGCACTATCAATCCGACTCCTTTGCTTTCTTTATCCTCTGTCTTACATTTACCTAATTTATCTTTTAATTTTCTCTCTGTTAGTCAATTAACTCGTAATCTTAATTGTTGCATCTCATTTTTTCCCGATCATTGTTTATTTCAGGATCTTTTAACGAAGAAAATTATTAGTAAAGGACATGAGTCTGGAGGCCTCTACATTCTTGACCCATCTGTCCCAAGATCCTTTGTTTGCTCGAGTGTAACTTCTCCTTTCGAGGCTCATTGTAAGTTAGGTCATCCATCTCTTCCTTTGCTTAAGAAGCTTTGCCCATAATATAGTAGGGTGTCTTCATTAAATTGTGAGTCATGTCAGTTTGCAAAGCATCACCGTCTTAGTTCGAGTCCAAGAATAAATAAACGTACTTTTAATTCTTTTGAGTTAGTTCACTCTGATATTTGTGGTCCTTGTCTTATTTTGTCTAATGCCTGATTTTAGGTATTTTGTCACTTTTGTAGATGATTATTCTCGTGTAACCTGGTTATATTTAATGAAAAATCGTTCTGAGTTATTTTCTCTATTTTGTGCATTTTGTGCTGAGATTAAAACTCAATTCAATACGTTCATCCGTACTTTACGAAATGATAATGCTAGGGAATATATGTCTAGTCTATTTCACTCTTACATGAATCAGAATGGTATGCTTTATAAAACCTTTTGTGTTGATACTCCATCCCAAAATGATGTGATGTGGTTGAGTGTAAGAACAGACATCTTCTTGAGACTACAAGGGCCCTTTTATTTCAAATGAATGTTCCTAAATCCTTTTAGACAGATACATTTCTACAGCTTGTTTTCTCATTAATCGCATGTCATCGTCTGTTCTTCATGGTGAGATCCCTTACAAAATTTTGTTTCCTAATAAGTCATTATTTCCTATTACTCCTAGGATATTTGGTAGCATTTGTTTTGTTCGAGATGTTCCACATGTCACTAAGTTAGATCCCAAGTCTTTAAAGTGTATCTTCCTTGGTTATTCTCGTCTTCAAAAAAGTTAAAGGTGTTATTGTCCTAGTATTAATAAATATCTTGTTTTGATTGATGTTACCTTCATGGAAGACACACCTTATTTCCCTTCCTCACTTATTCCGGCTTCTCAAAAGGAAGATGATTTATTGGTATATTCTATCACATCATCCGCACCTGTCTCAGACCCGGCTCTTGAGAAGCCTCCTATTATTCAAGTATACTTCAGGCGTCAACCTCCTGATTCATGTTCTGCACCTACTACTTCGTCATCAAATCCACCTCCGAGTGATGATCTTCCTATTGCGTTACATAAAGGTAAACGTCTGTGCACTTATCCTATTTCTTCTTTTGTTTCCTACAACGGCTTGACATCTTCTTCTTGCTCTTTTATTGCTTCACTTGGTTCCATTTCTATTCCTAAAACTGTCCGTGAGATCATATCTCATCTTGGTTGGAAAGAGGCAATGATAGAGGAAATGAAAGCTTTGGATGATAATGACACTTAGGATTTGGTTGATCTACCTTTAGGTAAACGAGCTATTGGATGCAAATGGGTGTTCACAGTTAAAGTCAATCTAGATGGGTCAGTTGCTAGACTAAAAGCCCGTCTTGTTACTAAGGGCTATGCTCAGACCTATGATGTGGATTATTTTGATACTTTTTCTCCTGTTGCAAAGTTGACGTCTGTTCGATTCTTTATTTCCCTGGCTGCTATTCATCATTGGCCTTTACATCAACTTGATATCAAGAATGTTTTCCTTCATGGTGATATTCAGAAGGAGGTGTATATGAAGCAACCTCCTGATTTTATTGCTCAGGGGGAGATAGGGGCAAATTTGTCGTCTTCGAAAATCTTTGTATGATTTGAAACAGAGCCCTCGTGCTTGGTTTGGAAAGTTTAGTCAAGTTGTTGAGAAATTTGGTATGATGAAAAGCAAGTATGATCATTCAGTGTTCTACAAGCAGTCAGGAGCTGGTATCATTCTGTTAGTTGTGTACGTGGATGATATTATTATCACTGGAAGTGATACTATGGGAATTTCAACTCTGAAATCTTTCATTCTTACTCAGTTTCATACAAAAGACTTAAGGGTGCTAAAGTATTTCTTAGGCAATGAAGTTATAAGGAGCAAAAAAGGTATATTTCTATCTCAGAGAAAATATGTTCTCGACCTATTGAATGAGACGGGAAAGTTAGAGGCAAAGCCTTGTAGTACTCCAATAACTCAAAACATGCATCTCACAAAAGATGGAGAACTATTTGAAAATCCTGAGAGATATCGAAGGTTAGTTAGGAAGTTGAATTATCTTACTGTAACTCATCCAGATATTGCATATTTAATTAGTGTTGTTAGTCAGTTTATGTCATCTCCAACAGTTAATCATTGGGCAACGTTAGAGCAAATTTTGTGTTATTTGAAGGGAGCACCCGAACGGGGTATCGTATATAAAAATCATGAGCACACTCATATTGAAGGTTTTTCAGATGCAGATTGGGCAGGTTCTAAAATGGATAGAAGGTCTACTTCAGGTTATTGTATCTTTGTTAAAGGAAATTTAGTCTCATAGAAGAATAAAAAGCAGAATATTGTGTCACGATCCAGCGCAGAGTCAGAATATAGAGCTATGGCACAGTCTGTATGTGAGATAATGTGGATATATCAACTATTGACTGAAATAGGACTTAAAATTTCAATACCAGCAAAATTGTGATGTGATAATCAAGCCGCTATTCACATTGCATCAAATCCCGTCTTTCATGAGCGAACTAAGCACATTGAAATAGATTGTCATTTCGTTCGTGAAAAAATTCAACAAGGCTTGATCACTATAGGATATGTGAAGACTGGAGAGCAACTAGGGGACATCTTCACAAAAGCATTAAATGGGGTTCGGGTTGATTATCTTTGTAATAAATTGAGCTTGATTAATATTTATGCTCCAACTTGAGGGGGAGTATTATCTGTATATATTAATTAATATATATTCTCAATTAGGTAGTTGTCAATTAGCCTAATTATAATTTCCTTAATTGGATTCTTTCCTTTGAAAGATTCTTAATTTGTATATAAATAGACCTCTTCTTATGTAAAGAGTAATTAAGAGGAATAAGTTTTCTTTTGGTATTCCAATTAACAATACAATAATAGAAAATAGATAGTTGAAATTGGAACTTTAGAATTTTGTGTGATCATTGTGTGCCTCTTAGGCTAAAAGAAAAATTTTATAAGGATAGGTTACAGCTTGCCAAACTTTATAGTTGAGAGTTTGGGAGTTGATAGAAAGCACCACATGCCCCCTAAACAAAATATAGTAACAAGGTTGAAACTGCTAAAGATGGATGTGTGGAGTTACTTTAAAAATATAGGAGTAATTAGTATGTAAAGGTGATGGATAGAAGCAATCGATTGAAGTCTTGAAACAATTAGAATCAAAGGTGTAAAGCATATAAAAAAGACCTAAGAAAACTAAACTATATGTAATATACATGACTTGATTTGACTATTACTAATGACGATGGAGAAATAAGATCCATGCATTGATCTGTAATAGTGGGGACAATAAGGGTCAGATGATGAAGACAAATATGGACTTGGAAATCTACATATGAGTGGTTTAAATCCAAGCCAAAAGGGTCCATGACACATTTGCCAAAAAATATTTCAATATTCAATGCTAATTGCCTATAATTCTCTTTCCATCAGTCCATGACACATTTGTCAAAAAATATTTCAATATTCGATGCTAATTGCCCATAATTCTCTTTCCATCATGGTTTGAGTTGATAGGTAACCGATGGTAGGCTAAGGAAGAGATGTACTCTTCCTCATCCTTGCATCCATTCATGATCTGTTGGGTTCCCTTTTTTCCTTGAAGAAATACAGCTGTTTCTAATTCCTGAATACCTTCCAACTTTTCTTCGAAAATTAACAGACCATACAGCTATAAGGTTTGTGTTTCAAATTCCTGCCTATCTATCATCATTTATAAACACCTAACATCTTTCGTATTAATCTCCTTGTTTATATTAATAGCAAAGTAACAATAAACTTGTAACTCTGCATGTATTATATGCATTCAGTTGGTGAATAGTGAATCTTAAAGCCATAAGTTCATAATCATTTAATGAAGCAATTGTATATTATGTGAATCATTAGATTAGACAAAAAGAACAAATTATGTGAATCAAATGTAAATAGAAATAGGATGAGAGCACACTCAATCATGCTTTTGCTTCAACTAACATACCAACATCAAATAACTAGAACCTAAAGTTTATGAATACACTACACAAAGATCAAGCTGAAATAGATAAATTGAATATTTATGAATAAAAAAAAAAGATATACGCTAAGAACCTATCAGTGGCAAAATGGTTGATTGTATACATATGTAATCCAAATATGGTGAAGAAATAACAAGATCTAATATGTAACCACAATGTCTGATTTTGGTATTATATATGACAGTATTGACAATCTCCACATCCATGTAACCTTTGTTGGGCTTCATAACATAGACATAAAAGTCAATTCTGAAAACCATAAACTAATAGGTGTTAGTCCTTGTAGGCAAACGGAAATACCTTCATCTTCAAATTTATCCCAGTCTTCATCCCAATGATCTGCTTCCTCCACTGGTACAGATTCCCATCCTTATAAAAAACAAAGAGACTCAGCAATTATAAAGATAATTGATAAGATATCAGGAACAAAAACACAACTAAAATTCTGTAAAGATATAAGACTCTAGAATAAAATAAAGTGAAAAAAATGACCACTTTTTGTTTGATTCCCTGAGAAATTAAAAAGAAAATAGTTGTGAGAGTATAAAAAGGAATCATTTCTATTTAAAGAAAAATTTTAAGAGAAATTGTGGTAAAAGATTAATGAGATTAAATTGGTGGAACATGATATGATAAGCTTGATTATTTGTTATTCGTTCTATTCTTTTAAGAGATATTTTACATCATGCACTTCTTTCTTATACTTTGTATTTTTATGCTCACTTTTGGAAGTTTCGAACTCCAAGTTATTGGTTGGATTTTTATGTATAGTAGTGGTAAAGTTTATTTAGAGGTATGCATTTAGTTAGTTTAGCTAGTTTTGTGCAAGGTTTAAAATATCAAGCCATGCCGAGATTTCGGTCTCAGACCATAACGATATAGTTTCAGTACCCTATCGTGCCGATATAGTTTCGAGATTTTTAAAATATAAAATATATTAATTAAAAATAAAAAATTTAATCGAAAGATTTAAAAATAAAATATTTTTTTAAATAATAGGATAATTTTATGAGGCTTTAAGTAAGTCTATTTAAAGTATCCTGACTATAGTTTAGAGTTGATTAAAATTATTAACCTAAATTATTATTTAAACCTAAGTTTAAAAAATTATTTCCGCATTTCTGCATGACCGGGGCATGCACAGCCCGCGCGACCCCTCCGGAGGCGTCGTCGGATCCGGGCGACGCCTTCAGTGGAGTCGCCTGACCCAAGCGATACCTCCGCACAGCATCTTGACCGGAACGGTATCGGTCCGCTGGCGAAACGAGAAATTTCGTCGGTATCAAACGAAACGGCTCAAGATTTAAATCCTTGATTTTATGTATATTTTTCTTTAATATTATTGTAGTTCACACATGGCGAATGAAGCAAGTATCTCAGCAAGCCTAGCTCGTGTAAGGTGTGACACTTTTTCCATTTATTACACATTAAACTTTAAAGTATCATGCATGTGGGAGTTTTAATCTCCAACTACGATGGTACAATCTTGATATCATATCATATCAACACTTTGCACACTGTAAAACGTGCCAAGATAAACTAAAATGAGTTTTAATATTGTAATTCTCTTCCACTTAGCTTATTTACCACCAAATATAAGACTATAATAATTATAAAGACAGTTGATTAAAATATTAGAGTAAAAAATTATAAAAATAGAACAAGCATTCATATTAATGATTATATCTTCATATTATTAAAATGATTGTAGCTCTTTGGTGATTATAACAGACTAACAAGATCTACTCCATAATTTTCCAAAACCTAACTTAAAAATTGCTTCTAAAGACGTTCCATTGGTGATTTGCCTCATATGTTCATAATTGCATATTAGATAGTCATTTGGAGTGAGTTAGGACTTCAATTGGCACAATTGGAACTTGAGTAAACATGCCTCCATTATATGGGGCATCCCCTTTCTTTTAACTTTGAGTCACTCACTCCTAGTTGTTGTTGGTGGTGATGCTTTCCCTTTTCCCTCTCTCCTCTCTTTTTATAGCGATCCATCTGTCATGGCCAACACATGAAATGAAATGGAAGGACTCACCAGAAAAGAATCTTCTTATTTCAATCAGTCTCAAGTAGTTACAATTGAAACAATCTCAACTGATACCACCAAAATTGTGTTGACATGAGTGCCACATTCACTCGTGCCGGCACATTATCAACATCTGTTGATGGCCAAAACACTGCATTTTTGTCATGCATTATGACTATTGGTGCTTGAAACCACGTTATTACTATTGGCAGAAATTAGCCTCAAAATAGTATTAAGACAACAAAACATCAATGCTAGTTGAAGTTAGTATAACCAGCCTCATAAATCAGAACAGAGCTAACCTCCATCTGTGTATGCTATTTTCCTCAATGATTTTCCAAATTTGTACATTAAAGTTTTGGAACAATCCCTATGAAAGTAATAACCAAACTCAACCAACATAGGTCCAACCCATTAAGGAAAAGGTATATATACAAGAAGAATACACTGATGAAACAACTAAATCTCAAAATGTAGCTATATTTATCAACTACTACACCCAGAAAGAATGTTGCTTCAACGGTAAATGAGAAAAGTTAACAACTCCAATCATGGATTGAAATCTCGAGCCGTATCACGCGATACCAGTAAAAAATTTCGTTCCGCCAACGGACCTGCACCGGCACAGCACTGACATAGGCGTTCCGGCTAGGCATCGCCCGGGCTCGACGACGCCACCAAAGGCGTCGTGCGAGCCCGACGACACCTCTGTGCACAAGTCGCACACGCCCCCGATTGCACGCGTAACCAGTCCTGATTCCTTTTGTTTTTATTTTTTTTTAACTTAGATTTAATAAGATTTTAATAATCAATTCCTAGTTATAGTTGGGGATAATTTAAATAGGCTTTATTAACCCGTAAAATTATTTTATTATTTTTTAAAAATATTTTATTTTTTATTTTTAAATCTTTAGATTAAAGTTTTAATTTTAGTTAATATATTTTATATTTTAAAAATATTGAAACTATACTAGCACGGTACGATACAATACCAAAACTGTATCGTTCTAATCCGGGACCAAAACCTCGACATGGCTCGATATTTTAAATCTTGACTCTAATACGATCACAACCAGCTTCAACAGTTGTAACAGTAGACATAATCAGCATTCTTTTGTTCTACAATTGCCAAATTTCTACTCTGTACTTCTTAATAATAAAAAAAAACATAAAATAGCATAAGCAACAATGAGTGCCAAACATAAGTGAGTACCAAATGGGAGCTCAATTGTCGTAGTTGCTTTAACATGAACCCCATGTTGTTTGCACCGCTCGTTAAGAGCTTTCTCTAAACCCTCGAGATCAGCTTGTATTCTATCAACGCGAACCTATATATGTTTCAAATATATAATTACTATCAGACTGTGTTGGAAACTTTCAAAAGCAAAGCCTACCTGAAGCAGACCGTCAGCACTGCCTCCTTGTTCCATCTTAATTATTGCATTTTGCAATTCTGCCTTCCTTTCCTATAAGATAAAACAAAAACAGATGAATCCCATATGCCACTTAAACATCAACAGAATAAGAGATTGAACAGAAGTTTAAAGGTAAAAATATAAACAAACAAATCCCTGTGATCTTTTCAGTTTTCACGATACCATGATGGTAGGCTGACCTGAATGTCGCGATACTTGGCCTCTTCCAATGCTAGCTTTGAAGCTAACTCTCCAACCTGCTTGTATTTTTCTTCGTACTTTTTGGCCAACAACTCAACCTGGAAAAGAGCATTCAATACAGGAGAAACTAAAGCACAGACAAAAGAAACTGTATGCCTACTTGACGTTAATTTGACACTGTTGACAACACAAACATAAAGATGTAGTGGAAGAAATTGGCAAAAAATATATATACCGGAGTATGATGTCAAGCAATAAAGAGAAAGCAATAGAAACAATACCATGCTGGCAGTGTCCGCCAAAGATGCTAAGTAATCCTAACTCTTCCCTAGCAATGCCAATAAAATAATCACATGCATTTCTAATTTCCAACAGCTAACCACTTTAGCAGGCATTGACAAACACTGTCTAGCATATGATATTCTAGAATAACACAATGTTGAAGATTTAATTTACCAGTGTTTTTCATACAGTTAAGGCCAAGGTCAAGGCCTAAGAATTGATGATTACTATTTCTTTCGAAGTCGCCAATCTTGATCAGAAACCTCAAATGCTTATATTGTGACAATTTCAGAGTCTGATTACAATTTTTCTTATTAAGAAAACAAAAAAAAGCATTGATGCTTGTGCCAATATTCTAAGGCAGTATAGGTGCTGATAATCTCTTGAAAGAGTTATCAAATAATATTTTAATATATGTGCCAACTCCCAAGAAGCTACCTAGAACAAGAACATGTGTTGGTACAAATTAACATGGTTTGTAACTTTGGTCATTGTTAGATGAATCTGAGTTCTGACCAGCATGTTGGCTCCATCTAACTGAAACACAATTTGCCTATCATCACCAAAACCTACTATCTTGCCCAATAACTGAGATCAACACCAATATTTTAAATTTTGCAAATGTTCACATAAGCGGAAAACAAAATATATTTATTTTGGATATTAATAATTATTTATAACTTGTACATGTGCTAACAATTTTTTTTCTTCTTTCTCAATATATTGTTAATTATGCTTCTGATTGAAAATTCTTTAGTTTGGAAAACATGCTTCTATAAGTTTCATAACCATTCCATTTCATTGTTTAGTTTATATTTTTTTTTTAGATTAACATAAAGGATTCAAATTAGAAATGTACACAGATTTGTGATACCTTTAGTGTACTTAGCTTCTGCACCAAACCCATAGGGTAAAGTTTCAGTCTTAAAATCCAGAAATGCAACAAAGAATATGAAAAATAGAAAATTTTACATGCAGATAAAATCATCAAATACTCTCAAGTACAAGCAACTAATAACTAAGTAAAATAGACAATTGTCATACCTCTCGCTTATCAGCAGATGCTCTTTCTGTGATCTCGTTTAGTTTGTTATCACATCTACTCTTATAAAGAACCTAAAACACAAAAGGAACAAATAGAATGATTTGATTGTAGAAAAAATCTTGCTCATATATGCTAAACTAACAAGAAAATGGATAAGATTTCTTAGCAAACTTCATCAATATGGTCATCATGTACAATTACCAAACTTGATTTTTATGCAAATGTGAGAAGGTAAAAATGTATTTGTGTATATATCTATATGATAGCAAGCATTTATTGAATAAGTTTCTAACATTTCTTATGTGATCCAAAGTGCAACATTTCTTCTGTCACACTTAATGATGAAGCACCGAATCGAACCCTCAAAGCACATGAAAAACTAAGAGAAATTTGATGAAACAAAGGAAAAATATCACACAAAAAGAAAGAAAGAAGCTCACAAAGAGATTACAAAAGGGATAATTTTATTAATCATAGCTAAAATCTACATAAAGACAACAACTCTTGTATAGACTCAATGCTTAGGTGGTCCCACTTAGACCACTTTTTAATAGTCCTGTTAATAGGGTTAGATAGCCCCCACTTAGACCCTTTGGTCCACCTAATAGGTACTGCCTGCTTCTAAGTGAGGCAGCCCCATTGGAATTCCACCACCTAAGGTGCTTTTTAAAACTATGATTGTTAATAAAATTAAATAAATAATAATTGTACCAACATTTAAATTTTATTCTCTACCCAAAATGAAATAATTGACATCATGATGCCACGTCGACACATGGTGCCAATAGCACCAATGAGGAGAAGAACGGACCAAGGAGTAGGCTTATGGCTTACCATATAGCCCGCCAAAATGAAGAAAACCCTGTTTCAAATGATATGACCTGCCGAAATAAAGAAGGCCTTATGAACTCACTTCCCTCTCTCTTCCTGTCCTAGTTTTCCTATGCCCATGGCCTACCAGTCGGCTGCTTTTGGCCAAGCCGAGAGGACCCTCCTCTTTTTCCTTTTTCTCCTTCTCTCCTTCCTTTTCAGACACCCACAATCACTAGTTGGCTTCTTCTAGCCGAGCCAAGAGGGACTACCAACCCTCATTTTCCTAGCTTTCTAGTGTCCTTGAATGAGGTTGTTGCTCGCACATTGACCAATTAAAGATAAGAATTGATGAAAAATTATATGATTGATAATGGAGAAATAATTGCTTATTTCGGACGAATCACAATATGTATTCAGGTTCAATTAGCTTGAGCTTTTCGTATTGATGAAATATCTACATATTTCGCCAATCGAGGGAAATGGTAAATATTTTATTATATTTTTGTTTAGGTTAGCATATCTAGTTCAAGATAGGAAAGTAAATTATTGTTTGAGAGTAATAGGTGTCTTGTTTAGAAATTAGGATTATGTCAAGGTAACAAGTTCAAAAATGGATCCATCAACTTTGAATTTAAAGTTTAGTCAATTTCTAGGTTTTATGTTATTATCATATTAGATATTTATTTTGAGTTTTCTAAGTTATTTTTATATTGTATTTGCAAATAAACATTCAAGTGGAGCAAACATTCAAGTGGAGCATAGAGGTGGGTAAATCTTGACTCATATATATATTTCTTTATGCATGAATAAATATAAAATAAATTATATATTATGCTTATATAACTATTTAGAAAAAAATTAAAAAGATATTTAAAATAGTGAAATGGATTTTAAAATAAATTAAACTAAGGGTAAATAAATGATATGCTTTTTATGATATACACATGTGGGTGTTCATATACAAATTAACATAGGAAAGGTTGTTTTAAAAATTAAAATAGATACCTTGATTTGCTCTTCAATTGATACATGTCATTAGATTGTTTTACCTTTCATGCTACTTGTTGACTTAGATTGATACTTGTATTTTATATTGTAAACCTCATACAGACCACATGCTAATAGCAGAACTTAAAATACAAAGTTGATTTAGGTTAGTTGTTTAAATTAACTAATAAGATGTGAGCCCAAACTAAAATAATTACGGTGTAAAGATTTAAAGAAGAACAATAATAAATTTAAAAAGAGAAAACTCTAAACTTAGCCTTATACAAGATACTTAATCGCCCACATAAGGTTGTGGTAGCGAATGGTCACCTGTTGTTATTATCTATTTACACGATGGCACTATATTGTTATATATTAAGGTGAGGGCTTTAGCCCGTATATTTGATGACGTTATTACACTTTGAGGATACTATTATGATACTTTGAGGATACTGACACTAGTGATTCACTTTTTAATGGATTTATTAATAATGATTTTATTCGAGATATATTATTAGTGACAAATTTATTAGTGGAGACTTAAAAGAAAATGAAAATAAATATTTATCTTAATTTGTGATAAAAGATTATGATAATAGTTGTGAATCTAAATGTATCATTATATTTCGTAGAAAAAAATGAATATGCATATAATTTGTTAATTTCTTATTTATCTTGAGTTACTAACAATTTGCATGGCTCTTGGTTTCCTTTTATACATACAGGGCGTTACAATTTTAGTTGGTATCAAAGTCCAATTTGCAATTTATGTGTAGGTTTCTTATTTTTTGTGTTTTGGTTTTCTTTTTTCTTTTGCTTTTATGATTTTCTAAGATAAGAATTTACACGCAAGTCGAGTCGAGGTGTATCTCTAAGTTATACAATTTAGGTTAGGGGTCCTCGTACTTATTATTTAAAAAAAATCCAAGTATGATTTATTATTAAAAACTTTAATCAATTTAGTAAGGTGATACCACAAGGTGGAGCTCCTTGTGGTCATGGTCATAGCCTTTCAAGCAGTCATGCATCTGCTACTCAAGGAGTTGACCAAGGCTTGGATGATGTAGCTATCTTCATCTTGGAGACACTACTGGGAGCTCAACCTAATCACAACTAGATGTGTCGCCTACATTTTACATTCTTCCACGGAGGTGTTGACCCTTGGGAAGCACGTACATGGTTAGAAGACATTGAGTGCACCTTCAAGTATATGTCTTATTTAGATATAGACAAGGTGAAGTTAGCCACCTGCAGAAGAATTTCTTTGGAGATCAGATTATCTCTTGATAGTTATTTATTTGAGAAACAATATTTTCCTGTAGCATTTCTACATTTCTCATTCTCAAAAATACAGAACAGACTTGCAACATATAATGTCTAAATTACGTATTAGTACCTCGCATGAGGCACTTAAGCAAGCTATTTTTATTGATATGACTTAGTGGCAAGTCACCCAAGAGAAGAAAGTTGGTCGACAAACCTAATAGTTGAAGTCGTTAATCAATCTAGTAGTCAAGGTGACTTTACCTAAAGTCATACTAGACTACAAAGGGTAAGACTAGGAAGTCCTCATGGTCACAAAAGGTGGCCAAGATATCTTCACGCCTGCCCCATCTCGGTGGAACCATATATGTGACCCTGCAACTCATCGACCAAATTAAGGTGTTTTAGATATAGTGCATGAAGTCATAAAGTGAAAGTGACTAAATGTCTATTAGATCAAGATATATATTTCTACTGCAAGCTGCCAAGACATATGAGCAAAGACTACACTCTAAGAGCACAGAGTGCATGAAATCATATTAAGGTGTTTTAGGTGTAGTGCACGAAGCTATAAAGTGAAAGTGTTTGAAGTGTCCACTATTTACAGTCCCAAATAAGGCATCAAGATCATTTGACGCATTACCCACCACTTCATCCAAGCAATATCTATCACCTCCACCCCAACACCTCCACCCTGACGGTATTTTCCACATCTATCCGAGGATATCCACTACCTCTGACCTATCTGTCCTTGCAACAACCATATCAGATTCTCTAGAACCATAGTTGAGTTGCATTCAACCAAGAGGGATAGGTTCTGAGTTGTGACATGTGTGCGCCATGAATCGTGAGGAGGCACGAGTCAAAAGCTAAGTTATTCAATGTATTAATTCAGTTTAGAGTATTCTTATTGATATATAAATAGATAGTGGTAACTCACATTTCTTTTTTTCTCGAGTTCGTATACAAGATTAGAAGGTGTCCAACTCCCTGATCTTGTAAATTAACGTTGATGACTCAATCACTCTATTGTGGTGTTGATGTTAAACTGGGAGGTTAAGGGTTGTCTATTGAATTTCGGTGTCAAAGAATCAAGCTACATTTGATAGTCAAGCCCAAGTGGTGACTTCCAAACCCTCAAATTAGCCACTATGGGAGTTTGTTAGATTAGACACCATGGGGTATCAATTATCTCGACACTCTGAG
Source organism: Curcuma longa (assembly GCF_044706935.1). Taxonomy (NCBI): domain Eukaryota; kingdom Viridiplantae; phylum Streptophyta; class Magnoliopsida; order Zingiberales; family Zingiberaceae; genus Curcuma; species Curcuma longa. Next base: position 2,410,109 of record NC_133879.1, read on the forward strand.
CTCGACAATTGTTAGCTTAGGGATGTAAGGATATCTTGTCCTTAGTAAGTCTTAATGTGGATAGCTGAGTATATCTTTCAATTTTGCTATCCATGTGTTTCCAGAAGAACTACCTAAGTTGTTGTTACAAGTAGAGTTTGTCATTGAGTTACTCCCTAACACAGTTCCAATATCAAAAGCCCCTAGCTTCAAGAGATGCTAAATAAGGGTTTCATCTGCCCTAGTATTCCTCTATGGGGTGCTGCAATTCTTTTTATTAAGAAGAATGATGAATCTTTGAGACTCTGCATTAACTATAGACAACTAAATGTTGTGACTACAAGTTGTCTTGTTTAATCAACTTAGGAGTACTTGTGTGTACTCAAAGATCGACCTAAGATCATGCTATCACCAACTGAGAGTTAGAAATGCAGTATCACCGAGGGTTAGCAATACAAATGTTTAGAAGATGGTTTTTAAAACTTATTATGGACATGAATTTTTGGTAATGTCTTTTGGACTCACCAATGGTCTTGCAACCTTTATGGATTCGAAGAATCGAATAATTTTAGAATAATTTTGTGATCGCCTTTATTTATAACATTTTAGTATATTCCTAGTGAGAGGAGCATATGCAGCACCCCATAGTGATTTTGAAGACATTAGGAAAGGAATGGTTATACGCAAAGTATAGTAATGTCTTTTGGCTTAATTATGTAAGAGTCATGTAGTTTCTAATAGAGGCATTTCAATAATCCCACAAAAGATTAAAGCAATTATAACATGGGAATAGCCAAATTCATTGCATGAGATTCACGGTCATCATGGGCTCACTAGTTATTATCGAAGATTTCTCAAAGGATTTTCCAACGAGGATTAAGTTTACTTGGAATGAGGCTTGTGAAGCAAGCTTTTAGGAGTTCAAATAGAGATTAGTGAGTGCTCTAGTGTTAGTTATCCTTTATAGAGAGGATGGATTCATTCTTTATGCAAATGCATCTATTAAAGGATTAGGTGCAACACTAATGCAACATGATTAAATGGTAGCTTATGCTTCCCACTAATCACAAGAAGAATTGTCCTATTCATGATTCGGAGTTAGCAGCTATTATTTTTGCCCTTACAATTTGGAGACACAATCTCTACGCAGCATGGTTTAAAATTTAGTATTGTACCGAGCAAACCAGTCGACACATATTGTTCCTATAAATTATTAAAACTCAATACTACTCGGCATAAGCAATGTCGCTTATGCCGTTGTGTCAATCATGTCAATAAGTATCATTTCATTTCAAAACTTGGCACCCCTTGAAATACTAAAAGGTAACTCTAAATGAATTGAAATAATATTATTATTTTTTTATAGTTTATCTCCATACAAGATAATGTTACCATTTCAAATGGAAAATAAAGTTTGAACTTAAGAATATAGTTTTCTTATCTTCTACTTTTTCTTCATCTCCTTCCACCTTTAATTTTTCATCGGCGCCATACGTCAGAATGTCGACATTATATCAAAACACTATCGTTCAAGTAAACAACCAAAATTTTGGCACAACTCAAGATTTTAAACCTTGCTAATGGAGTTACTTTTAAGATATTCACCAACTATAAAAGCTTGAAGTATTTCATCATACAGAAAGAATAACGCCAAACAAAGGTTATGGATAGCGTTCCTAAAGGCAATATATGTACTATTAACTATCACACTGAGAAAGTTAATATAGTGATAGATGCACTAAGCAAGGGCAGTATTGGCATGCCACAAGGTAATACTGAGTTAGTTTTGCAAACATAAATTTGGTTGAAGTGGGGAAAACATAATGAGAAATATTGGTATTCTTGATTACACAATCCCCACTAGTCGAGTATACTAAGGGAAATCAAAGATTAGTAGATAGTGAGCTACATTCAAGTTCGAAACTACGGTTTTCTTGTTATATGGATGGATATCTTCGATTTCAAAGCAACTTGTGCATTCCTGAAGAGGAAGACGTCCTTCAAGAAGCACAGAAATTTCCAATTCATCTTGGTGGCACACAGATGTATCGAGATTTAAAGCAATAATACTGGTAGAAAAGTATGAAAAGAGACATTACAAACCTTGCAGCCCAATGTCTAATTTGCGAACAAATTAAGACAGAACACTTGAAACAGACTAGGTTGGTTTCGAAGATTGTAGTGCCAGAATATAAGTGAGAGCATGTTCCTATGGACTTTGTTACTGAAGGCTAAAAAGGAACATGATTCGATTTGGATGATCATTGATCAATTGACCAAATTAGCTCATTTCATGCCTACTCGTAGGATGGATCCTTTAGACAGTCTAGTGGAGTTGTATTTCAAAGAGATCACCTCGTAGGATGGATCCTTTAGACTGTCTAGTGGAGTTGTATTTCAAAGAGATCAGTAGACTCCATGGCATTCCCCTGAATATCATTTCTAATCCAGACCCATGCTCTACTTCAAGGTTCTATCAGAGTTTCCAGAAGGTATGGATACTGAGCTCCATTCTAGCACTGCTTTTCATCCTCAAACTCATGGGCAGTCAAAGTGCATTATCTAAATTTTGAATGATCTTTTAAGACAGTGAGTCTCAGAAGAGATCTAATCTTTTATTTGTATCTGCATACTCTTCAGCAGAAGAACTGGGAAGAAGCAGCTTCCCCCAGATATAGCTGAGAACACAAGAGTCTGCAGGATTCCACCCAGATGATCTGAGGTACAGTGACAGATGGAATCATGATACTGAAATCACAAGACAAACAAACAGAAAGCAGCAATCAATCTGGCACAAACAGAAGCTTTGTTGAGAGAGATCTGGAAATAAACAATGCAGAAAGTAATCTGATAATATGGTCTCTATGAAGGTGACAAGGTCACAGAACATAAAGACAAATTGAGGAGAAAATACAGATAAAGGAAGCCCTGATACCATGATAAATTTAGGGAAAGTAAGGGAAAGTATTAGGATTCTCACATTAGGTAGTCCCCTCTACCATGTATATATGTATTACCATTACTGTCATTTTATATTTACACCTCTATGATCTGTATGTTTATGATCAAGTCCTATTCTATTCACAAATAGGTTGTCAACATTATTCTAATCAGATATCACAGTAAATGGTTTCTTAAATAATTTGTTAGTGATTTTATCCAACTATTTGTGGAAAAAGACTCACAAGTTCCTGCATCTTGGTACGATAGAACTCCAGCTTCTCTTTTGAATCAAGGATTTGCTTTTCTGATTGTTGAACCTGAAACAAAGATAAATAAGAAAAACATTTGACGCCTAAAGAGAACTTGCATTTCTGTAAAATCTATGTGACTGTTATAAGATAGCTATTGACATACATACTAAAAAGATTATAAGCAAGATTTTAGTTGAAAAAGTGAAATCCCAAATGGAAAAGAAGTTTAATGTCTAACATAAAAGGAGAGTTTGATGCTTGTCTGTTTCTGATTTATCTCTGACAAATCCAAGTAACCATAAATACAGTTAAAAATAGTCTTACCTTCTCCAACCAATTGTGCATTGCCATTCATTCGCTCCATAAACATATTGATTAATGATAAATGAACCACAACCTCCATTTGCTTGAAGATTATTAAATGCTTGAATATTATGGTTTTAGTATGTAACATGAGAGAATTTATTTCACTGATAAAAATCACTTCATCGAATGAAAAGCTTAACAGACAAAATCAAGCAGCAAGTTAGCCACAAACACATTGTCTGTTAAACCTAAGCTTGACTTGTACACCATTTTGGTATGGTGCTGAGATATGCAGCTTGGCCCATACCAAACTAGTGTATACCACCATTATAGAAGATTATATATAGTCAACGGCTTTCGAATGGACCTACCAGAAATATCCACCATCAGTACTGACTAGAAGCCTGCTACCTCGAAACAATATATCCACATACCAATGGTTCTATGTTGTATGAGTTGAGAAATAATCTTATAATGAGATGGCCTCACCGATTCTTCGTACCATTTAGAAAAGGAAAAACAATTTCTTTTTCTACAAGATTGTCTTACCAAGAAAAGATTTTCAAGAATAATGAAAATGATTGTTTTTTTTATTTTTTAAACAATACAAAAGTCATACTAGGACAAGATATAGTCAAATTAAAAAAGACTTTCAAACACAGATATTACCAATTATGGTGTGTATACTAACTCATGTAGCCTTTAAGAAAGTTACTTCCGTTGCTAGTTAGCATAAAAAAGGAAATGCTTTCAGATCAGAAATTACTTTATTGTCCACATTTGCTGCTTCATTATTCGAGCTCAATGTAGTGTGTCCATCTTTCCCAAGATTTGGCCCTGGTGTTCCTAAGTTTTTCGGCATGAAGTGTCCTGCATTGAAAGCCTGTGAAGGGATAGAATTTGGCATTGAAGGCCTTACTACAGTTGGTATTGGAGGACGATGGCCAGGGTGTCCTTGCTGTGATAATCCTAATGCATAATAGCATTTAGCACAAGATGCCAGGGCATAAAGAGACAAGGGTAACATAAATCAGCACCTGGTTGCCACGTTGGAACACCATAAGCAGATGAAGGCATACCAGCCACACGCAACAGTGTTTCATCATACATAACAGAATTTGGAAGCACAGGCGGAAGAGGATGCCCTTCCCGATATCTTTCCATCAGATAAAGAGAAATACAAAACTCTCTCAAAGAAAGCATGCTATCATTATCTTGGTCAGATAAATCCCACACCTGCTTTAAGACCTCTGACACCCAAAAAGAATAGAAAACATAACCAATAAGCCAAGAGGAGAAAATGCAATTTGATTTAAGTCTACATATTAACTTTTAGTACAATTCTAGAGCATAACGCAAAAAACTAATAAATAAGAGAATTATAAATTAGTATACTAACATTATATGCAGAAAGTAATATAACTGAATACAGGTACCAGACTTTCAGCATATCATTCATTATTAAGAAATGGTACAATCATCCACAGTAAGGCATGAGTCAGACAATACAACAACAAAAAAACAAACTCCAGATGCAGTCCCTCCTCCAATGAAATTCACATGCAGATAAAAAGGTGCTGTTTGCTTGATATTCCAAAGCAACGAACCACAAGCCATCCTTCCCTCCCATCATGTTAAATCAAGGATCTCCAAGAAAATATAAAGAATACTGATTGTTATAGCAAAGTCTAAGAAGGCCCATTTAGGTGAGATTCAAATTTTTGTAAATCAAAGTTCAAAATTTTGATCTCTGCCGAAGTTTTGATCTTTGACTGGAACGATACTAATTCGGTATCGTGTTGATGTTTCAATGCATAATGTTGATAATGGATTGGAGTTAAAGGAAGGAAATGAAGCATAGGAGGGAGACATTGCCTATATCAAGCATGATTGTAAATCTTGTACCATGCAAGACGAAATGGTCGAAACATATCATTTCGGTAAATTATTGAAACTCGATATCACTCAACACACACAATGGCTCCTTCCATTGCTTCATCTCTTTCCTCCTTTAACCTCTCATTTGTCACCAACATAGTGCATCAAAGCATTGGCACGATACTAAAACTAGATCTTTCCAATCAAAGATCGAAATTACGGCACGAATTAAGATTGTGAATCTTAGCGTCCAGTGGTATCGAGTTTTGATGATTTACCTAAATGATATATTTCAACCATTTCGCCAAACACAGTACGATATTTTAAACCATGCTCTAAATAGTACAAGAAAAGTTAAGGCATACATATGAAAGCACAGGATGCAATTAAAACTATGAAGCTCAAGTTGGATGTTATCATAGAGTAATCAAGTCAATAAACATAAATCATGGAAATTAAAACAAAACAGCAATAACAATAACAACAACAATCAAATTTTATCCCACTACATGAGAACGGCTATATGGATCCTTTTACGTCATTGGACTCTATCTCCTACTATATCATCACTTATATCTAAATAAATGTTATCTTGTTTTATTGTTACTAGCCAAGTCTTTTTTGTTTTTTTCTTCCTTGTTTGATGTGCATATTTGTCATAGTTTCACATCACCTAACTGGAGTATTTATTTATCATCGTACATGTTCATATCATCTTAAATGTGTCTCCCGTAATTTTTCTTCAATAAGCGCAACCCCAACTTTCTCTCTAATATTTTCATTTCTTATCATATTCATCCTTATATGTTCGTACATCTACCTTAACATCCTCATCTCTACAACTCTCATATTTTGCTCATATGCTCGAGTCATAGTCTAACATTCAACTCCATATAACATAACAGGTCTAACCGTCATTTTGTAAAACTTTCTTTTAAATTTTAAAGGTACTTTACGATCACAAAGCACACCTAACATTCTTCTCCATTTCAACCACCCCTATATAAGACATTTCTCACCTTTTGCAAAAATGATTTTAAATATTTAAAGCTCTCAGTTATACATAACTGATTATCTCCTATCTTAACAATTGTCTCAGTACGTCTAATATTACTAAACTTAAATTCCATATATTCTATCCTTACTAAAACCTATCACTTCTAGTGTTTCCCATCAAGATTCAAGTGTAGTACTCTTTCACGTGTCTCATCTATCAATACAATATCATCTGCAAATAGCATTCACTATGGTACTGTATCTTAATGAGTTCATCCATGATTAGTATAAAAAGATAGAGACTTAGAGATGATCTTTGATGTAACTCTATCTTTATAGGAAATGTTTCGACTAATCCATCTGAAATCTTCACTCTTATCATTACAAAAGTGTGATTAAAAAATTGAGTATATTTTCTAACAACAAATATGTTCTTCATCTCAAGAACTTTGATAACTTGTTGATTATTTCATTAGCTCATTCCACTAGAATACTTGTAGTACAATCTTAAGAAGTGATCTGATAATTACCTCTAGGGAGTTTCCAACTCAAGAAAAGGTTTCGTGCCTGTTCACCTGTAATTTTTCCATCTCTATCCTTGTCTACATTGACAAATACATTTGTGTACTTCTTAATATCAGCTTGACTTATCTTTGGCCATGCCTGATTTGAAGCAGAATTAGTAGGCAATGATGGACTGGTTTTCAGGTTATCAGATTGATTTTGCTTTACACTTATTTGACTTTGTTGCAGCTGACTTCCAGCAGGAAGAACTGACCGAACAATTTGAGTAGGATCAAGTTGACCAGGCCTACTAGAACTTTGAGGACCAGAAGCCACTGGGACAATGCTAGATAGATTCACCTCAGCATGTGATTTTGCCTGTGAAGTTGCAGAAAAAAGATCCCCTCCAAAAAATGAATTAGAAGATAAATCTTTTCCAGATGCAACAGATGACTTCAACTGAGTGGGTATAGATGATGGTAAGTTCAGATCATTAGGTTTTGTCGCAATTGAAGGTGTTTGCATCGGTTGTGCTTGTGCATTAGAATGCACTCCTGTTGTACCTGAAAAGGCTAAGCCAAACCCATCCGGAGTTTGAGATGAAATATTTCCCCTAATAGGAGTCTGAGAAGTCACTCCAACCGAAGTTTCACTTGATTTAACAGGAATCCAATCAGTTGACAAGCTTGAGTTTGGCAAACGTGGACTTGCAGCACTACCTCCTATTAATCCTAGATTGCCTGCCTGCAGTTGAGGTGAAGTAGCAGCAGCAGATGCTAGAGGTGGCCTAGTGAAATTGCTATTTGCTGTGGGAAAGAACTGTTGATTCACAACTGCATTTGGTGGAGCCTGTGTTGGCCTGAAGCCAGAATTTTGAGGTGCATTTGGTGTTATGCTGGTAAACTGATTAGAAGGTGGGTACAAAGCATTGGCTCTGACCGCAGATGGAGGTGCAGCTGCAGAATTTATCTGTGGTCCAGATGAAGAAACTGGACTTATCTTTGGAGCAGGAATTTTAGCTGCAGCTGGTCCATATAGTGCTGACTTTACAATTTCCGGTGTTAATTGACGACCACTTTGTGCCACAGTCACAAGTTTCAGGGCATTATAAAATTCTGTTCGGCCAAGGAAACCAGTTCGATTCTGATCAGCATGCATCCATACCTGCATAAAACAAACATAAGAAAGTAGAACAATGAGCAGAGCCCTCAAGTACGGTCATGGTAAGATCCAAAAGGCATGGTTACAAGAAACAACATGTTATCATAGATAAAACTTTTTGTCAAAAAAAAATACGACCGAAAAAAAAAAAAAAAATCAGTCAGAAAAAATAATGTTAGCACAGTCAACTGAACAAGCATAGCAGATTGCCTAAAAGAAGCACAACAGATTGCTTAAAATTTAGGCATGACTCCTGAGGATTTTAATTTAAGCACCTAGGATATTAGGAGCCATACAAATAGCTAAGAGTACCTTGTTCAGAAGCAAGTTTGGAGAGCACATGGGGGATTTACCCAAGTTATAAAGGCAAAATTAACATGTTTTGCTATGAGGAAACAGAGTTCATCATTTAATATCAACTTTTGGCATTAGAAAAAATACAGGCAAATGATCTCATTGCTATATTGTCGTTGGCTATCTGTTTACTTATTCCAATCAACCACTTCCCCTCTCATTGTTTATTTCCCAAATTTATGGAAGAACAAACTTTGACGGGTCAAATGAACTACAAGGCTAAGATCTTAGAACCACGTGAATCTGTATATGATTCAAGGGAATATGTTTAAACACATTCTTGCAAAAAAAATTGGCATGTCAATATTCAATAGTATTTTTTTGTTTTTGTTAATTTTTTGTCAACAACCATGTGCCTTCATTAAATTATCCCCTATCCAAGCAAACCAATAGGAGTCCTAATTATTTCAGGTCCAACCATATGGATCATATCTGCATTTGGACTCTATAAAGGGACAAGGATGTAGAGCAGCTGAGGCAGAAGTATCAATGCCAGAAGAAGAAAAAATTGCAAAAACAGCAGCTTCCAACGAAGAAATAACTATCCAGGCAATAAATTGTTTGCACATTGTGCATGGAAGATATCACATCAGAGTGTGGTTTGTATGTTGTGGGTTATGTTAAGATCCATGAGTGAAACCATTGAAGAACTATATTAATGTAGTGCGCACCGGAGGTCGGTTATGGAGAGAAGTTATTAGGGAGATGGCATCATATCATGTAACTGTAATATATTTACAGAAAAATGAAAAAATGTGATTAACCATTATCTTCTCCAAAAATATCGTGTTATACAACAAAGATCAAGAGGTTATGTTTCTCCCTGAACATGCCTACAAAATTTAAAGTAACTCAATTCCCTTCCTTCCAGAGCAACATAGGGCATAAGGGCTGCCCAGTGAGGAAACTCATCAAGTTCAATGAAGATGAGATTATCTAGTTCCATCAGAACATCAGATTAGCAATGCTAGTGGACAAGATCCTTATTCAAGCTTGCTAAGGTCATCTCAATTTGGTATCAGAGATACACATGGGTGATAATTTTCAGCAAACAGTTGGTTTCATTCTTGAGACAGTATAAAGAAGATCAAACATGAGATCACATTGAAGGCGATGGGATCCTAGCCAAGTTGGATATCATTGCAAAAGATCTCAAGATTTCTAACATCACAACTCATCCTGTTGAATGGACTTGGCAGACATGGAACACCATAGTTGCCTCCAAAATCTTTCAGCCAGTTCATTTGGAATTTCCTCATTATGATGGTTGTGATCACCATCCCATACGGTTTACTTATTTTAATCATTTCTTCTTTCATCACCAATCAGCAATGAATAACCATGTCACATTTGGAGGGAGATGCACAATTTGGTTTATGAAATTATATGTTCAGAATCTGATGTATAGGCCTGAATTTGAGTTCTGTTACCTAACTCCAGATGCACAATTTTGAGATACAACTACTCTTGTTTTATCCTTCCAGTAGCCTCAAATATCTATTTTCACGATGCCATCTTTATTATACGATGCCATCTTTATTATACCAACATTCCATACATGTTTCCTGTCTTCCAAACATAAAATATAATCAGGAATCATAGTCTTTTCAAAATTCTAATCAGGTATCATAGCCTTTTAGAAATTCTTTGGAGATAAGGGTGCAAGATGATCACACAAAAATCTAAAAGTTCCTCTCAGTTCAGACACTCAGATTGTGTCCTATAGATTGTATCCTATTAAAATGGCATAATCATTAATATCTCATTGTTGAATCACAGATACAAGACTTATATGGATTTCTTCTCCATCAAACTTAATTATATCTCACTTCTATTTTTCTTATTATTGAGACTAAAGTATTCTACCTAGCTTAAACCCTTTCTTTTTTCAAAGTTTCTTTACAGAATTCAATATCTGATTTAATTTTACAAAACAAAATAACATAAATTAAGTAGAATTTCTTGAATATGATTTAAAGTCGAACCTAGGCCCTAGGTGAAAAGCTACAATTGTAGAAAAATTATTTGTTAAAGTCCTAGTAACTTAGCTTTTCCAAGTCAATGGAGATCATGTGAAAAAAAAAATTTGCTCAATATTCCTCACTAGTCTAATACTGCATATACAATTGATCTTCAAAATGTATAACCAAATGATTTTCAATAATCATTTGTTTCACACTTTTACCTTTTATCTTTCTTCACAATCAACTATCAGAAAGTTTCATGTTTTGACTTGTTAACTTGATCCATACATAACTAGAACCAACATTGTATGTTACCTTAATTCTTATGAAATTATAATAAAAAAATTTGCCCAATGCACCAAGCATCATCTTAATTCTCAAAACTTTATTGTATGACTTATCTAGCCAAATTATATTTTGATTTTGATTAATTAAACTTCAATAATGATGTCAGTAACGATACTTTTACTACAATGGTTTTCTCTCAAAAAATGCATTAACCTCACTTGCTTTTGACTTTACAAACAATGAAACAATTTATAATCCCCAAACTATCTATTAACCATGAAGGAGATACTAATGAAGATATCTTTTAATAGGATAAACAATGAGTTGAAACAGAGAGGAGCTTCATATTCATATCGTTTGTGATTGTCACATGTTCATCACAGCCTCTTTACCGAGCTTTACTTTGTTTACTATGTACAAACGGACAAAGAGGAGATCAGATTGCTCTCCCACTGAGTGTTTTAGCCCCAAAATGTGTCCTCCTAAACTTAGACAAGCATAGCACTATATCTTCAACTTACCCCTTCCCTCCCAATAGGAGTGCAGTGAGCATGGAGAACCACTACGGCAATCAATATGCACAAGAGAGAGAGCAAGACCATGGTGTAATTGCAAAGCAACAAACATAGAGATAGTCGACAAGATGAACAATCATGAATAGGGTGTGCAGTGTGCAAACAAGTAACACAAGATAAATGGTCAACAAGCTGAACAATCATGAACAGGGTGCACAAATGAGCAAGGCTATAGTCGACAAGATGAGGACAATATTATAGTTTTCCCTCCTCTCCTCTCTCTTGGTAAAGACAATATAAATAGAGAAATTAACTTTTTTTTCCCTGTCCTCTCTCTTATCCTCTCATCTCCATAGTGGTAACACGCCCATAGCTAAAAGAAATTCTCCATGATTATAGTACAAGCCCGTATACTTTTTGGATCGAAAAGTTGACTTGTTAAAAAGTGGCATAAAGTCAATGCATCAAAGTTGAAATTGCTAAGATAGATGTGTGGGGTCGTTGGAAGGATAAAAAAAATATTAATGAGTGAGAGCAATTAAGTATAGTTCTACTTGATGACAACAACAACCAAATCTTATCCCACTAGATGGGTCAGCTATATGAATTCTTCGACATCGTTGGATTTTATCCTCTATTATATCATTATTTATATTTAAATAAATTTTATCTTGTTTTATTATTACTAACCAAATCTTTTTTTATCTTACTTTTACTCATTTGATGTGCACATTTGTCATAGTTTCACATTGTCTAACTGGAACATTTATTGGTCGTCTAAGTACATGTTTGTACCATCTTAAATAATTTTCCTTCAATAAGTGCAACCCCGATTTTCTTTCTAATATTTTCATTTCGTATCCTATTCATCACGTCCACACATCCACCTTAACATCCTCATCTGTGCAACTCTCATCTTCTATTCATATGTTTGAGTCATAATCCAACATTCAACTCCATATAACACAGCGGATTTAACCGTCATTTTGTAAAATTTTAAGTTTTAGAGGTACTTTACGATTACACAGAACATCTGACGCTCTTTTCTATTTCAACATCCCGCTTATATTCTATGTAAGACATCTCTATCAACTCCTCTATCCTTTTGCAAAAATATCCTAAGTACTTAAAACTCTCAATTACAGACAACTCGTCATCTTCTATCTTAACAATTGTTTCATTCATCTAATATTACTAAACTTAAATTCCATATATTTTATCTTTACTCTACTAAACCTAAAACCTTTCATGTTTAACGTTTCCCATCAAGATTCGAATTTAGCATTTACTTCTTCACGTGTTTCATCTATTAAAATAATATCATCTGGACACTGCATGCACTGTAGTACCATATCTTGGATGTATCTAATAAGTTCGTACATGATTAATATAAAAAGATAGGGACTTAACATTGATCCTTGATGTAACCTTATATTTATGAGAAATGCTTCGGTTAATCCGCCTAAAGTCTTCACTCTTATCATTACATCCACATATATATATCCTTAATTAGTTCAATATATGTTATACTAGCACATCTCTTTTCTAGAATTATTCATATAATTTCCCTTAGGACTCTATCATAAGCATTTTCTAGGTCGACAAATACCATATGTAAGTCTTCTGTTCACGATACTTTTCAATTAGTTGTCTGAGAAAATGTATAGCTTCTATTGTCGACCTTTCAGACATAAATTCAAATTGATTTTCAGTTACTGTGGTCTCCTTCCTTAGTCTTTTTTCTATTACTCTTTCACAAAATTTCATGATATGACTTGTTAATTTAATACCCCTATAGTTTGCACAATTTTCTACATCTTCTTTATTCTTATATAAGAAAACTAGAGTACTTACCCTCCACTGATCAAGCATTTTTTAATTTTCCATATCAAATTAAATAACTTTACAAGTCATTCAATATCTTGTTTCCCTATACACATCCATACTTCTATTGAAATATCATCTGGTCCAACTACTTTTTCATTGTACATCCCATTTAAAGTTCGTTCTACTTCTGAAATTTAAATTCTACGATAAAAATTTAAATTACTATACTCAATTGACCTACTTAAATTACCTAAATTAAGTTGGTCATCTAAACCTTCATTAAAAAGTTGATAAAAATATCTCTTCCATCGCTCTTGTATTTCCTCATCATTTACTAATATTCTATTACATTCATCTTTAATATATCTTATTTGAATAAAATCTTTTATCGTTCTTTCGCTTTCGCTTTAGCTATTTTGTAAATATCTCTTTCCCCTTCTTTTGTATTCAATTTTCAATATAAGTATTTAAAAATTTCATTCTTAGCTTCATTAACTGCTTTCTTAGTCTCTTTCTCAGCTGCTGTATATTTTTTATATTTTTCTCATTTTTATAAGTATATAATACCTTATAGGTTATTCCTTTTCCTTCACGTTCTCTTATACTTTCTTATTCCACCACTAAGATTCTTTATTTGTCGGTGCATGACTCTTTGACTCACCAAGTACACTCTTAGCTATTTTTAACTTTGATATCATCTAATCTTATGTCGTATTCGAATCGTCATATATTTCTCCTAATACTTATACTACTACCCTCTCTTTAAATATGTTTTGTTTCCCATCCTTTAACTTCCACCATTTAATTTTAGGAGTCGAGCATATTTTTCTTCTATTGATACTATATTTGAAGCGTATATTCAACACTACTAACTTCTATTGGGTAGTTAAGTTTTCTCCAGAGATAACATTGCTATCTTGATAAATCTTTCTATCCTTCTTTCTAACCATAAGAAAGTCAATTTGTGATTTATTATTCTCATTTTTTAACGTGGCCAAATGTTTTCTCTTTTCTTAAAAAATATATTAACTAGTATAAGGTCATATGTTATCGCAAAATCCAATATAATTTTCTCTTCTTCATTTCTTGTTCCAAATCGAAAACTCTCATGCACCCTATCATATTCCTTATTTTTCACTCCTACATGTCCATTTAGATCTCCTCCTATTAAAATTATTTCAATTGGCAAAATATTTTGTAATACTTCATCTAGATCGTCCCAAAATCTAGATTTAGTATGTTCATCTAATCCTACTTGAGATGCATATATACTAATTACATTAATAATTTTTTTCACCACCACTATTTTGAGAGTTATAATCTTATTCCTCTTTCTAACTACTATTATTTCATTCTTTAGGAAATATCGACAACAATAATTGCTTCATTTCTTGTTTTACTTATTCATATGTATCATAACTTAAAATTCGAATTTTTTATCATCTTTTCCTTCTCTCCTTCCCATTTTATCTCTTGTACACATAAAATATTAATTCTTCTCCTAATAATCGTATTTACTACCTTCATTGCTTTACTAGTGAGTGTTCCTAAATTCTATATCCAAATTTTAGACAATTAGATTTCTTATAATATTTATTCTTACCCAATTTATGGTGTGAGAACTCTTGCATATTTAACATTACACCCGAGTTCCTTATAGGGAACATCCTAGCATCTGAGTTCTACTTGATGACAATGTGAGCAAAATAAATTGAGATGGTTTAGGCATATTTATGGTGAATAATTAATTCTATAGTTAAGAGTAAATAAATGAGATAGGAAGGTGTAATAGGCAAAAGGTGATACTAAAGAAAACTTTAGTTAATGTAATAAAAGTCGATTTAGTTGATTTTGTTATATTTGAGAGGTGTCCTAAGACAATCATCTTAGATAATGTATTATTTATTAGATAAATAAAATCGTTATTTGAATATACATTCTCTATATATTTGATTTGATCTTAAACTCAATTAATAGGGTCCACAATATAATACATAACATGAGAGAAATTATGATTAGATCACAATTAATGGGTATCTCTACATGTGTAATTATGTACGTATTAAAATATTCTCTAGTCGATGAATTGATGAGACTGGACATCATCAATTCTGTAAGACTAGCATATGTTAGACTACTTAGTTTTACTAAGCAGCCGATCCCAATTGACTAGAAATATTGAGATGTTAAGAGCTAACATATGAATGTTGGTTAAGGGTAACTAGTTCATCGGAAGTGACCTGTCATGAGACTTGGTCATGAAAACTTATACTTTGACATCTTAAGCAAACGTCTCTATGGAGGTGTGGATCCGAGATTATTGAATATAAAGTCAAAGTGTCCGAAGATGATTGAGTAGCCAATAGAAAATTCATCACTCCTTTAATTATGAGACGTATATCTTATAGTCACTTGTTAGAATTATTACTTGTAAGTCTTTGACTAAAGCAAAAACACATCAAGAGAATCGTCCTTTTGGATAATTATTTTTGAGTAACTTGAATCCGCAAGACAAAGAACTACAACTTGGGCTAGATGTGACGTGATCAGCCTAGTGAAGACTGACACATAAACCATATCCTGAACTAAACGGGTATAAGATGGTGAAAGGAACAGACGCACGTACAACTATAACTGCTGAAAGATTTAAAAGTGGTTCTATAATCAACTATGATTTTCTGATTATTTAGGGATCATGATCTATTACTAGGTGTCACTCATGATCGTTCTATAATTAATGATTAATTATGGACGGTCAATATAAATCGGGAACCTATAAGGTCATATGCACTATGAGTTTCTCCAAGAGACATAAAACAACTTTGAGAATTGGATTTTTAAATCAAGAAAGATTGAGACCGAATGGATCGAACGAAAGATAAACATGGAAGATATTTTACCTGAAAGGAAACACGGATGGGTCACATTTTTTAAAGCAAAATGGGTTCTCTTTAGTTTAATTATAAACCAAATTGGTTTAGTTTAAATTAAAGGTGGTTTGATTTTGAACCAAACCTGATTTGGTTGTGAACTAAACTTGAGACTAACGATTTGGAGTTTGAGTTAATGGATGTGGATTTTTAGTTAGCAAACCAAACCCATTAAACATTTATAAATACAACTCTTATGAAGAGTTATTAATAGAGATTAAAAACATAATTGTTAAGTTTTAAATCAGCCACCAAAACTCCTCCTTCCTTCTTGCCACCGCCCAACACAAAGCCCCCTTTTGTGTTGTTGTCGCCGCCCATAGCTTGGTTGTTCTTATTGTCATCGGCCATAGGACCTCTTCCAAAGCTTACCACCGGTCCTTAATCCGATCAGTATCCTCCCAAGGGTCTGTCATCCCGAAGCCATAGGAAGTTACAACCGGCGGTGGAAACAAAGAACACGAGGAGAAGCAACGGTCGCTTCTCCACCAAAAGGCATCACTTCTTTCTTTCGTTTTGGTTTTTATTTTGGGGTAATTGTTGTCATTGGAATAACCACACCATATAGGTTCGTTGCCCCTTCTTGACAATGAACCATACGACCTTCAAACGGTGGTGTAATCGCATTTGTTCAATCTGATTCGTATCGTCGGGTTACTTCGAGCCACCGGATACGGAATCGGTCCGTAGGTCCTCTTTCAAATCGTTTGTCTACTTCCTTTCACTAGTATCAAAGCGGAGACACGACACGTGACTTAAGGAAGTCGTCTCGAGGAGATATTGGCATGGATACAAGTAGAGATAACCTTGTTTAAGGTTGCTAGTTGATGTCATTTCCGCTTCACATCATCCAAAAAGTATAAATTTATTTATGTCTTATCTATGATTATGTTTGCATGCATGTGTTTCCTTAAGTGGATTTTATGCGTAGTTAGTGATAAAATGTTTATTACGTTTCTGCTGTATGTTTAGTGAAACATAAAATTTTAAATTACACATATCGAAACCCAACAGATTTAAATTATACTAGTGATGGAACCTATGATAAAGCTCAATAGAAAGATAAAATCTATAGCCAATCCCAAACAGTTGGGAAAAATACAAGTTGTTGATGATGATGATGATGAAATAAGAGTCAAATGGATACTAGAAGTAAGTGTAGGTGGCAAACGGAGACTAAAGAAATCTTTAGTTATGGTGATGATCAAATAAGAGTTAAATAGATGTTAGAGGTAGGTGTAGGTGGCAAAGGGAAACTAAAGAAATTTTTAGTTAAAGTAATAAAATTATGATTTAATTGATTTGAATATTCTTATTGGTCAAGGGTTAATATACATATATAGTCAGCTCTTAATAATTATGACAACCATAATTTGTTGTTATGGTGATAATGATGGTGAAGATGACTAAAGAAAAGAAGAGGAGTTATGTAGGAGACTAAACAAATATAGTAAATGTAATAAAAAATAATTTAATTGATTTCAATATTACTTACAATAATCCTAGCAAAGAGCTCAACAGAGAGAAAAGCACAATGTACAAAACACAATTTCATTTGATGATGATCATCATCATCATGACAATTAGGGGTGAGCAAAAATTCGATTAAACTGAATAAACCGACCGAACCGACTAAATTTAAAAATTCAGTTCGGTTATTTCAGAATTTCAGTTATTTTTTCTAAAAAAATCGGTTAATTCGATTCAGTTTCGGTTTTAAAATTTCTTATTCGGTTAAACCGAATTAATCAAAATTAAAAAAAATAATTTATAAATTCCTAAGTAAACTTATAAATCCCTAACTAATTGATAAATTTTTCATAATATTTAAAAAATTCAGTTATTTCGGTTAATTCGGTCGAAAACTGAATTAATCGATATTTTATCGGTTCGGTTTGTTCAGTTTTTATTTAAAAATTCGGTCGGTTCAGTTAGTTTAAAAAAATTCAATTCGGTTCGATTCGATTTTGGTTAATTTGGTTCGGTTTTAACTGAATACTCAACCCTAATGACAATGATGGAAGTATCATAGATGTCAATCTCCAAAGCTTAAATTTATTTAGAATGCGCAACAAGAATTTTTTTAAATCGTCTTTTATACATCTAATTTCAACTAAATCTTTATAATTTCCTTCTCTAGTATTAAAAATATGGTAAATATCCTTCTAAATTCTTAGATTGTTAGGGAAATTCTATTAGTTATTATGTTTGAAGATATTTAAAATATGCCATCCTTAGGCCTAATCTGTTTTCTTAAATTTTTCCACACCACTACCAATGCTTTCTATATGCTATACTAGTCCCCGGGGCTATGGTGCCGCGGTAGGATATCCGGGATTGTCACCCAGGCACCCGCGGTTCGATCCCCAGCTACGGCGTATTTGTAGGAATTTTCCTCCAAATGGGGATCGCAATCAAAGGATGCTGGGCATCTAGGTTGGCCGCTGTGTGCGCTTCCCGATTTACCCTGGTGGCCGGTGGGAAACTTCCGTGGGACCGGGCCGGTCACCCCCAGGGATTGAGTCAATGCGACTGACTAAGATTATCATTTTTTTTATATGTTATACTATTATCTTTAGTGTTTTTAAGAACAACTTTAATTCTTGTCACATTTATAATACTATTTGTCAATTATGCTTTAATATCATACATGTAATAACCAAACCCAAAAACCATGGGCTCTATGCCCATAATGAGTATGTATACAATCCTTAAAAACTCATCTCTACTAGCACTATGGGACTATTCAAACTAACAAACATCAGAAATCATCACAATTACAATCTTCTTCATAAATTGAGGCAAGTATATCTTCCTGGGATCCTTTAGTATGCTAGAAGAATTGGATTTTGATAGTCAACCAAAAGCCAAAGCCCAAATTCAAGGAACTCTTACATGACACAGAACATCAGAAATGATTCTTCTGCTAAAATTACGAGGCGCAAACCAAAATTTACTTTTGGATATAAAGTCGGCATCTAGATGCAAGATCTGTTATCGGTGGATTAACTTTCATCTGTTCTTACCCAACGCATCGAGTTATGGAACCATTCGTTGTTCAATCATACTAAGAACTAGTGTTACTCATTACTTTAAAGACCTATGAACAAACCGACCTTTCATCACAAAGGTAGTCAATATAAAACCCTCATTAGAATTTCATCAACACCAAAGAAATCGGATCTGCGAAGAAATAACCAACAGATCAAGAAATGAGAACGAGAAAATCCAACCTGAGCCAATACGTTTTTGGGTAAATTAGATCGTTGAAAGAACGCGACAGCCTCAGCGCCGCTAATTCTACCATCGCGATCCGAATCGGCCTGCTTGAAGTACTCGTCGAAGATCTCCATCGCAGCCATGACGCTTTGAGTTCAAAGTTACGAAGGTCAGGGCGCCGCTGGATCCGGCCTAGCGCCACCACACAAGCGCATAGAAACGGTGGCCAAGCGGCCGGCCAGGGTCCGAGAACAATCGTAAGAGGATTTTGCACTTGAATCTCGATCTATCGATCGGAGGCGGTCGGTGGATTTGGGGTTTCTTTGTCCTTCCGTCTCATTGTCAAAAGGACTCGATGAGGTCAGGGCGGTCATGGCCAGGGTTGGCCAATGTGTTAATGTGATGAGTCATTCTCAGACAGTAGAGAATAATGATATATTAATATTTTAATTATTTTTTTCATGTCCATAAAATTTTCAAATATAAAAAAAAAAATCATACATTTTATTTTTCAAAATTTTAAATTATTTTTTAAGATACTTTTTTGCCCTCCGCACGTGTTCAATCGACAATCGCTCAAACAGCAGCCGAGGTAGAGTGCAGCCGCACAGTGACACAGTCAAGCTAGCCACAATTTTACAACAAGGCGAAATATATTATTATTATTTCACATATAGTATTAACATTTATTAATGTTATTATTATTTTCAAAAGTATTATTAAAATTATCTTATAATTTAGTTAAAACTGGATATGATGCTGTGGAAATAGTAAAATACATTAACATTATTTTTAAAAAAGGCATAAATCTATTTTTGCAATATAAATGAAATATTTAAAACTTACATAATTTTAAAAAAAACATTCATGTATAGATAATTTATTTAAAATGCTATATTGGTATTTTTTAATATTTTTGGAATAAAAATACGATTGAGTGTTCTTTTAATATTTTTTAAAATTGAGATCTTTTTAATCATAATGAAAATCAAGGTTGTCCTTCTATATTTTTACTATTTGTCAAACCAAATAAACTGCTTTTTTATTTATTTTAAATTTTTTTTTTATTTATTTATTTATTTATAAGTTTGGCATGAATATGAATATTGATCAAGAATATTATTTATAAATAATTTATAATTTTTATTCATGAATATTAATGAATTGAGTACATGTATTCAAGTTTATTCATTAAATTTAATGAGTTGTTAAATTTATTTATTTAATTAATATAATATATATTAAATAAATTAATTTTTCATAAATATTTAATTTATTTACAATCTGGTGCACATCTATATTAGTTTTTTATTCCATATTAATTCACAAACACTGTCGAAGGAGCTTAAACGAAGAAAAACTATGGTTATAAAAATATTTTTTTTTCTATTTTTGATATTTTATAATAATTTTATGGGAAAATTTTAAATATTTTATTAAAAATATGCAGTCATATATAGTTATATTATAAGTATTTTTTATTTAAAAAACAATAATTAATAATTAAAAAAACTCCATAACACAAAAGGAAATTGAAGGATAGTGATTTTTATTAGATTTCTCAATAACCATAGGCTAACAATATAATTTAAATTAGATCTTTGTACTTGAACATTTGTATTCATTACCGTGTAGGATTGACTTATCATGAAATTATGAAGATTAAACTGATCAAGATGATAAATTTTATGGATTGAGAGCTAAGCAATGTGCCACTCTGAACTTGGGGGAGAAATATTTAATATAAGACCTAAAGATTGTGAATACAAAGGTAGCAATGCATGGGGCATCTTTTGAAGCAAAGACTTGCAAGAAGAGATCTCCTAGTGAATACTTTCTCAATGCAAAAGGGAGAAATCATGACTAAGATGCATGTAAGATACAAAGAAATTGTACGTGAGCTTATAAGCACGAACAAATCTTAAATTGAGACCTTATTTGAAATGCACTCAATGCATTCCGTGAATTCTTTATCGGAGCTATATTGTCAATAGCTACTACATTATTAGAAATCTCGATGTAAGTATTTTAGATGAATTATTTTAAAAAATGGAGCTACATATTTCTAGAGACCCTCAGATGGAGGAGACTTGTAACTATAGAGATATGATACTCATACAAAAGGAGTTTAAAAAATAAATTAAAGTTGAGCAAGGATGCTTTGAAAGATTAGTTAAAGCAAAAGATAATAAGAGAAAGGAAGCAAATAGTCGAGTGTTATAATTGTCAAAAGGAGAGGCATGTGAGGAATCATGCCCCATGTTAAAGAAAGAAAAAGAAAAGGAGGTAATACCAACCGAGAAGGTGAAAAAAAAGGAATTTGAGTGTAACATGGAATGACACATCCTCCTCGTGGAGGATGATGGACACAAACAAACCTTCCTAGCCCTCATTTTGTCAATGATGATATGGAGTGATCTCCTCATCATCTGAGGAAGAAGAAGAAGTGAGGTCAAGTCAAGAGGGAGCAAGGGACTATACCTCAAATGATTTGATAAGTGCGGTAAACTCTTCCTTTGAAAATCAATTAATTGAACGTATTAATTCTCTAAATAGGTCACTTTATAAAATGTGAAAGAAAGAACGAGACTTTGAAAAAAGTAATCTTAATAATTGAGGATCAATTTATTTCAGTTACATGATGTGTTAAGCTTAAAGAACTAGAAGTTTAAAATGAGACATTAAGGAGTCAAGTGAGATGTATAGGTTAATACTATTGGTTCATAACTTGAAACATATTGATGAATCATAAAAGTAGTTTTTACATTAACCATTGACTAAATATGGGGATCGTTTAGAGCGCTAGAGGAGGTGAATAGCACGCTTCACTTTTTCACTTATTTTTAAAAACTTATTTTAAAATACTTTAAAGTATGCAGTGGAAAATAAGAAAAATTAGAACACAAAAAAATGATACATTTATTTTTACTTGGTTCACAGCCTCTAACTGCTACTCCAAGGCCTGCAGTCCTCGACTGCTTTCGATGGGCAATCCACTAATAGACTCTTTCTCACAATGAGAAAGAGTCTCATCTTTTACAAAAAGAGGAACGCTAACATGTTTACCGTTCCTAGAGTATAGAAGAAAAAGATAATTTTAAACTAGGCTACTAGTTACCGACAATGATTGAAAGCTTGAGCATGATGTTGGTGTAGCATCTTGGCATCACAGCAGCATTTCGGAAGTATAGAGCATGTGAACAATGGTTGCATAATTATCATAAATGTTATATCGAGGGTTATGTTCCCAGGTGCTTTTATGGAGCAATCCAGATGCCTAGATCCACTTCTGGGCGCTTCCACTGTGGTAATATCTGATCCGCCATAATCACTGACTTAGACCATCTCTGGGCGCCTGAAATGCTGACATGATGATTGCAAGATCAAACTTGGCTCTGCTGCATCTTATCCTTCTCTAGGAGCCTAGACCTTTTTGGTCGCCTGGAAGCTGAGGTGTCCCAAGCAATCAGGACTTGCCATCTCATCCGCCTCGCTGGCCCTGAAGAAATACTGTCCGGGCACCTAGAACATGATAGGGGCGCTCGGACCTGGATCTACCTGAGCGCTCAGATCTAATAGGGGCGCCCAGAATCCTTTTTTCTGGATTTCCTTTGAGCTTACTTTCTTGCATCACAGAGTTAGAATAATACAAGACATAATACAAGAAATTAAGTTTTAACAGTTTTATAACTGTCTAATCTTAACTTTGGATTTCTAGTGAAACCCTAGGTCAGATCGAGGTCTACTGTTCCCTTCAAGGGAACGCGTCCTCACCTACTCCTCTTAGGAGATTTTACCTATTTGCAAACATCCGGTCCTCCAGACCTGTTTGGACTTCCTACTCAGCATCCGATCCTCTAACCTCTAGGACTTTCCTTTCGATGTCTGGTCCTCACTGACCCATTGACCTGCTAGACGTTCGATCCACTGACCCGCCTAGACTCCCTGCCTAGTGTCCTTGATCTATCAAATCTTCCTTGCCCAGTCCCACTGACCTGGACTTTCTTGCCTAGCCTCCAACTAGGACTTGTCTTGCCTAGCCTCCAACTAGGACTTTCCTGTGCTACTGCACACTTAGATTAGCTTATCAGTATACAACATATTCTTAACTTGAACCCTTTGCTATTATCAAAATACAGGTTCGATTATCTGGTGCTCCCTGCACCAATAATCTTTCCTTTTTTATTATGACAATCTAGTTCAAAGTTAAGTATCAAATTACTTGAAAATTATTTCCAAAATATTTCAAAGTTAAACACAAAAAACTCCCCTTAATTCATTCTCTCCCCCTAAAATTAAAGTGATCTTTACTTTTGAAAATCACATAACTTTTGAAATAACTTTTCTCTCTCCCTAAATTTGACATGGTCCTTTTAGCTTTAAATTTTAAAAACCACTCAATTAAATAAAACTTAGTTTTAGTGTAAGAATGCTTAGTTGTACTTTAAAAAACATTTTAAAACTACTTAGATAAGTGGTAGTTTGAAAAAAACACTTTAAGAAACACTTATCTTAACATTTTTGACAAAAACTTACCTTTATGTTTTTGAAAAACACTTATCTTATCTTTGAAAAACTATGTTGACTTTGAAGTTACTCTCCCACTTTGACATAATAAAAAATAAGTAAGATTTTGAAAGTAGTAGGGAGAAGGTTTTGAAATAGGTGTTTTAAGGTTTAAAAAACAATTGAAAATTTTACATGAAGGTTTGAAAAGAAAATTTTTGAAATGCAACACTTGTGTGTAAATGAACTAAAATTTTTTTACAATGCAGTACTTGTGTGAAAATGAACAATCACTGATTAATCAAAATAATATTGACAGTTAAGAACTTTTTAAAGAGCCTAGAGTCCAAGCATGATGACTAATTTTAGAAAATAAAATATATGAAAATAAAATATTATGAAATTGTCCTTATTGGCATGTCTAACTTTTGTTACTAGCTGACTATCAGAAGATAACAGTTTTCACTAAGTTAGTCAAGTTAAGTGTAAGTTTCTAGTTAGTCAATTACTATGAAGGATTACTTAACTTGATCTATGTGAATTTATATTTTTAGCCTAGATTTATAGTGATGCACTGACATATGCATCTGAAATTCAGGCTTAACCCTAAGCATCTCACACCATTTTAAGTGGCTCAGTACACAAGCACGTTAATCCTAAGGTGCTTGTGAGATATTAGTTGCCTAAATCTATAGGTTCATGCTTTCTACTAGAAGACCTAGGCTAAGTCCATATTTCAATTAATTTTTGAAAAACCTACATTTTAAATATAAGTTTTAAAAAATAGATTTTGAAAAATAGATTGAAATTCAAAAATTTGAAAAGTAAGTTTAAGAAATTTAAAAAAAAAAGGTTTAAAATATAAGTTTTTAAAAAATAATTAATTAAATTTTAAGATTTTACGTTATTTTTAAAATTTAATTATTTAACTTCATTATATTGGTTAATTAACTAGTTCAATTGATTATGTTAACTTTTAATTAATTTAAGTTAAGATTATTAGAGTTTTTAGAATTGTTTAGAAGGTTTATTTTGGATGAGTTTAATTGAATTTTAACATTATTTTTCATTAAAAAATTAGATTAATTTGGATTTATTAAAGTTTAAGTTAAATTAATTAAGATTTTAATTTATTTTAGGATTAATTGATTAAGTTGAATTAATTGAGTTATTTAGATTAATTATGAATTTTTAGTAGATTTAAGTTTTAGTTAATTAAATTAAATTTTAAGTTACATCCTAAATCCATCTCACTCATTTTTAGATTTTCAATCAATTAATCCTATGGGTTGTGTGAGATGGTCATTCAATTTTATTCTTAATTAATTCAATTTTGAATTCTAAGACTTGATTGACCTCGAGTTAGATTCAAGTTTGATCCTTTGATCAATTAAGTATGCATTTCAAGTTTTAGCTTCCAGGCGTGATGAGGCATAGAGCTAGGCCTTCTTAGATATCGGAGCAATGACTACTTTCTAAGAAAAAGCTAATTCATGAAATTATATACTTAGTTAATCTAATAAAAACTTTTTCTAACTAGTCTATGTTGGATAATTTATGTGGACTAGCATAATTAATAGGATGCTATTGGGCTTAGCTATAATGGGTAGGCTTGGCCCATTATTTCCTAATTTCTGTAGAGACCCCTACTCCTAACCCTTTTAAATGTGGATTGTCACCCCATTGAGACATACACGTAATTTTTTGTCTACGGCGGGTGATAAGAGCAGTTTCTCTCTATTTTTCTCTCTATTGTTTAGGTTTCTCTCACAGAAACAAAGATGAACTCATCGACATCTTCTGCTCCAGGTATTTTTCTAACATCTAATTATGTCTATCGTGTTTTTCCTCATTTGTCATATCATGAATTAGATATTGTAGATTATCAATTGGTATCAGAGCGAGGTTTATCAATTCTAATATGACAATGAGTTTTTCCTTCTTCAATCAATCATTTTCCCTAAATTTATTTTGCGATTTGGAGAAAATCGTCGCGTTGCGATTTGATGCATCTCCGGCCATTGGGCGAGTTCCTCCGTGACCTTCATGGGGAACATGATTGCCTGAATACAGAAAGATCACAATATACCCTTGAAAGATCGCAATATTCATTGGAGCCACCCAGAAAGATTGCAATAAAAAAAAACTGAATACAGAAGGGAAATCAAAACATATAGACATGCAACCATATCAGAAGTTTTAGAGCATTATCAGCCTCGATGACGAATTGATGTTAACAGTTGCATGTGCTAAGGGATGGTTGGGCCGAGGAGATTGTTGCACAAACTTCCGGTGCTCTCGTTGGTCTTCTTGTTCTCGATCCTCCGGCTACTCCCTGTGCTGCTGGTCAGCGATCCAAATGTAGTTTTTCATTTACCCCATTGAGCGGTGACTGGTCGGCGGATTGTGCAGAAGCGTGCTTAGGGCACGATTTTGGGAAGTTAGAATCACGATATGAGAAATCATGATTACATTTAGTTTTATTTCATATAATAATTATTTTTAATTACTATATGAAAACTTTATATGCAAAACCATTTTTCGTGATTACATAAATATGGTTATTTTAAATAATTATCTTAAATTTAAAAAGAGGTCTTTTAAATTTAAGACCATTTTGTATTGTTGTTGATATTTTTTCATAGTTGTGAGCTCGCCTTCGCGAGACGGATTATGATAAAATATTATTGTTGAAAAATTATTATTAATGTGGCATTAGGAATTATTTTAATAATGCACTTACCCTATCGGTTTGTCTTTATTGATATAGTTCTAATGATTGGTAATTATATTTTAAAGTTTTCAGTATCCTTTCGATATTAGCTTTAAAAATATAATTATTTTATGTGATGTGAGAATTAATTTATGCATTGTAATTCGGGACCCTTCGGCGGGATTGCATTTGCATGAGATAACTTTATTGTGGTCATAAGCTCTATTTCTTTTTGTTGGATATGCTCGACAATAATCTCCCATTAATGTTTAAATTCAGCTTTGCCTATGAGTATGAACTCTTTACCAAAGCTGAATGGAACCAATTATGAGGACTGGGTTGACTCTGTTAAGTTATTCCTTGCCATTTCTAATGTTGATGCTGCCCTTACTGAGAATGAGCCTGATGTTCCCACAACTGAATATTCCGCTGCTGTTATAACAAAACATGAAAAATGAGCTCATTCTAATAAAGTATGTTGGCAGCCTTATGTATGCTCAAGTTTGTACACGTCCTGATATTGCTTTTGTTGTGGGTGTACTTGGGAGATACTTGAGTAAACCTGGTGTGACACATTGGCAGGCTGTAAAACGTGTTTTGAGGTATCTGAAAGGTACCAAAAATTATATGATCACATATAGGAGATCAAATCATCTTGAGGTAACAGGTTATTCTGATTCTGATTATGGAGGTTGCCCAGATGATCATAAGTCCACATCAGGATATATATTCATGTTAGCTAGAGGAGCTATCTCTTGGAAAAGTGTCAAACAAACTCTTACAGCTACATCAACCATGGAAGCAGAGTACATAGCTTGTTATGAGGCCACATGTCAAGCGATATGGTTGAAAAACTTTATTGCTGAATTTGATTTTGTGGAGAGTATCTCTAGGCCTCTCACTATATATTGTGATAACTCTGCCGTGATGAATTTTTCTCTCAAAAATAAAAGCTCAAAGCAGACCAAACACTTTGACACAAAATTCATGTTTGTGAGAGAGAAGGTTCAAGAGTTTAAAACTCGTGTCGAGTATATCCCTACAGAGCTTAATATTGTTGATCCCCTAACCAAAGACATAACTGTTAAAGCTTTTGTTGACCATGTAACCCGTATGGGTGTAATAAGACCTTTTGATATTTTGGGTTAGTGGGAGTTTATGCTTATGTTTTGTTATGACCTCATATTTATAATATTTGAGACATTGAACAATATTGAGATATTGCTCAAATAATAACTACTGTTGATATTGCTCAAATAATAACTACTGTTGTATATATATTGTGATGACATATTGTATATTGTGGAGACATTTCGGACCCCCAATCTCAATTTTGTTGTTATTATATGACATCTTGGGCAGATGTTTGGGTCATTTTACTGGGAAATAGCACTTTGTTCAAATTTTGGCATGTCATTTTGTTGGGCTTTCCCATTTATCCATATTCCATTTTGTTGTTGGGTCACAGGATATAAGTATCTTACAATGCATGATATCATTATTCCTTCGAATGTGATTTTCTGTATTGTTAAGATGCTTATAGTTCCATTTTGGACCTTTTCGTGTTATGTGTTGACTTATTTTGACATCTTATTATGGTCACATATTGTTGATTAATCTGATGTATTATGCTGTCTAAGTGGGAGAATGTTGGATAATTTATGTGGACTAGCATAATTAATAGGATGTTATTGGTCTTAGCTATAATGGATAGGCTTGGCCCATTATTTCCTAATTTCTGCAGAGACCCCTACTCCTAACCCTTTTAAATGTGGATTGTCGCCCCATTGAGACACACACGTATTTTTTTTTGTCTACTCAGGTGATAGGAGCAGTTTCTCTCTATTTTTCTCTCTATTGTTTAAGTTTTTCTCACAGAAACAAAGATGAACTCATCGACATCTTCTGCTCTAGGTATTTTTTCTAACATCTAATTATGTCTATCGTGTTTTTCCTCATTTGTCATATCATGAATTAGCATGTGATATAACACGTTGAAATTCAACATTTTATTTATAACAAGATTTATTTCAATATATGAATTATTATGTTTATTTTTATATAAAATACTAATAATACTAATGTATATTTATTATGATGCCAATAGAATATATGTAGTAGTAATTTTAAAGTATTTAATAATATAATCGAATAATTTTTCAATATTTATTATCTATTTCTCATTTAGTTATGATGAATTTTAGAATATAATTTTAATTTTAAATGAAATTTTTTATCTCCTTCATATTAGTAATGAAAATACAATGGGAAAAAAATATTTTTTTATTATATTCTTGATATTTATTTAGTTGTATTTATTTTAGACTTGAGTTAAATTAGATATTTTATGAAATATTATTTTCATCTTTCTCCTAATATCGTTAATATTATAAAAATACGCAAAAATAGTTTTATATAGTACTTATAAAGATTACTATTTAAAATATAGATAAGAAACTAATATATTCAAAAATAAAACAGGGGCGGATCCAGGCGAGGGCTGGAGGGGGCTGAAGCCCTCGCCAGGATCGCCAGTGCCGCCTCGTGGCTCAGCCGCGACCAGCGTTTTCACCAACGCCGCGAGGGCTGGAGGGGGCTGGAGAGGGCTGGAGGTCTGGAGCAGGCGAGCAGCAGGGCGATCGGCGACCAGCGCTTTCACCAACGCCGCCTCGTGGCTCAGCCGCGACCGCGAGCACAGCGCCCCGCTGGAGTGCAGAGTGCTCCGTGCTGGTCGTCGTATTCGTCAAGCGCTCGCCCTGTCGGGCGATTAAAATACCGCAGGTATTAGGTAAGCAGGTTAATGATGGGTAAGAATATAGGGTTAATGGGTTATAGGATGGTTTCTGGATCCGCCCCTGTAAGAAACCCAATAAACGCGAAACCTATTCCTCAACCGCGATCTTCGTCGACGCCTCTGTTTCTTCCTCATCTTCGCCCGACGCCGCCGCCCGGCCGCCGCCTCTCTTTTGCTTTCCTCGCGCCGTCTTCCTCACCAGCCGAAGCCATCGCCGCGGGCCGCCGACACCGCCGCTCCTCCCTTCCTCGCGGTTCCTCCTCCGTCCGACGTCGGCGCCGTCGAGCTTGCCCCGCCGGTGGTCAGCAAGGGCGATTTGGAGCCTTTGACTTCGCCTTTGATTGCGTCCAAGGAAGTGCTGTCGGTTGGAGGCGGATTGGCAGCAGTAGATCAAAGAGGAAGATAGGTAAGGGTTTTGGTAGATTTAGGGTTGTATAGCTTTCAATTTTCTAGGATTTTGATTAATTTTTCCTTCACAGCTGGTTGCTGTGATTTGAACGGAATTGGTGTGGTTCTGCCGCAAGGAGAAGGAGGAAAAGGCTGGATTTTAGGTCAAGGAAGGCTAGGGCTTCAAATCTGGTAAGTTCTTATTGAGTTGGTTGGATTTTTGAAAGGGTTGGATCCTTATGCGTTGTTGTGTGTCGGCATGATGAAGCTGTCCTGTTTTCTGTGAACAGAACAGTGAGATTGCGGCTGTGAAAAGGAAGAAGAGAGGAAGAGGAATCTAGGGCTAGATTGGGCTTCAATCTGAGGTAAGCTGTGAATCCATTCTGAGGTAAAATCTAATTGCTTCTAGTTGATTAATAGAGATAAACCTTGAATGTAAATTGGTTTTAGTTAGGAAGTTTGATGCATTGATCAGAAATTGATTAGGGTTGTTAGAGCTTGATAAGGAGGGATTTAATTTAATACCGATTGATTTAGATTAGATTGATATGTAGCCGCTTAACCTATTCTGGAACGGAAATAAGGAATTGCACAACATATTGGGTATGTGGATTCCTTTTTAGTGGTTTGACTTGCTGTTATGATGTTTTTGACTTTGTAAGCTGTGTCTGATATATGTGTTTTTTTTATTGTATTTCTGATATAAATTGATGGTCTATCAGCCCTATGTCTAAGAATTTTGATGTGTATTTGGACAGGGACATTATGTATACCTCATATATCCCTAATTTACTGGGGAGATTCTGTCCGTTTTGAGATTAGGAGAGGATGAGAGGTAGTTGGCTGAGTGATCTGCATTTTGAGTGATATGCATTTTTTGGATTTTTGGATCAGGATCTTTTCCTCCCGCACATTTATACATTTACTTTAAAAAAAAATTTATTGATTCCTCTATACTGTAGTGGAATGATATAATTTTATGATTTTAGAGTGTTTTGGAATGATTATTATATTGTAAAAAAAAATTTATTAGCCCTCGCCAAAAATTATTTCTGGATCCGCCCCTCATATTTTAATGTATTTGGTAAAAAAATATAAGTTAAATTTTTTTACTTGTGTTATTGATGTGTGTGTGGAGTTTATAGAGATTTAATAATATGCACATGAAGCTCGTAGAGTTGATGATTTGACGAGGTCAAATATGATGTTAACTTGACGTGGTTAGGATGGTTCGGTTCAAGCCTCAAAGAGATTTTTTTAAATTTTAGAGAAGGATGATACAAGACAACCAAGAGACTATAGGATGAAAAAAAAATAGAGATGATTTAACAACAATAGGAGTCACAAGAGGTAGATTTTGTAAGCGATAGTAAAGGAAGACATATGGAGTGAGTTGTGAGTTTGGTATATCCAAAGAAGTAAGGACCTCATGGAAGATAGACTTTTGAATAATGTAAAGCTAGGACAATTAGAAGACAATAAGCTACAAAAGATTTATGTGACTTGTAATCTCTAGGATTACAATTAAGTTTGATTGAGAGCTTTCGATAGAGAACATGAACTCCTAGTTGTAGTCTAAGCATAAACTTGATCTTAGAGGATTGCATGAGTTTAGGAGGTGTAAGTTGAACAAAATTAAAAATTGAGTCAATTAATATTTTTCTCAATTGACTAAAATGCTTAGTTGAATACCTGGTCAACGTGAATCTTGTGCTTAGTTATAAACTTGATTTTTATTTGATTTAAGTCGACTAGAATACTAATTCAATCGACTCATGTGACTATTAGATAAGATAAGTTTTTTGCATTGGCTTGCTGAGTTAAAAGTGATGGATATTGATTGACAGTTGAGTCAACCATATTTTAGTAGAGTCAACTAAAGATAAAAGTTATTAACGAATAAGCTTGTAACCTTATCTAACTCAATTGACTAGATGAATATTAAATTGACTAATACTTATTTGATTGAATACTAACTATTTATCTACAGAGTTATCTTATTTGAATTTCATTCTATTGTTAGATAATTGAATTATCTAATTCCAATCGGACATTATTCCAATGAACTATCTTATTATTTGTTTAAATGCATCGTTGTTGCTATAAATAAGAGCATAAAGAAACCTCAAATACACAACTTCACATGCAACAAATATTCACTTTTCTTTGTTTATTCTAATATTTTCAGTGCTTGCATCTACTAATATCTTCCTTGTACAATAAACAAAATTTCAAATTTTATCCAACTAACAAATCTCTAGACCATGAAGTAAGATCCAAAATCTAAACCATGTTATATGTTTGTGTTAGGGAAGTATTTTTTGCATTTATTATTTTATTGTTCTTATATTTCTGTTGTGTTTGCTCTAAACAAGATTGAGAAAAATTAACTTGTATTTTGAGAAGACTAAAAGTTTTTTATTTGCAAGTTACGATGCTATTTAGCCCCTCTCTAGCTATCCAATATTACTATCAACCATCTTTAACCAATCAGGGAGTGCAACCACATGAGGCGGATTGTGTTTACTTTTGTGCAGGCATGACTATGGTGAAGCAAAGGAAGCATGCCATATTCAGGGATGGACAAAATGAAAGTCCATCAATCATCATGTGGTTAAATCTATGTAGCTTATGGGCACAACAGATAAGAATCGAGAAAGGAAATTAGATGGTCGAATTTCAACGAAATTGAAATAATATCCTCCTTCATCGTGATCAACTTTAATTTCTCGATTTACCTCCTTACAGATGATCGTAAAGTCGACCGTGTGAAATCGTTGGAGTGTCGAATTCCACCTTTTTATTAAAAAGAAGAAGAGAAATTAGATGAGCAAAATCTGAAGCACCTGAAAGGCACGATCCGAAGCTTCCTTAGGGTTATTTCTACACCTTCAGAGTAGCTGTCCCTGGTCCGCTGAAGCTTCAATCAGTAAATGGAGGATACAGGTTTACTTCTCCAGTTCATCATTTAGTTAAATTAATTAAGTTTATCTCTCACCGCTAGTTGGTCTTGTAATAGCTTTTGATATCTGCACTAGAAGCAACGAGTAAGTATGTACCGAAACTTAAACTCTTATTAGCAGTAATACTAGTGCATGGCAGGAGACTTTCATACCCTATTGTTCTTTTTTTTCAGGGAAAAAACAAAGAATAAGGTTTCAGTTAGAAGTTGGCTTTGGGCATTTAGCGAGTGCACAAAACTCCACTATGCCCCTTCACTTGTGTTCACTGTTTAAAGGTCTATATTTTGTCTTTCAACAGCCCAACAATAGAGAAACCTGTGTTAAGTCTTACCTCAGGCTATTTTTACATAAAAAAAATGTGTTTCCAAATGGAGAAACAACAAAAACTTTTCACACAAGTCAGTAAGATCTCATTTGTCCAAGTCTTAACAAAATAAAGCTGGGGTTTCTTTTTCCTAATGTGAACAATGCATGCGCAAGTATCAAACTAATACAAGGGATTGTTGGGAAATGCAAAGCCCTCGCTATTCTCAACTGGATTGCTGGTTGGTAGCAACATGTTTTTTCATTGCATCCACCGATTGGTGAGTGAAAAATTTCTGCCTAAGCTTTACATATGGGTAGCTTATAACCGATAGGATGTGTGCAGGCTTGGAGAAGGAATAGATTTCATACCAGACCTTGTCATTCTCATCCCATTCAATCGAGAAACGCTCCTCGCCAGCCTAATTGCAATATATAGGAAAAACAACAAGGATGTAAGAGAATAGTATGGTGGCAAAAAAAGTTTATAACAAAGAAAGCAATTAATGTGAGCAATGGAATTGTTCTGTCGGTAACACAACCAACTAGTGGAAAAAAGACTACAACATGCCCAATACAAATAATCAGTAACTTATTCTGTGAAAATAGTATTCACTACCAAGTTATATGGATTTTTCTCTTTTTTTTTGAAAAAATTAGGTTACGTGAATCCTTCTAAGTATCCTTTTTTCATGGTATAATAAATGCTCTATAATTCTCCAGATAAGTTGGATCCACCCTAAAATAAATGCTCTACAACATGAATTGTGGATGAATACATATAATTCAAAGGAACTTTATCAAAAATTCACATTTTTAACACTCAGAGAAAAGCAAATATAGTCCTACTCATGGACAGGCGTAACAAAGATTTCGTGAAAGTTAGCACCTACAAAGAGACTATTGGGAAAATGACACCTTCTGGTTTGATAAATGGTCATAAAATTACCTTCATCATCTAGAGTTTCTTGAATTACATTCCCATTTTTCAACACTCAAAAAAGGCAAATACTGGTACTACTTATGGAGAGACTGACCAAAACAAAGATTTCATAGAAATTAGCACCTACAAATAGACTATTGGGGAAAGGACGCATTCTTCTGGTTTGATAAATGGTCACAAAATTACCTTCATCATCTGAAGTTTATTGAGTTATTCAATGGAAATATATAAAATTAACAGAAATCAGAACTGAGGAAAGTGACTTGGGACTGAAACTAACTAAGCAAAAACAGAACAGCTCATCAGAGAAAGGCTCAGGAACTTTTCAGCTCAACCATGCTGAAAAGGATATCATGAGGTGGAGATCGATCTCCAATGGAGACTTTTAATGTCAATCTGAATACCACGTTTTAACAGAATTTGGTACAGTGAAGTACAATCTGTACATATTATGGGGATCCTTTGCACCTAAACTGATCAAATTATTTAATTGGTGCTTATTAATGGGGTGATTAAACCCCACAGTGAAGCTGAAAAGGAAAGGTCTAACTCTGGGTGATGAAACATATGTCTTTTGCCAATGCAATGCTGAACAACTAATTCAGGAATTGTAAATATATTAGATCCAGGTGGTGGTGTATTGCAGAATCTATGAAGCTTAACCTTGATGACTGTGGATTTATTGTTCAATGGTGAGATGACCAAGAAGGAAACTCTTACATGGTGCCAAGCATGGACCTAGATTATCTGAAAATCATCTTCCAAGAAGAGTCATGGCAAAGTCTTCCTGTACAACAATGGTCTCTATCAAGGTTTAAAATATCGAGCCGTGCCGGAGTTTCGGTCCTGGACCGGAACGATACAGTTTCGGTACCGTATCATACCGTGCCGGTATAGTTTCGGTATTTTTAAAATATAAAATATATTAATTAAAATAAAAAATTTAATCTAAATATTTAAAAATAAAAAATAAAATTTTTTTGATAATTTTATAGGTTTTAATAGGGCCTATTTAAATTATTCCGAATTACAACTTTAAACTATAGCTAGGAGTTGATTATTAAAATCTAATTAAAACCTAAGTTTTAAAAACAAAAAAGAAAAAAGAAAAACATCGCGCGCGATCGGTGCACGCGGACGCTGCGCGGAGTGTCGCGGGGCCCCGGCGCCATCGCCGGCTCCGGGCGACGCCTCCGGCGGCGTCGCCGGCCCCGGGTGGCGCCTTTGGCGGCGTCGCCGGCCCCGGGCAGCGCCTCCGGCGGCGTCGCCGAGGCCTCGCGACGCCTCAGGAGCGTCGCCGAGGCCGCGTGACGCAGCCGGAGGTTCCGCCCGGGGCCGACGACGCCGCCGGAGGTTCCGCCCGGGGCCGGCGACGCCGCCGGAGGCGCCGCCCGGCCGGAATTCATGTGCCGGCGCTGTGCCGGTGCCGCGGCGGAACGAAATTTTTCATGCGTATCGGGCGATACGGCACGAAATTTCAATCCTTGGTCTCTATTATGCAAGAGCTGGCTGTATAGACTATAGATTGTCAGAAAAAAGAAAACTGAAAGAAGAGAAGAAATGAACAAGAAGAATCAGGAACTCTCTGAAATTGATTTCCCATGATAGAAAGATGGCCAATTTGACAGTTGCAACCTCTACAAAATTTCTCAACTAACCGATAGCTTTGGTAGTCATTTCTATTAGTTCCACCAGTGCCATTAACAGTTAGAAGTTTATTTAGTTGTTCAGTATCTATAACTAATAGTAGTTACGTTAGTTGGTTAGTTGATACTTTCTCATGCATTATAATTTGGGCTGGACTCTATATTAACCAATATATTGGTAGAAGTCTCTCCTACTGCTTATCCTTTTTTCCTGAAAGGGTAAACTTATGCATCATCTGGCTTGACCAAGCTTACCATGGCTTGATTCAGATAACTAACTTTCATTAAATCAATAATCATCCTTCTGAAAGTTTTTCAATGTCCAGATAATATTACTCTGTTGGGCAAGCCATTCTCTCTCTCTCTATATATATATAAATCAAGAATGCAAGTCATGAAGCACCATGAACCAACAATCTCCAATAGAGAACAAACTCACAAAATTCAAGATAATCGAAATAAAGTGGTTCCTCTCTTAAATGCCCCAACATTAACCTACTTTCCTAAAAGCTACATAAGAAATAATTTATTCCCTAATCACCTGGTAAATATATAACCTAATTACTAAATATTCTCCTAAAAACAAGAGCTTTGGGAATCAAATTAAATCTTACAACCCAAGCAAATTAGAACTTCCAAAAATAAAATTTTCAAATTTAAATTTTATTAATTTAAACTTCATTATTCTCCTCCACCATAACAATTAGACTCCAAAGCAAGTTGTCAACATCGTCAATTATGCATAAATCACACAACCCATATAAATTAAAACTTTCAAAATTTAATTTTTTAAATTTAAATTTTATTAATTTAAACTTCATTATTCACCTCTAACTGTAGGAATTAGAATCCAAAGCAAGTTGTAAACACCTTCAATTAGGCATAAACCATACGACCCATATAAATTAAAACTTCCAAAATTAAAAATTTAAATTTAAATTTTATTAATTTAAATTGCAGTATTCTCCTCAACCAATAATAATGACTCTATGCAAGTCTACAGATCCAATGAATATGGAATAGTAGTAAATCATTTAAGTCTTGACCTTCAATGAGTAAGGATTAATTGCATCCTTATATTCTTTTCAATCCTTGATATTGAGCTTTGATGCCATTTTTGTCACCTTTTCCAATAATAAGGAATGGTGTGACCGATGGCAAGGTTGAAGTGCTCTTTGTGGTTCACTAGTGATACAGACAAGGCTCAAATGCCTCCTTAGTATAACATGCATTTTAATCAATTTTTCTCACAATATAGCTAAATAAAGTTGATAAAAAGGCAGCTAAAGTAGTTATAAGATAATTTGAGTTCATCAATCAAGAGGACAATCTGTTGTCATTAAGCAATAACCATTACTCAATATAATTTATTTTTTAGTGTTGATGTATGTCTCTTCTATAATCTAAATAAGAATCTCACTATGGTGGTAAGTTGTAAACAAGAAAATCAATTCTCTCTAGGCTAACAAGTGTTAGAGTAATACATAACTACAAATGAATATATATTAAGAAGCCTTTAAGTATACTGAGTTCAATATTCTCTTTTAGGATAGCATGAATATGTTCATTGTGTTGATCTGTGGGTCTAAGTCATAATTCATGGTAAGTTAAACCTTCTCTAAAGCGAATGAGTCATGAAGGGGCTTTTCTAAGGTCAATTCTTATGGTTCAATTAGCTATTGATTATTGGCAAAAGAAGAGTCACTTGGTGGAATAACAAGGTTGGTGGTCTTGTAATAGAAGGTACCAAATCATCACATGTTACTTTGGAGTTAAGTAAAAGTTCATCAATTTCAAGTGAAGGGTTTGGATTGTCTTTAATTTAGGTACTATTTTTGGACAATTTACTCCCTTTTAAACTTTAGTTTGTGCGTTTGTGATCCATGAACTTTTTTATGTAGGGTAGTAATTATTCTGTACCACTTTATAATAGGATTTCTTTTGATCTATGTAGTATTCAATCTTTCCAGCATTATGATAGAGTTATTTTATTTAAGTAAAAATAATAATTTATCTTCTATGGGTTTAAGTAAAAAAATATGTTGAAAAATATTTTTCAATTAGTCTTCATTTCATTGGCAGGGACCATTAATGCTAGGTTGCCGGCCAATGTTAAAACATAGACAAATGTTATGTATGGATGCGTTAAATTGTTGCGCCAATGCTAGGTTGTTCCTGGAAGGAATGCCTTACAGGATTTGACTGCAAGTCTTAGCAAGAATTGTTACATCTCCATGAGAACTTGAGTGTAATATTAAATAAACAAGAGTTCTCGCACCCCTAAGTTAGATAAGAACAAATATTATAAAAATAATTGTCTTAGATTTGAAGCATGGAATGTAAGAAGCTCATGAAAGTAATAGAGGTAGTAGATACCATGATCACGAGAAGAATTAATATTTTATGTTTATAAGAAACAAAATGGGTAAGGGAGAAGACAA
Organism: Curcuma longa; assembly: GCF_044706935.1. Lineage (NCBI taxonomy): Eukaryota > Viridiplantae > Streptophyta > Magnoliopsida > Zingiberales > Zingiberaceae > Curcuma > Curcuma longa. Next base: position 2,447,920 of record NC_133879.1, read on the forward strand.
AAATGATAGAGAATTCTACAGAAAAAAAATAAAAATTAAAGGAAAAATGAAGTAGGTATTATTGTAAATTGTTCGATAAAGGACGAAATAGTAGAAGTAATTAGAAAGAGAGACTCAAGATAGTGATAAAAAAACTACTAATGTAATTAGTATAAAAACACCTAAGTAGAATTAGATGAAGATACCAAATATATATTTGGAGAAGACCAAGATGAGATAGTACAAAAAATTTCAACAAATGAGATGATTTTAATAGAGGAGATCTAAATAGGCTTGTAAAAGTAAGAAATGAGGAATATGATAAGTGTTAGGAGCTATGATTTTTTAATAAGAAATGAAGGAAAACTATATTGAATTTCGCAAAAACATATGAACTTACATAACTAATATATTTTTCAAAAAGAGAGAAAAACACTTGGTTATGTTCAAAAGTGGGTACAATAAGTCATAAATTGACTTTGTTATGATCAGAAAAAGGGATAGAAAAATTTATAAAAATGGCAAGGTCAATTATGGAGAAAATTTAACCATCTAACATATGTTAGTGATGTTAAATACATGCCTCAAACATAAAATCAGTCAATGGAAATGTGCATGACTCTTAAAATCAAGTGGTGAAAGTTAAAGAATAGGAAACAAAGTATCTAAGGAGAGGGAAAGAACATAAGTATTAGAAGACATACATGGTGACTTGAATATAACATGAGATAAGATGACATCAAATTTAAAAATAGTGATCAAGGGCATACTTAGTGAATCAAGAAGACAAATTCCACCAAATAAAGAATCTTAATGGTGGAATAAGAAACTACAAAAAAAAATAAAGAAAAGAAGATCAACTTATAAATAATCGTATACTTGTAAGAACGAAAAAACTTTAAAAATATACAGTAACCAAGAAAGAGATCATGAAAGTAGTCAGTAAAGTTAAGAATTAAGTTTTTAAATGCTTATATCGATAGGTTGATACAAAAGAAGGGAAAAGGAACACTATAGAATAGCTAAAATGAGAGAGAGGAAAACAAATGATCTTATCTATATAAGATACATTAAAGATGAATCCAATATAGTATTAGTAAAGGATGAGGAAATAAAAGAGTGATTGAAGAGGTATAGAAATTTTTAATGAAAGTTTATGTTACAACTTAACTTAGGAAATTTATATAGGTCAGAAAAATATAGAAATTTAAATTTTTATCATAGATTCAAATTTCAGAAGTAGAATATGTATTAAATGGGACAAAAAATAGAAAAGCGATTAGATATATTTCAATAGAGGTATAAAAGTACTTAGGGAAGCAGGGCATTAAATGACTTACGAAATTCTTCAACCTGATATTGAAAATGAAGAAAATGTCTAATCAGTAGAGGGTAAGTATTTTAGTGCTCTTGTGTAAAAACAAATGAGACATACAAAATTATATGAATTATAAAGGCATTAAGCCAATGAACCATACCATGAAACTTTAGACAAAGTAATAGAAAAATGAATAAGGAAGGAGACCAACATGATCGAAAATTAATTTGGATTAATGTCTGAAGGTCGACAATAGAAACTATACATTTTCTCGTGCTGATTTAAAAAGTATCAAGAAAAAAGCAAATCTTATTCATGATATTCATTGACCTAGAAAAAACTTATGACAATGTACCAAGAGAAATTATGCAGAGAATTATAAAAAAACAAAGATGAGTGTATATTAAAACAATTAAGGACATATATGAGGATATAATGACAATTGTGAAGACTTCAGGCGAATTAACTGAAGCATCTTTTATAAAATAGAGTCACATTAAAGATTTTTAAATCCATATCTTTTTACACTAGTTATACATGAACTCACTGGACACATCTAAGACACATTACCATAGTGCATGTTGTTTGCAATGGACATTATTTTGATCGATGAGACACGTGAAACAGTAAATGCTAAACTTGAATTTTGGCGGGAGACATTAAAAGTTTTAAATTTAGTAGAGTAAAAATAAAATATATGGAATTTAAGTTTGATAGTAAAATACGTAGCAAGATAATTATTAAGATTGGAGATGCCGAGTTACCTAAAGTTTTAAGTATCTATGATTGTTTTTACAAAAGGAAAAAGGGATTGATTGTTTTACATAAAATACAAGCATGATAATTGAAATGATTGAAATGGAGGAAGATGCCAGATGTTCTTTGTGATCGTAGGGTACCTCTAAAGTTTAAAAGGAAATTTTATAAAACGGCGGCTAGACTTGCTATATTATATGAAATTGAACGTTAGAATATGAAACGAGTAGACAAACAAAAGATGAAAATAAAAAATATAAGGATGTTAAAGTGGATGTGCGGATATACGGAAATGAATAAGATAAGAAATGAAAACAACAAAGAGAAAATCAAGGTTGCACCTATTGAGGGAAAACTCCAAAACACATTTAAGATAGTATGTGTATATACTTAGGCGACCAACAAATTCCCCAGTTAAGCAATGTGAGACTATGACAAATACGCACATTAACCAAAAAAGAGAGAGACAAAAGAAGACTTTATTAACAACAACAAAACATGATAAAATTCAATTAAGCATAAATGAGGATATGGTAGGGGATCGAGCCCAATGACATAGAAGGATCCATATAGCCAACTCTACTTAGTGGGATAAAGACTTAATTTTTGTTGTCGTAGTCTTCATTTCATTCAAGGTCATAGCCTGATGGGTTTAAGTCCTAGCTTGTCTAGGTTTGACTTTAGACAATTTACCAAAATTTCTTAGCAATTCTAATGAGTTTTATTGTCACAAATTATGTTAATCAAAATAGTATTGTATCTCAATTGGTAAGGGCTTTGGAAGTTCTTACTAAAGTCTACAATTTAACTTGCGCCTTTATGTAAATGTGCATGCTTAGGGCTCTCATAGCAATCTTTTCTTAAATAAAGATGATCAAGAAATGCATTTGGGTCAAATATTCCATTAAAGCAAGGGACTCTTCCTTGACATAATTAAACCTAAAGAAGTGATTTAATTCTTCTATAAATATAGAAATGCAATTGTGGACTAGAGTGTATATTAGCCAAGGAGTTATGTGTAATATAGATAGTATTCATTAGAACTTTTCAAATTATCCAATATAGTTCCCATGAACCAAAGGTTATCCTCCATGTATCGTCACTCCTAAAATCTACATCTCTCATTTATTGAGTACCAACAATAGTGTTTTCTTTCATCATATTCAACTAACCATATCATCAAGGTTATAAAGTAGAATACAAACTAAGGTGCAAAGAAGAAAATATGATGGATAATGAATTTATCCTATCAAAATTAACAGAATAAATGGTGAACAAAATAAATTGCAAGTGTAAAAATTACATATGATCTTTTTTAATAAGGTACGATGACATGTAGTAGTTTTGTGAGAAAAACTACACAAAAAATTTAAACTAGTTGACTAATTAAACAAAAGTAATTTTTAAAAGACAAGGAGAGAATGTAGTTGTGCTAAGGTGATGTAAGCTTTCGACTATTGAACTTGGCATGTGTAAATCTATATCAATTAATGGAAAGACTCTTCTCTCTCGTAATGTTGCAATTCATCTTCAAATTTGAAACTTGCTCTTGTATTAGATTCTAAATTGCCATAGGTTGAACCTTATATTAATGTCCATTGGATCCTAATCTTTTATTGTAAGTTTTGTCTACAATAGGGATTGTACTAGATACCAAAAGATGGCTCTTCAAATCGCTTGCAAGGCCAATAGCATTCTCGCAACAAACCAAGGGAAGAAAGAGGCCTTCCTCTTCTCTAGAGAGATGGAATCAATGAGGAAGGAAAAATCTTCTAGTAAAGATGGGGAAGACAAGGAAAAGACACAACAAAGAGAGCACTGAAATAGGTGGGAGGAAAAGTAGCCATGATTTGCTAGTGGTTGGATCTAGTGGAGTAGAATTATAGGATGGAGGTGTTGGAGAAGAATATATCTTCTTTAGTGAATGGTCCTAATCTGGGAAGGATGCAAATATAAAGGGTCCTCCTTTGTTGTTCACAAAGGCCAAATGGGCAAGGGGTCAAGAGAGACTTGGAAGACAACACACGGTTCACTAGACAAGTGAGGAGTAAGCATGGAGATGGCTAAAGGGTTGGCTATCAGACTAGAAAAAATATGCAAAGGCGAAACTCTCGACAGTGGGTCTTGTAGGAGGCAACAATAGCCACCTTAGGGGAAGAGCTTGTGTAATGCGAGGTATTTGGCAGCAACTCAAATCTTTGGCTCTTGTGGAGGTGTGGTCAATGCTGGTGAAGAAGATGATGTTTGGGATTCATACGGGTTCTAGAGCGATGGAAGGCAATGCAGAATAAAGGGCATGTATGTAGGTTAGCTTAGGGTGGCAAGAAGTTAGTGATGGTGTGTGTATATAGGAAAGAGGCATCAATGATGATTTGTGGAGATATTGTGAAGAGGCAATGTTTCACACGAAGTACAAAAAGATAGCAAGCACCACGTTAGAAATTCAATTCTAAAACAAAACTGATCCACTACTAGAAACCAACAATCACCCTAAAGAACAACCTCATGAAGAGGAAATATTATCAAAATGAAGATTACCATAGGTACAAACCATAGGTACTAAGGTTTAAAAGCCCTAACATTGATCTATTTTCCTAAAACCTAGATAAAAGAATAATCTATTTCCTAATCACTTCATAAATGGATAATTGATTTCTTAAATATTCTCTGAAAACAAGATTTAAACTACATAGATTGATTTCTTAAATATTCTCTGAAAACAAGATTTAAACTACATAGATTCCTGTGACAATCAAATCGGTTCTTACAACCTATAAAAATTTCAAATTTAAAATTTCTTAATTTAAACCAGCAGTAATCGTCAGCTGAGTAAGGATAGATGTTCCTTTCTCATGCAAATATTCAGTCCTATATATATCTATATATTGAAAAAGAAACTGCTTATATATATAAAAAAAAATCCAGACCTAATATTAGCTATCGACATGTTTAGAACTGCTTTTGATGCTCTGGCCTTTAGGAGGATTCTTGGTAGAGGCATGCTGAAGTTTGGCTGTGGCTCTTGCTACCTTATTCTGGGTATGGCAAATTCAGTCGTCGAAGTGGAAAGAGAATGGAGTTCCATCAACAGCTATCGTATCATTGCTCTATTAAATCATCTAGTTGTATCTCTCTTGCTTTATGTTTTGGCTTTGAATCTCTGTTGTGCTAATGTAACCCCTAGTTGAAGATATGTTACCCTCACTAGCTATATATATAGAGAGAGTGATAGATATTGGGTGAACTGTTATGTTCACTACTTTTTTTCTTTTCTTTTTTTTTAAAAAAAAAAACACTATTGGTATGGGCAAACAACTCTGGTTCAAACAAGATTCAGAATTTGATGCCAAGAGTAATGCTTTTATCCATATTGAAGTGAGAAGTTAAATTGGACTATGGAGATTAAATTCTACATGCAAGCTTGAAATAGGCAAATGGTTTCTAGACGTCAAATTATAATGCATTTTCTCCACAAAAAAGCTTTGGAGCATTTATTCAATCCTCTGGTGGCCATCATTACATCAAGTGTATAACCAAAAGGAATGTTAGAGCATCCAGTTGGATTCTACGCAAAAAGGGAATGTAGTCTTTTTTTAGCCAGTGAAAAATTCCATCAGTAACTAAGCGTACAAATTCTCACCAAGCAAGCAACTATAAGCTCAGAGCAAGAAGAAACAAAAAGCAAGAAAAGAAGCCTACCAAGAGGTGGCCCCGAAGAGTGCCGCTGCCAAAGCCGAAGGAAGCCTTGTTCGGACTGAGGCCGCCAGTATCTTCCCGCACATATGCAATCTGGAGCGGCATCATCAGCCATGGTATCACCTCCTTAACGCAGACGCAGAATCTCTCCCCTTTCTCGACCGGCGTCTTCGGATTCACAAACGTCCATCCCAATCCGAAGTGCCTGCATCCAGTAAAAAAATCAAGTCTTTCCAGAAAATACACCACAACAATCAAACGAGAATGGAGTGTACTTCCAAGAGAGGAGGGCTGATTTTGCGAGGTCGAAGGTACGGGAACCAGAGCCAAGGAGGACCCTAGCGTGGTTGACGGAGAAACCGTTCTTGGTGAGTGTTTCTTCCTCTTCTCCCACTACGACTTCAATGGCTTTTTGACCGCGAGAATGAGGAGAGATAGTAGAGCCGTGGAATTTGGGATCGTAGTTGAAGCCGCCAGAGCGGGCGATGCAGGCCTGCTGCTGCTCTTTCGTTGGCCTCCTCCAACTCAAAAACAGGCCACCCACCATGCCTCCGTCCCTACGCCGACTAGGTTACTGATGTAATGCTGTGGCCGGCGACGACGGCAGGAGATAAGCCTCGCGCTCCCACGGTCTCGCGCGGAAGGTCGATATCACGTGGCGGCGACATAGTACAAATTACAAATCAGTAATTTTAAAAATCAGACATTTAACTTTCTTTTTTTTTCCCAAAATCCCACTTAAGCTTGTTTGGGAGGAAGTGAGGGAAGGGGAAGGAAGGAGAAATAAGGAGAAGGGAATTTATAACCTTGTTTGTAAAGAAGTGAGGGAAGAGGAGAGAAGGGGAAGGAAGAGTAAGCTTTCCCCTTGCATGCCCATAAATAGGCATAATTCCTTACACTCCGATTTGGGAGGTAAGGAAGGGGAAGGAAATGTTAAAACATATTTATTCTAATTTTATCATTATATTAAAATATTAATTATTAAAATAATTTATCTATTAGATTTTTGCACCGTTGCTCCTCGTCACATAACGCAGTTATCACAGGATCTCATCACTCGCACTCCTCGATGTCGACCTTCGTCGTAAATTTTTACATCAGTAAATTTTTATAAAAATATATTTAAAAATATTAATTTATCTTTTATCGTACCAAAATGTACAAATTCTATATTTCATATATTTTTTATATATCTACTTATTATTTTTTAAATTTTTTATTTATTTAAGTTGTAAATATTAATTTTTGTTAATCTTATGAGCTATATATATTTTTTCACATATAGATTTATTTTAAAAAATAAAGGTATTTTTATAATTTTATATATTTAGTTTATAATTTCGATTGACGAACTCATTGAACGAATAGTTATAAGGCATTAGATAAAATAAAATACCTAACGAACAATTATTTCTAAATTATTGTAGATCTATTTTAACAAGTAAGGATATTTTTGTAATTTTATATATTTAACCTTCATTTCCTTCCCCTTCCTCCCAAACAAGGTAGCACATGTTACGTTAATGAACCTTCCCTTCCTCCCAAACAAGAAAAATATAAATACTTCTCTTCCCCTTCCTTTCCCTCCCTTTCCCTTTCCCTCCCTTTCCCTTCCTTCCCCTTCCGTTAATGAACCTTCCCTCACCCCATCCAAACATTGTTAAGATTGGGCGGCCGCCATGACGCCGCCCGACCCAGCTGATTTGGACTGGTCTATAAGGGAAGCCCAGCGTCTGGGTCAGTGGGAAAGGGCTCAGGTACGGATTAATATGTTATCTTTAACAGGTGGAATTTCATACCGTCGATTTCATAATTCATATATAAAAAAATAAATTAAAAAATTATAATTAACTGTAATGGAAAAGGGCATTTATCTCAACTTCATCGAGATTCGAATTCTTATCCATTTCTGCAACTCTATTTCGTCATAATCAATTCAATTATATTCCGAGGGCATATGTTACCCTTACAATGTCATGATAAAACACCCAAAAGATCAATCAAAAATGTCAAATTCGAATTCTAATATAAAGAAATATTTTAATACGATCGAAAACACGCTAGAGGAGGGGTGAATAGCGTGTTTGATGCTTTTCGATTTTTAATACAATCGAAATTTAAAATACGTGCGGAATCGAAAAGATGCTTACGGAAGCAGTTGTATTGAAAAGTAAAGAGAAAAAGAATAGATGACACTTTTATTTATTTGGTTCACAGTCCAAGACTGCTACTCCAAGGCCCACGGTCCTTAACCGTTTACTGTGGGCAAATCCACTAACGCACTTGCCCCTTACGACAGCAAGTGGAACGAGATACAAAGATCACAACTTTTAAAAGCTCGGTACAATAACAATGCAAATAAATAAACTGTTACCGACTTTTGGATCGCTCTGGAACTCCGTAAAAATTATTCTCGGCGTATCGACTGGTCTCGGGATGATCTAGATCGTTTACGACACCGATGTCGAGGAAGAAGCACTTGGGAGTTGCGAGAACGGAGCTTGGAGGCAGAAAAATTAGTGTTGTATGGCTGCTGCTCGCATCCTTTTTTATAGCTGGCTTGAGTCGACTCAACTGTTCATCTGGGTCGACTCCAGTCGATGTGGCAGATAGAATTCTCCCGCTCGTTATCTTGCCTGAGTCGACTCCACTGCTACCTGAGTCGACTCCAGTCGCCGTGGCGTCAATCGGATAGTCTTTGACCCTGAGTCGACAGAGTCCACCCGAGTCGACTCCAGTGGTGGAAAATCGTTGCGCTAACTGACAACCCTAAATTTGCAATATGTCACGAGTAGGATTGCAAATTAGAATTTATAAATTTATCAAAAACCCACGATAAATACAAGCAAGCAAATGTAATATAGGGGCCTCGAGTCGTATTTTTCCAAGGGCTAGTAGAAAAGTTGTTTAAATTAAGCTTTCGTGTCGTTCTTTTTAGGGTTTTCTATTTGAATGGGGGGTTTTGGTATTTTTGGAATGAAATAAAATTGAAACTCAATAAATAAATGAAAAATGCTAAAAATGAAACACTAAAGCAAGCCACACCCTAATGCAAGCTCTAAAACCTAATTTAAACTAAAATTCACGGTTAATGGAACGACACAGTAAATGGCACAGAACAGTAATGAAAGTTTCAGTGGCTAAGTTTGAACGAAAGGTTAACACAAAGCTAAGAAATTCCTAAAGCAAATCTAAATTCAAACAAAACTGAGCATTAACCACATAACCATGTTAACTAAGTTGCTAAGAAATAGAGTTGAAAGAAACTTAATAGCTGCAAATTCAGAAGTTGCCGAAATCAGAAAATAACAGTAAAGAAAAATCAAAAACTCATCCCTCAAATCCTCTTCGTTTGCTCCTTCGATTTAGTGTCAAACAAACCGCTGAATCCAATAATGTTGGCTTCAACAATCCCTTTGGAATCTTCAAGATGGTCGATGGTCTATTGCTCGTAGTCGAATCTTGAAAATCGCCGAAGAAACCCTCTGTGGCGCAAACAGTGGACTGTGCGAGCAAAACTGGAGCTGCAAACTGGAAATCCCTCCTCCTCCTTGCGTCGATGAGCTTGCTGAAGCCTTGGATGTATTCCACAATCTTCAGAGAACCCCTCTTCGATTGGCGGCTTCGGATTTCTCAACAACTCACCGGAAATCGAAGAAACAGGGGTGGTGACGCCGGAAGAACCCCCGCCGGCGTTCGCCTTCCAGCCGCCGATTTGTGCCCAACTGACCGGTTTAGGACTCCTTAGTAGGGATGACAATTAGACCCGGACCCGATGGAGAATCCGTTCCCCGATCCCATTTTGACCGGGGAATCCCCGAATCCGAGAAAGCGGGGATGGGGGATGGGGAATCCCCGAATCTCGGAAAGCGGGGATGGGTCGGGGATGGTATTCCAAAAATTCCCCGTCCCCATCCCCGAACCCGACTTTGATAATTTCATTCATTAAGATTCATTAATTTGATTATATCCTTATATCAAATGAAAAAATAAGTCATATTGATAATTGCTTGTTTGAATACTATAGTTTCATTATTTCTAAAACAAATAATATTTTCTTTTTTTAATTAATAAAAAAGTAATAAATTTTAAAAAATACTTTTTAAATATGTCATGATGGGGATGGGGATGTGTATGGGTATGGGGATACCCATGGAAATACCCGCGGGGAAAACCACCTCCGAAATCTGTGGGGATCTCTGAAACCCGCTGGATACCCGAAACCCGACGGGGACGGGGATGGTATTTAAATTATGATACCCGACGGGGATGGGGACGGAGATGGTATATGGGTTTGGGTTTCGGGGACGGGGATGGAGAAGGCTTTACCGCCAATCCCCGAACCCGTTGTCATCCCTACTCCTTAGGGACCGAAGAACTCAATGGAAGAAGGTTTATGGGATGGGGCTGGCTGTGGAGCTACGCTCCTCAACAGGGGAATGTCACGCGGGACGAAGGTGAACAGTGCGGCCAGCCACTGTTCATTGAGTAAGCTTTGTGATTATATACGGCTGATTAATCACTGCATCTCAGCCCTTGATTTTGAATCCAACGGTCAAAACTTGATCTAGGCTCTAGGGCAGCTTAGGGCTTCCAAAAATTTTAGAGATCTTGATCGGGCTTGATCTAGGTCATGTCCTCCATGTTGACTTGATCAATTTGGGCAAATTAGCTCGATTTGACCACGATTAAGCTCGAATTTGATCTGATTTGAACCTTATAATCAATTAAACTCAATTAATGCATACCATTAAATCATAGAAATTATAATCAAACCTTCAATTATACCACATGACACAAATATAATCAAATCGATTCATTTAACAATTTATTTTCATGCAAAAATCTAAAATTGAATCGATTAAAAATACATAAAATCCTAACTCATCACTAACTTCCGGGTTTCGGCTGACTCAGCTGGAGTCGACTCCAGTCCCATTTGGGTCGACTCTAGTGATAAAAATCAACTTTTGTCCCAGAGTTTGCTTTTGACCAATTTTTTCATTCCTGCAAAAATGTTAGCAAATGACATGCAAAATAGAATTATTTTTGAGCCAATTCTTGGAACTAACTCAAGGTCTTAACTTCAGGTTTCCGGTGAAATCCTGGGTTAGACCGACGCCTACTGTTCCCCTTGGGAACGCGTCCTCACCCACTCCACTCAAGAGAATTTACCTGATGCCAACTGAGTCCTCCTGACTCGTTGGACTTTTGCTCGGCTCTGTCCTCGGCCTCCAGGGTTTGTGCTGCAGCTCGGTCCTTCCCGACCAGCCCAGTCTTCTACTGCGACTCGATCCTTCTTGATCAGTCCAATCTTCTGCTATGGCTTGGTCCTCCTGACCAACCTAGACTTTTGCTGCGACCTGGTCCTCCTGACCATCCCAGACTTCACCTGGTGCTCTTGACTCTGCCAAGACTTCATGCCTAGCTGCCACTAGGACTTAACCTTGTGCTTCCTGCATACTTAGATCACTCATTTAGTCCAATAACACACTTAACTTGAACTTAGTTCTATTATCAAAACTCAGGTTCGATCTGCTGATGCTCTCCCTGCACTAACAATATCTCCCTTTTTTATTATGACAACTTAAGATTTCAGGTTAAGTTAAAATCATTTTTAAGCTTTAAAACAATAAGTCCAGTAATATTCATAATTGAACTTCATAAACCAGTTTAAAAAACAAATGTACAAAGATAAACATGCAAGTGTGGATTTCAAACTCCCCCTGAATTCATGCTTAAATAACTTTTAGTTCTCCCCCTGAATTCAATCCTCTTATCTTTCTCCCCCTTTAACAGATAAAAACCTTTGAAAGTTTTTGAAAAATTATTGACAGTTTGAAGTCAAACAAGTTAAGTTTTGAAATCCAAGTTTGTTTTAGAAACCTTGAATTCTTGTTTTAGAAATCTTGAATTCTCCCTCTTTGAAAAACAAGTTTACCTACCTTTTGAAACCTTGAATTACTCTCTCCCCCTTTGACATAATCAAAAAATATTCTAAGTGTGTTAAGTCCAAGCTAAGCTTAATAAAAATACTTAGACAAAAAAATTATTCCTTGGGGCGTGTGTCCAACTTAGATTTTAGCTAACTACTAGAAAGTAGAAGTTTGACCCAGTTAGCCAAGTGTAAGTGTATCATCCCAATTTAGAAGGTAAACTTTTCTTCTTAGGACACTTAACTTGATCAATATGAGTTTAAAGCTAAGTAAGGTTTGATGCACTGACTTAAGCATCTTGGTACTTAGATTAGACGCCTATACATCTCACACCGTTCTATGTTTAACAAATACAATCAAGGTATCTAGTGTGCTTTGTGAGATGTCCACCTAAATCTATAGGATCATGCTTTCTAGGGGATTGCACCTAGTCTAAGGCAAAAATATTTCTTTCTTATGTTTTGAAAAATAAAGTTTAAAAGAAACTAAAATTTTCAAAAATAAGTAAAGTTTTGAAATCTATTTTTGAAAAAACATACTTATAATAGTTAAAAAAAAGAAAACAAATGAGTTTTGAAAATTTTACTTTACTACTCTACCAAACATAAACCTAACCTCCTTCTTAATGTACTAAACTCTGACTCAGATAAAGGTTTAGTGAATGTCTATTAAGTTGGATTTTAACTCGACATAGTCAAGTACAATTTCTTCCTTAGCTATATGGTCGCGTATGAAGTGATGTTTTACTTCTATATGCTTGGTTCGTGAATGGTGAACAGGATTTTTAGTTAAATTAATTATGCTTATATTATCAATTAAGACCTTTGTATTTTTATATTTTACATTAAAATCAGTTAATGTGTGCATCATCCAGAGTATTTGAGCAACACATTCACCTAATGCTATGTATTCAGCTTCAGTTGTAGATAATGCAACACAGTGTTGCTTTCTACTACACCAGCTGACTAGACACGGACCCAAGAACTAACATCCACCGCTTGTACTTTTGCGGTCTAGTTTGCAACCAACGTAATCTGAGTTTGAATATCCTATTAGGTCAAAGTTCACTACAACAAAAATGACTTTCCGCAGCGCGCAAATATGCTATCCGCAGCGCACATCGCACGCTGCACAGTTGCAAGCTGTTAAAAGTCGTTAGGCATCCGCAGCGCGCAATGCACGCCGCGGATGATCGCATCCGCAGCGCACAATGCGCGCTGCGGATGTGAGCTTCCGCAGCGCGCAATGCGCGCCGCGGATGTGATCATCCGCGGCGTGCATTGCGCGCTGCGGATGTGAGCTTCCACAGCGCGCAATGTACGCTGCGGATGTGATCAATCGCAGCGCGCAATGTGCGCTGTGGATAAAATAAAATAATTAAACAATTCAAATCACAATTATAAACTCAAAACTCAAATAATTAATAACATAAATACCACACACAAATACCATATAAAATTACACATTTATAATCCAACAATTATATATAACATTCACATCTATTTGATAAGCTTACAAGACTTTGTTATCTTGAACATAAAGAAAAACAGAAAATACATGAGGTTATGTTTATATATGTGCTGATACTTAGCACATATATACTTGTTGACTGGAAGAGCTTTCTTGCTGATGAATCTATCCTTGTTGATGAATCTCTGCGAAAATACAGAGTCTCTGCGAAGGAACATCTTGCTGATGAATCTATCCTTGTTGACTGGAAGAGCTTTCTTCTTCCCCTTGTCCGTCTTGGGTATCTGTAATCAGGGTAAAAACCATAAGGAATATATAATCAATTAAAGATATTCTCCAAATGCTGGCACGGAATCGAAAACCACTTTAGAAAAGTAAATTATAGATTACCATGAAAGTTAGTATAAGACATTTTAGAATATATAATCAATTAAATAATGTTAAATTAGCTTCCATATCTTAGTGAATATTAACACATTCATGTTTCACTTGAATTGATTTCACATCATAACAAAACCAACATAAGATGTATCTCCAGTTTTCAAGATTAGATGAACAATTACAATATACCAAATGAAAGACTATTCTGATCAAAACGTCACTACAAACAAACCTGCAAGTGGAAACAAATACCATGACTGATAGGATATTTCTCTCCTCCATTCTCGACAAAATGTGAAACAGGTACATATCCTTAAGATTCTTGGGAGTGATAACAAACTGTTGTTCTAAGGAATCAACTGTTGAAAAATCTAAAACTTTTCAAACTTCAATTCCTTGTTTGCATTACCTCAACACATACTAGTATTGAGTATTTGAGTTAACAATTACCTCAACACATACTAGTATTGAGTATTTGAGATAACAATGTACACTGAGAAAAGTTTTTCTCTCTGTAACTTCTTTACCTGTGCAGAAAAATAAAGCTTGCAGTAAGGTGGCATAACCCACTAACAATCTTACTTCTAACTTCATCTTAAATCAGAAATAGTAGCCTAGAACTGACTATCATGCAAAACTAATGCCCATTGATAAATTTTCCAGTCATAGGAAACTGATAGAGTCTGGCATCATAGCACAGCAATACGAAAACCAGAACGTCCAACTGAATTGGTTAATCAGAGAACCTTGTCCCAACCAAAGTCCACTTCGAGGCCTAAGAGGTAAGGGACAAGAACTAGCAGAAGTTAACTTCTGCCTACCTAATTTTACTAATTACATTTTCTAATTCAATCTGGGCAAAGATTTGGCAATTGAATTGTAGAATCAGCGTCCACATCAGTTAATTGACCAGTTTAATTTAGAAACATTGGATTATAGGACAGAGAATGCTATGTATGAATTCATAAAGTAAAACTGGTCTTGTCTATACTGTGAACTAGGAAATTACTATAGAAGTGGATCAATCTAGCAGAAAGGTCTCCCACAAAAAAATAAATGAGCTTTAGTTTACTCTCTAGCGGTTGAAGCCTATAAACGCTTATATTGACTAGTTCAAAATATTTTAAAATGATTAGTTGGAGAGGAAAGGGAGACTTAAAATCCAAGATAAATGCACGTTGCAATTTTCTCTTGGAAGATGTTTACAAGGAGTTTTAGATATGTAACTTTTGTTGCATCAGTAGAAGACTAAAATATGAGATGATGCTAAACCTACAAAAATAGAGGATTGTTTTACTGTGGAAAATTTCTTGTGCTAATAGAAATTATTGAATTGAAATAAATAAATTATGTTTACGAAGATAATGAAGCTTACATGGTCAAGCAATAAAACATCATCTTCTTCCTCCAAGCGCGAAAAATCTATTGCACGTTGTCCGGTGACAAGTTCAAGAAGCATAATTCCATAACCAAAAACATCAGTTCTCTCTGATGATTTTCCAGTGGATAAATACTCAGGTGCAATGTGACCCATAGTTCCCCGAACTTGAGTTGTCACAGATGTCTTCCTCACATCTACCAATTTTGCTAACCCAAAATCACCTACTACAGCTTCAAAGTCCTCATCAAGTAAGATATTAGCAGCTTTAACATCCCGGTGTATTATTTTGGGACTGCAATGTTCGTGAAGGTACTCTAATCCACGTGAAGTACCTAGTGCCACTCTTTTTCTTGTTGGCCAATTCAATACTGCCTTCCCTATTTTAAATTCTGCAATCACTTACAGTATTACCATCAACATCAATTGCAGAATATAGTATAGCAATGTGATCAATGGATAGCTGAAACATAATTTCCTATTTATCACAAGCACAAGATACATAAATTTAAATCAAGTAGATATAACAAAATTGTCATTTCAATCTGGTTGCTGGAAGGTTATCAATTCCTAAACCTTCTACGGTTACCACTTACCACCAATCAATCTGATTGGAATGCCACATGAAGAACTTAATGCAGGAATACAAAGAAGAACCAAGACTAAATGTTAGATTGCTTTGCCCATTTCTTTAGCAGGATATCTGTTAAACTCTTTATAGAAAAATTATGAATCAATGAAAGTCCAAGGTAGAGGTTTTAACTTGTCAGATTAAAGGCCCAAGATATGGTCATTAAACTGAGAAGAAAAGAAACCAATGCATAAATTGGCAAACAAATAGTTAAATTCATGTGCACAGCACTATATTCCTTTGCTCTTTTATTAGCTTTGCTGCCATGAGAAAGATAACCCAAGTAGATTTCAGTATAAACTGAGAGTTACCTCGTAACCGGTATGCAACACTCAAATTTTGCATAAAAGGATAAACAAGAAGACGTTCTGTCGGTGTGGTACAAAAGCCTATCAACCTCAAAAGATTTTTGTGGACAGCAACACTTATCATCTCTACTTCACGTAAAAAAGCAGCTTCCCCACCTGGACTCTCATAGTCAGTTAATCGTTTTACAGCAATTTTAGAGCTATCTGGAAGCACTCCTTTGTATACTTTTCCAAAACCACCCTGACCAAGGACATTTTTTTCACTAAATCCATCTGTTGCAATCTGTAATTCTCGATAAGCAAATCTTTTTAACTGTCCAAAAGCAATTCTGTGATCATCTTCACCTGTATGTCATATGTAAAATAATCAATCAGGTAAACTTTTGATAATTAAATTTATGTACTTGATTCTATAGATATCAGTTCTGATTTGCAAGATGTTTAATTCAGTGTATGTTCTTGTTTCAGCGAGAATAAAAAAAAGTAGTATAACAAATGTAGAGCACAAGAAAGAAACATGGCAAAGTTAATGGCTCGTCACATGAAACAAAATTGATTTGCAAAAGGTCCTATCAAAAACCAAAGAAACAGGTGTAAGAAAGTACTAAACCTGCAACATCAACGAATTCTTCGTGTCGATAACCCTTCCTGTGCCCCTTGCATAAGAAAAATATGACACCCATGACAAGCAATAATATGACAGCTCCAACAATTCCAAGCACAATTCCTACTTTTGAATTTTGGGATTTCCCTACCAAGACCGAAAGTATATTCAGCTGCTTGGAATATGAGGCAAAATATTTTTTTTTCTTTCAAAAAGTTACGTAGCGGCGGCAGGGCTATCGTTCGGGCGGCCACCAGAACAGAGGAGGAAGAAGAATTAGGTAGCGGCGGCTAGGGTTGCCCTTTGGCGAGGAGAGCAGAGAAGGTCGGTGGCTGAGGTCTTCTCCACGCGAGCAGGCGTCGGACTCCGTCAAGGGAAGGCGGCGGCGCTGCTGGTCTTCTCCAGGGGATGGCATCGGGAGTTGGACAGAGGCGTCGGAGGAGGGCGTCGTGCGCGAAGGCGAGGCAGCGTTGGCGTCGGATTGTGGCACGCAGCGGTGGAAGAGGGCAAGGGGAAGGAGAATCGCGGAGTCCTGGTGAAAGAACGCGATTTTCAAGATTAGGGCAGTTTACAGTATTTAAAAAAAATAAAATTAATTTTAACAGCGTAAAATATGCGCTGTCAAAAATAATTTTAACGGCGCACAATGTACGCTGTTAAAAGTATTTTTAACAGCGTATTATTATTGCACGCTGCGATTGATAAAAATATGATATTATCCGCAGCGCATTTTATTGGGCGCGCTATTAAAACAACTATTAACGGCGCGCCTATGATGTGCGCTGCGGATGACGCGCTGCGGAAAGTCATTTTTGTTGTAGTGGTTATTATTTCTAGGATACCACATTCTGACAGTTAAGGTTCCTTTGATATATCTTAGTATCCGCTTAACTGCGGCTAAACGTGATTCCTTAGCATTAGCTTGATACCTAGCACACATACCTACTACAAATAATATATTAGGTCGACTTGCAATTAGGTAGAGTAGACTCCCTATTATACTCCTATAATACTTTGGGTCTACTTATTTACCATTTGGGTCACTCCCTATATTACAGTTTGTTGCAATTTGTGTATTTATTTCTTTAGAGTTTTCCATTTCAAATTTAAATATTAAATCTTTTGCATATTTACTTTGGTAAATATAATTTTCATCCTTAGTTTGTTTCACTTGAAGTCCTAAGAAAAAATGTAGTTTTCCTATCCAACTCATTTCAAATTCATTCTTCATTAATTTAATAAACTCTTTTAAATATTTTAAGTTGGTTGATCCAAAGATTATGTCGTCTACATAAATTTGAGCTATAAAAAAAATCTTTTTCTATTGTTTTTACAAACAAGGACGGATCAATTTGTCCCTGCTGGAAATCCTTAGTAACTAAGTAGGTTAAAAGCCTTTCATACCATGCTTTAGGAGCTTGTTTAAGTCCATATAGGGCTTTCTTTAGTTTGAAGACATAATCAGGGTGGTCTTTGTCTTCAAACCCTGGAGGTTGATCTACATATACTTCTTCTTTTATGAACCTGTTTAAGAATGCGGACTTGACATCCATTTGGTAGAGCTTGAATCCTTTATGTGCCGCATAGGCTAACAACATTCGGATGGATTCAAGTCTAGCTACGGGTGCATAAGTTTCGTCGTAGTCTAACCCATCTACTTGGCTGAACCCTTTAGCTACTAGTCTAGCTTTGTTCCTAACTACTTCACCTTTATCATCAGTTTTATTTCTAAATACTCATTTGGTCTCTATAACTGTTTTATTATCAGGTTTGGGAACTAAATCTCATACCTGGTTTCGTTCAAATTGAACTAAATCCCATAACTAAATGAAAAGGTGGCATTATAGCGACATCCCTAGTCGTAAGGGATAAAATGTATGCCACTAAGACTCTATATAGAATATAGTTTGGTACTCTGAGTCTGATAGATGAAAACTGGATCATTGTAGGGACCCTCTTCTCTCCAAAAAAAAATATGAATGTATGGTATCTAAGGTAATGTGGGAGTAAGGATCACTAAAAGGCATCTCTCTGGGAGGGTAACATAGAAATGTGGATGATGAATGTCTAAGTCCTAAATGATTTCTAATGAGGATTGGAGATAGAAGGATGTCTCTACCTCCAACTCTAGTATAGGTCAGGTCATCGACCTTAACCAAGTTATTATACAGTTCGCAAACAAACCTATGTTAACCAGGCAAGTATAATAAATATGTCTAAACTATAATACTCTATAACCTCAACTATAGGTATGCATGAACACATGAAAAATATCCTACATAAATATCTAGAATACAAAGGAACATATGACATGGATAAAAATCTAATCCTAAGCTTCTCAGTGGGAAATCTAGGATCTGTGCTAGGGGTACTTAGAAGTCTCAGCTTCAATGACCTTTCTCTTAATCCTAATGATATTAATTAATAATTAAAATAATTAAAATCATTTAAATAAAACTAAGGCTTATTTATGAGCTTACCTAAGCATATCGGACCAAATACTAATGAATTGAAGATCTAGGCAAGTTGGACGGTCGCATAAGGTTGTAACTAGCAAGATAAGAAGGCATTTGGGGCGACAGAGACTTATGCCTCGGGCACCCTATATAGAGTCGTTCTAGGCGTGTGGATTCAAAAATCAAGTGCCTTGATATCACCGATGCGGGGCGTCTAGATTTACTCCGGGCACTTGGATTTCAAAAATCACAGGCGCCTAAACGAAATCACAGCTGGGTTTTGGGAAATGGTTCAAGATGCCCGGATCTGTATTTGGGCGCCCGAATTCCGACGGGCCAAGATTTAATTATGAGTTTGGTTGATTTAAGTGAGTTTAAATTGACTAATTTTAATTAAGTTAGATTAAATTGATTAATTTTAATTAAATTAGATTAAATTGATTAATTTTAATTTTAATGATTAAATTTTAATAGATTAACTTTATTTATAAAGTTAAGTAGGATAATTATTTAGGTTGAGTTAATTAAGTTTTGTTGGTTTAACATGAGATTTTATATGAATTAATTTCAAATTACTTCCTAGATCTATCTCACTCATTCTAGATTGTCAAAAATATTAATCCTATAGGTTGTGTGAGATGGTTGTCAATTTTATCTTTAATTAATTCAAAATGTGAAATTCTATGACTTGATTTACTTTGAGTTAGATTCAAGTTTAACTGTCAATCAATTAAGCATGCATTCTAAGTTTTAACTTCTAGGTAGTGGTGAGACATAGAGACATTCTTGGTTATCGGAGCAACAATAACATTCTAAGACAAAAGCCAATTTATGAAATCACATACTTAGTTAATCTAGTGAAAAATTTTAGTCAACTAGTCTAGAATTTGACGAGATAGCTATGTTTAGTTCCACTTAGCTAAGTAGACCAAGTAGGGTACTCCTTACCCTACTTAACTATCTAGACCGAGTTTTCGTAGCGTACTATCATCTCACCTAACACTGGTACTAGATTGGGCAAGTATCAATCAAGCCTTTGTTCTTATCTAGCCTAGGTTTAGTTTAAGTTTAAGAAATAAAAAATAAAAATAATAAAATAAACAAATAAGTCTTATTTAGCTAGAATAATTTTTATTTTGGATCCCCTGAATTATAACCCTTATTGGATCTGATTAGATAATAAATCTGATCCTTGGGGACCCAATATTGATTTAGTCCAACTTGATTAATCAAGATAAACTTGGGAGCCCATGCTTGAACTCGAGGTTTGTGGTTTCGATTAACTAAGGATAAGCAAGATCTATGTTTGGATTTGTGTCCAGTCTAGATCGGTTGTACACGACCCTTTGAGTCCAAGTATCATGTCAAGATATTTGGAGTTCAAAGTGAACCTTTCTAGTGATCTTTTTAGATCCTCAACTTGAATTTTTAGAGTAGAATTTTCTTTCTCAAGTTGTTGGACTTGAGTCGAAGTTCCATTTTGAACATTTTCAGTTAAGGGGCTAGGGTTAGCCTTTTTCTTAAGGAGTGTAACCTCCTTTTAGAGAGACTTACCCTGGACTATGGACTTAGCAAGTTTACATGACAAGCAATAAATTATAGAATATAATTTTTGAAATAAATTATTGCTCACATTAGGGTTAGGCCTTCTGAACCGAATACGAATCCATGGCTTGACTCAGACTCAGCTTCGGATTCAGTGTTAGGTTCGGACTCAGTCTCGGCTAGTTGCTCTTGTACTGGCAGCGCCAAGAAACTTGTGTTTTCTTCTTCGTTCGAATCTTCTGAGGAAGACTCGTCCCATGTCACCTTCAATGCCTTCTACTTCGATTTCTTTTCCTTTTTCTATTTAGGGCACTCTGCCTTGAAGTGTCCTTTCTCGTTACAGCCGTAGCATGTGACTTCGACCTTGTTGTGGCATTTCTACTTGATTCAGCTTACTTGTTTTGGATCACCTTCCTTATGTCTAACTTTTTGAAGCTTTTCTTTTTCTTAAACATCTTCCTTACTAGATTGACTAGTTCGGTGGTGACTTCATCATTGCTTTCCGAGTCTGACTCATCTTCGGATTCAAGCTCAGGTCGGTGCTTTGCCTTTTGCTCCTTCCTTTTTGTTTGACCTACAAGAATGTAATACATTTCTTGGTCGGATTGGCCTTAGTCTATCATAGCATTCAAACTCAGTAAAAAGTTAATCTAATTTTATTTTTGAAAGGTCCCTATAAACCTTGTAAGTATCAACCATTGATGCCCATAAGGTATTTTGCAAGAACACATTCAAAGTGTACCTTATTATGTCGCAGTTCTCTATTGGTTGTCCTATGGCATGTAGACCGTTTAGTACGTCTTGGATCCTCATGTGTAGTCCACTTGCGGATTCTCCATCCTGCATTTTAATATTATATAATTTATTAAGGAGTAAGTCACGCTTACTTACCTTAGTGTCTGTTGTCCCTTCGTGTAGCTCAATAAGCTTATCCAATAAGTCTTTTGCACTTATAAATGGATCCACTCTGTTAAATTCTTCCTTAGTGAGGTTGCATTGTAAGGTTTGCATAGCTTTGACATTGACCTCAATCTTGCATTTTGTGACGTTGTCCTACTTCCCACATGGTTGCGAAATATCGTCTGCGTCGATCGAGAGGTTGAAGCCGATCTGGATCATGATTCACACTCCACTTGAGTCTTCAAGTGGTGCTCCATTCTTCCCTTCTAGTACATGAAATCTTCACCGAAGAAAAGAGGAGGTCTGGCAGTGTTGTAACCTTCTTGATGGGTCATTTTAAAAAAAATCTTGCATACAAAAAATAAACTGTAGAAATATCTCAAGACTTGGTCTTGGATTAGTAATGTGGGAAGAAATTTAAAAAAATATATAAAGCAATGAAAAACTTGTTTGATTAGTAGTTGCACTAATTTTGAGCACTCCTCGCTTTGATACCAATTGTAGAATCGAAAGTGACCATTAGAGGGGAGTGAATAGCGTGTTTGTTACTTTTTCACATGTTCATAAAACTTCGCAAATCGAGTAATTAAATACACAACGAAATACAAAAATGGACACGTTTATTTTACTTAGTTCACAGCCACTGACTGCTACTCCAAGATCCACTGTCTTTGACCATTTACAATAGACAATCCACTATAAAACTCTTTCTCTTTCAAGAAAGAGTTTCACCTTTCACACAATAAAGTAGGATCGGTAAACCTTTACCGTCCTAATAATGTAAGTACAGAATGTAGGCAAAACTAAATATTTTACCAACAATGTAAGTAAGAAGTTTGTGTAGTTATCGGTGTAGTTTTTCGATGTTACAATGACATCTCAGGTGCTTCGATTGCGCGTAGAATGGACGTTGAGGTAGTGTAAATGAATCCGTTAGGGTTTTCCCTTGCAGCTACTTTTATAGGCTGATCCGGGTGCCTCCACATCGTCTCGTCAATCCGCTCTCAACACTGACTTAACATCTCTGAGCGCTTGTATCTCTTCCGGGCACCTAAAATGCTAGCGTAGAGGTTACGGGGTTAGCTTTGACTTCGCCACGCCTTATCCATTTGTGAGCACTTGAAACCTTCCGAGCACCTAGAAGCTGAGATGTCTCAACCACTCTTGGCTAGTCACTTCATCCGCCTCGCTGGCCCGAATAACTAACATCCGGGCGCCTGGATCCCTTCTAGGCACTTGGAACCTAAAGTTTCGGTTCCTCAATTTCTACATCACAGAGTTAGTGCAAAACATATATAACAAGAATTTTGACAGTTACCAACTGTCTGGTGGTTTCTAGTGAAATCCAAAATCAGATCGATGTCTACTGTTCCCTTCTAGGAACCCGAAGTTTGGGTCCCTCAATTCCTGTATAACAGAGTTAGTGCAAAATATATATAATAGGAATTTTGACAGTTTATCAACTGTCTGATCGTGACTTTTAAGTTTCTAGTGAAACACTAAGTCAAAACAATACCTACTCTTCCCTTCTAGGGGCCTCTTTTAACCATTTGGTCCTCCAGATCTGATTGGACTTTAGCTCAATATTCAATTCTCGACCTCTAAGATTTTCCTCTGATGTTTGGTCCTCCCTAACCCATCGCTCTGTTAGACGTCCGATCCACTGACCCACCTAGACTTCTTGCTTGGTGCTTTGATCTGTGAAGTCCTCCTAACTATGACTTTCATATCCAGTCCTCCAGACTAAGACTTTCTTGTACTACTTGCACACTTATTTCAGCTTGTTAGTATATGCTAGAAACTTAATGTAAACTTTTTATCATGATCAAAATATCAGTTTGATTATTTGGTGCCCTATATCAACATGCACACGTTCACAACTTCCACCGTTGTGATTATAAACCAATTTTAATGTCACTTAATATTTAATGTGGAATTAAATTCTCATACACCATGGAGTCTTTTATATCCATCATTTTTTCATTTATATTTTTGCAACAATAAGTTCCTCTCGTAAATCCTCTTTCATCCATTTCTTCTATTACTTGTGAGATTTACCGTTTTGATCAAAATTCCTCCAAAGTAACTGAAGGAGATGGAGATATAATATTTGAGGATGAAAGAGGACTATTTCATATATCAAATTATGAATAAAATACTATTTTAATAATTTTAAAATAAAAAACATTCTTTTAATTATATAAATAAAAAAGACATCATTAATTCATTTCCTTGGCAACTAAAATTGACTAACAATCAAGCATAATCAATCAATCCTATATAAACAAAAGGAACTCAAGCACGGCATGCACATTACCGTAGACAATAATAGAACTATTGCTACTGGAAATATAATACTTGTAAGACTTTTTCATTTAGTAATTTATGCTTATATATATACCAAGAATAATTACAGAATTACAAGCAACAGTTTCGCTTCAACTAACCAATCGAAAAGAACTCCCACCAATAAATGTTGCTTCCTCAAGCCGTTAGTTAACAAATGTTTCTTCCTCTAAGTCAGTCAGTTAAATGGTTGCTTCCTCAACCTTGAGCTAGTTGACAAACGGCTCTAGAGCTTTGACAGAGGCTTGCTAGCTGCCACCATAAGTTGCATGGTTATTAGAATTTTAAGCAAAAAATTTATGATTGAGCAAGTAATTAATGTAAAACAAATAATGTTGTGCAATTCATTAATATTCCAAAGTAAACAATTGTTTTATTGAAACGTACTGATAGAAGCAAATTAATAGTTAATTAAAGGGAAACATACCCAAGTGCAACTATAGCACTAGCAGTAACTTCAATCAGTATCACAACTAAGCTACGTCTAGTGAGCATCAACTAGCAAACAATAAGCTGGATGAGAGACTGAAATCCAATCATGATTTTCATCATATTTATCATAAATAATCGTTCGCTTTTTGGAAATTGCTTTTTGGTGTGCTTTGGCCATCAATCTAGAGCACTCCCTGAAGAAGAAGTTGAACGAATACACTTGTAAGGTCAAGAAAAAGGAATTACATAACTTTTGGTATCAATATTGCAATTAGGACTCACAAGAGCTGACATTCTGAATATTTAGTGTGCATCTCACTGGATTTAGTCCAATACTTGTGTCCTCGAAGAGCACATTGTGCAGTGTATACGGCAGCGGCAGCGAGCATTGAAGGTTTGAACTTGAGCATTTTGTAATCAAGCAGAGAAAGCTCAAGGATGAAATAGGAAAGCACCTCCAACTACTTAAGTTCATTTGGGCAACAGACAAAAACAAGAATGTAACTATTTTTTTTTGTTGGGTAAACAAATTTACATTGTTTTATTTAAGTGTCAATTGTTTACCCTTGGCATTTTGTCAGATTTAGCTGCCTTGAGAAATCTACTCATGTAAACATAAGGAGTTGGAACTGAGAGTTCGTATTCCAACACATCCAACATCAGTTTTTCCTACACAAAAATAATAGGTTGTCTTAAAACACTAAATAAGGAGGGGATGGTATATGACACTACTACATTAATAAATCAATATGGAAATTTATATCTAAATAAAAAAATCAAGCATGACTGTAATTAGTACCATTTTAAGGATGTGATCGCAGGGACAATCAAGTTCAGATTCGAGAAGTAAGTCGCTCATATCAGGATCTACGATATCTTCCTCGTATTTCCAAGCCACAAAAAGGGCTGTAATTCCCACAAGCTCAAACTCGTGATGTAAAATTGCCTTTTTTGCCAAAAATCTGTCAAGAATGTTAACTGTCAAATAAAGTGTCTCATCCCTTAATTCATCGCAGCACCAATGGACCTGTAAATGAAGGGGTCATTTACAAAGTAATTAGATATTAAATGCAAGAAAATGAAATATATACCTTTATGAGCCAGTTAACGACCGAAGCTCTCATGTCTTCATTGATGTGCAATTGGAAAGACATGTAATCAATATCAACACAACTTTTTACCTAAACATGCACGTGAACAACATAATAATAGAACAAATAATTAGTTGTAAGAAACATTTTTATTCATATAATTAGGTGCCACAAACAAACACTCACCTCAATCTCCCTGTAGAATTCGAATAACTCTTCTACGTATTCAACGACTGCAAGTTGATTATCCGCATCACATCTATCAATGTCTGAAATTTCGCAAGAGATAGGAACATTCTTGAGCGAGACGTGATCCTGCAATAGTAGTTCGATACAGAAAAAAGACAAACAAGTTCATTAATCTAGATGATCTAATTATTAAAATTAAATGCTCACATACAGCAAAAGAAGAGGAAGAGGTGCGGCAGAAAGAATTAACAAACCAGGTCTTCTGCCAACTCTTCAGTTTCATCGCAACGTTTAGGGTTTTGTGTCTGAGTTGGTTTATGCTGTTCATCGCTTGCCAATGGAGTCGTAAATATCCTAAACATCAACCAAAACATCGATCAGCGGAAGATAAAAAAAGTGAAATATCCAAAAGATTGCATGACTGTGCATTTAACGATGATGTACCTTTTCAAGGACGCAGATCCGACGCTGGGTGACGCTGACGCCCCACCACTGTGTGCCCTTCCAATTCCCGTGTCTGTAAAAATAGGCAAAGATTCAGATTAGGTTTAATTTCTTCATCGATCGAGTCACAAATTGTTCCACGATTGGAGAGAACATCACCAGCTGCTTGTTGCATGGGCGCTTGCCACAATGGTTTGATGCGGAGGAGATAGATAGAAGTAGAGAAACTCGCTGGTTTCATTACGAATCTTGAACAACGTAACAAGAATCCAGAACCTCGAAGCTCTTCTCTCAGTCTCTTCTCTTGAGGAAATCACTCGACTCAATGTATCTCGTTCAAGGAGATAGGACGCTGCTTGTACGTAGAAATAGAATCTGGGTCCTTCGCCATCTACTTCTAACAAGTTCCACAAAGTTCGGAATTAATGTTAATCTAATTCTTGCATATTTGGATTTCGTAAAATAAAAAAGAAATATATCAATTAAGTCTTATTTTTTAACACTCAATTTATATTTATATTTTTATTACGTTTTACTACAAAAATATTTTTTAACCATAATTTATTGACGCTTTTCACTAAAAAAATAATAATGAATTAGCGAAGAATTTTAGCAACAAAAATAATTCATTGTAAATCACAATAAAATTAGGGACGAATAATTATTTCGTCGTCAATTAATGATAATATTTACAACAAAAAATTTTAATCGCGAGTAACAATAAATATCTTTCATTGCTAAATTCGTCGTTAAAATTAATTTTGTCATCAAATTCATCTTAATGACGAAATTAAAACTCATTGCTAATTTACGACGAATTTTAATTTTGTCGTAAAATTAGTGATAAATTTTATTTTCATCATAAAATTTATAACGAATCTTATTTTCATCGTAAAATTTGTTATGAATTTTAATTTCGTCGTCATTTTACAATGAATTTTAATTTCATCTCAAATTTAACGACAAAATTAAAATTCATCACAAATTTGACGAGAATTTTGTACTTTTCCCACCAACTTATTGGAATTTTTTTGGGCATCGCCAATTTAGCGAGGAAACCTTGATTCGTTATCAATTTGGTGACGAAATCCTTATTTGTCACCAATTTTGGGACAAAATCCATATATATATTCGTCATAAAATTTAGTGAAGAAAACCTTATTCATTACCAAATTAACAATGAAACCCTTATTCATCGCAAAATTGACGACGAAACTCGTATTCATTGTCAAATTGGTGACGAACCGAGTTTCGGCACCCAAAACCCTAAATTACACCAGTGCGACCCATTTGATGTGAACTGCAAGTATACGGTTGTCGTCAAGTAATAAAAAAATATTGAACTACAGGGACTGTGTATTAGCTATAGTGATGTCACTGAGATAGTTGTCTAGACTCCTAAGGAAGTGGAAAAGTTGAGGATTGTGTGTTTGGACGTGGTAGAGAAAGAGAGAGATTGACTTAGGACTTATGGGTGAGATGGATAAGTTTAGGATTTCGAATTTACATCCATGCTAAGTGATATCCCTAATTCATGTTTGTTCCCTTACTCTCAATGTTTACCACCTTGTGAGGATTTTAACCAAGACACCAACTCGACCTCGTCAGACTTTGTCGGAGTTAAAACATGATATTCTAACTCTACGATGACTAGTTCCGCGGGACGATATCTAGATAGTCTGATGTAATGGCTCTCCCGCTGTTACCGGGCGCCCCAGCGTATACTACTAGTACACTACTCTCTGTCACCGAACACCCGATTAAGGGATCCTTTCCTAATCATCAATAGCCACTAGCTATCCTCTAAGGGAGTTTACCACCATGTAAAGGTCACTTCGGAAAGTCCGATTAAAGGTTAACCTTCTGTCACAAGGCACCCCGGTCATACGATCCTAAAATTCCCCTACACAGTAATCTACTCCACTTAATCATGCATATATGCTCACATAAACATTTCATCAAACACATTCAAGGCACATAATACATGAAACAAATGTAAACACTTCATTGAATAGGAAAAAGGTCATAAACTAGTTCATACATCACCATCATCACATAGATGTTCATCCTACATCCTAAACTCAAGGATCTACTCCATTACAAGAAGATTACAAGAAGAATACATGAAAATAGTCATCCACCAAAGAAAGGGGAAGACTTATCTTTGAAGCGTGAGCATCCTCTTGAAGATCTTCTCGTTCCGGTGTAGGATGGATCGATGGAGATGAAGTGTTTAGGGCCTCCCTAAGAGTGAGGAGACACCTTCCCCCAAGCCAAGACCTAGAATTTTGGAGAATGACCCAAGATGTCTTCAAAAGGTGCAAAAAAAATAGTACTTATAGGATCCAGGCACGCCCATGCCTCCCCGTCACACGGCCGTGCCTTATAGGCACGACCATGGGCTGGCCCTTCTCTAGAAATGGGGCACGGCCATGCCTCGCCCCTGGCACCCCCTGCCTCGCCCCTGCCTGGACTGCATCTGGAAGGTGGGCACGTTCGTGCCATTTAGCACATCCTAGAGTTGGAACCAGTCAAAACATCCTGAATGAAAGTTGTAGATCTCGATGTTAGCTCCATTTTGATAGGTGGCACGACCCATGTTCATTCGGAGCTAAAATTTATGTCCATTTTACTTTTAGTCTGCAGAGCAGTCCGGATGAGACACGGCCATGTTCAGACCCTATAAAGTGGGGCACGACCTTGGAAACATGAGGCACGACCGTGTCTCATGAGGCACGACTTGGAGAGGTCCCTTTTCTGTAGAATAAGCATGGCCGTGCCTATTAGGCACGGCCTAGAGGGGGTGCCCTTCTGTGGGATAGACAAGGCCCAGAGTTGGAAGTATTCTATATATGGAAGAGGCATTCTCGTGCCTTTTAGCATGGCTTAGAGGAGGAATCCTTGGGAACTGTCTGAAGCAGAGTTGTAGATCTTGAAGTTATCTTCAATTTGGTATATGGTACGTCCCATGGTTCCATTGGAGCTAAGAGTTATGACCGTTTTACTTTTGGTATGTAAAGTAGTCCAGCTGAGACACGACCATGTTTTTAACCCTGGAATGATGAGGCACGGCCGTGCCTTGTGAGGGACGACCGTGGCAAGTTGAGGCACGGCCTGGGGAGATCAAACACGGCCCCGGGAGCCTCTAAAACACTTCAAATGACTTTCAAACTCATCAAAATGTGCTTCAATCTCCATTCCTTGCTCCACCATCAATAATGCATCGTTTTGGCTCTAAATCGCATCCTGTCAATCAAAATATACAAAGAGTAGATCTCCGAGCAAAAGAGTAGAAATATGCAATATAAAAGAATAAGGTGTGACAAATTGTAGCATATGCAATGAATTACAAGTAGATGAGCGTTAAAACAAAGCTAAAAATTATATATGATATACGCTCATCATCATTCCATTTTACTATCTCACACCTCCACCCCCATTTCGCAATCTACACACGTCGATCCCAACAGTGAGTGATGACAACATTTCCGACCATTGATCATTTTGATAGGAACCCGTGTCCTATATCATGAAAAATTAGAGAAAAATAAGAACAGAGATAGGGTGATCACTTTGAGGGAATCCAGATCTAATAATCAAGTGGAATTGATTAGACAAATGAAATTACTTCATTGCTTCCTCAAAAGATTGCATAATGACTCTATATATAACCATACAATAATACCAAGTCAATATAAAAAATATTAATAAATCTAATAATCTATTGAAATGATAATTATTAATAAATCTAATGATCTTATCTAAATTAATAACAAATCTAATAGCATATTCTAAAAGATAATATTTTAAAGGGACTATTTGAATAAGTTTATCTAGAGATCGTATCATTCCACCGTCCTTCAAAACAACCTTGTCCTCAAGGTTGATCTTTTTCTTTCGATGATTTGCATAAAATAGCTAAAAAAATTGTGCAATAATTGAAATCTCCTTTTGACGAAGACAAATGACCTTTTATTATTCTTTCTTAAATTTAAAAATTTTCTTTGGATCTTCATTGAAAATTTATGAGCATGCCAATATTTTTTCTTCGCTTAGCCTTGTGTCGGGTCTTGACTCCATGATATGTCAGATGTGCAGCAGAAATATACAAATAATTACAGCTAATTATTAAACAACACACGCATGCATAAGCAGGTAATAACAACGTACTAGGCATATGTCAGAAATTAAAATTTACAGAAAACTTAATAATTCTGCGCGTACCTTACGAATGACGATGTTGAGCCGTGTTACCATCAATCGAGCGGTCCTCGTCGGAGTCCCGCCTCTACTGGTGATCCACGCTAAGCTCCCATCTGGACGGCTTCAGAAGCCATGAGTTTTGTCATCGTCTTCGGTATTAGCCGATGATCGATGAAGATCGAATCAAGAGAAGTCTTATTCCGGAAATCACGCAACAATGTTTGTCACGGTTGTTCCGGGGCTTTCTAACTATTACCGAGAATCGTATTTTCGATGTAGTTTTTGGTGGTCAATCATTACCCGCCGATATAGGACAAATAATCAAAAACTCTTTCCAACAATGATGGAACAATCTCCAACGGTTGAAAATAATTTTTCCAACAAACAAAGAATACAATCTTCTCACCTCTCCCATGCGGCTAAAACAGAGAACACAATTCTCTCATCTCCCATGCGCCCGAAAATAGAGGAACCATTAGCTGGCTTCTCCGGTCACCTTCTCCTTCTTTCTCGCATAGGCAGCTGAATCAATCGAAGCAAGGCAGCTTGCCCATCGAAATCGGAACAGAGGTGTGTGATAGCCGGGGTAGAGGCGGCCAGCCAACAGAGTAGAGGTGATCGGCAAGGGTAGATCGCGGCACCCACGGTGAACAGAGCAAGCGGCTCATCTCCGTTCTGGCGATGAGATGGCGGCGCACAACGGGCAGAGAAGAAGAATAGGTTGTCCACGCTTTGTCGCGCGGTGATCAACAAGCCTCGATCATCCTTACTCCCACTAGGTTTTGGTCTCCATATGCCGGCGAACAGAGCAAGAGCATTGTGGGGTTTTCGACGCCCTTTTCCTCTCCGATAGCAACGAGCAAAGCTGCCTTCGCCATCGATCACTCCTTCAAATTAGGGCTTCAAGACGGTGGTCGCGCGAAGAGGAGATGGAGGTGGTAAACGGGTAAAGAAAGTCGCGACCGCGTGGGGAGGAAAAACCTCGATCATGCGGCTTAAGAGGATGATGAACAGGAGACCCCCAAACCCTAAGTCGCGATCAGCCTTATTAACGAGGAAGCTACAGTGCTTCTAGGGCTAATCGGCATATAAGCAGACCAAAACTGGACACACAGCTGAACCGAGGCTTGATTTTGGTCTGTAACTGTAGCAAACCAAACCAGACCCGATTACTGTAGCAAATCGTGTTCAAACTTGGTTTGCGTGGTTCAATAACCAAACGAACTCTGATTTGACCCAAATCAATTTTGTTCAATTTGTCTTCATAAGATGAAACTTCTCATCACATTCGTTCCACCAAAATCTCTTCCATCATGAACCAAACCAAGTTGGTTCAATTTTAGTTCAAAATCATTTAGTTCACTAACCAAACGACCTCTGATTTGAACGAAATCAATTTCCTTTATTTCATCTTCGTAAGACAAATTCCATCATATTGTCCTTTGTCCAGTCCAACTAGATTTTATTTCTCTCGTTCTGAGAATCCAATTCTCAAACTTATTTTAAGTCCTTCGAAGAACTTGTAGTGCGTGCGACTCAATAGGTTCCTGATTATGTTGGTCGTCCGTAATTAATCATTAATTATGTAACGATCATGAGTGACACCTAGTAGTACATCATGATCCCCAATTGACCAAAAATCAATGGTTGATTGCAGAACATTTCTAAACCCTTCAGCAGCTACACTGAATCGTGTCTCGTTCCTTTGACCGTCTTATACTCGCTTGATTCAGGACATGATCTATGTGTCGGTCCCTACTAGGCTGACTACGTCACACCTAGCCCAAGCTGCTTTCTTGTCCTGTGGATTCAAGTTACTTGTACATGCGTCTAAGAGTATGGTGCTCTTGACATGTAATGCTTTGGCCAAAGACTTTTAGTAACAATCCTGACAAGCGGCCACAAGGTATACGTCTCTTTTTCTAAGGAGCGGTGAATCCTCTGTGGGCTATTCAAACACCTTCGGGTACTTTGACTTATACCCAATCATCTCGGGTCTACACCTCCTCAGAGATGCTTGCTTAAGATGTCAAAGTATAAGCCTCCATAACCAAGGTGACTTGAATACCGCAAGTCAAAGGAAACTCGCACTTAAGCTGCACTAAGATCTTCATTGACATATGAATCAAATTATATGAAGTCTCAAGGTAGGTCACTCTAATGAACTGGTTACCTTTAATCATCATCCACGTTTAACTCTCAACATCCAATGTCTCCAGCATTGAGATCAGCTGCTTGGCTAACCAAGGAGTCTAGATATGCTAGTCTCGACAGAATCGATGACGTCCATGCTCATCAATTCCTCAACTAGGGATAATTTCAATACATTCATAATTACACATGTAGAGATGCTCATGAGCTGTGATCCAATCACAAATTCTTTTATGCTATAAATCATATTGCGGGCATTCAGTATTCGAGTTTAAGATCTAATCAAACACATATGGAATGTGCACTCAAATAATGAATTACTATTTATCTAATAAATAGTATAACCATAAGACGATTGCCTTAGAACACCTCTCAAATCTAACATAGAGAGCACTTAGAACTTAGATTTTCATCATGCCCATTTATTTGTTACCCCCTAGGGATTGACCTTTTGGGGATCCCTACTCATACATTACATTAGATATCATGCATTCATATTCTTTTAGAGAGGACAGGCTCCCTACAGTGACCCAGTTTTCTTCACTCAGACTCAAAGTATAAGACTATATTCTGTACAGAGTCTTAGTGACTTGCATTCTACCCCTTAACTACCAGGGATGTCGTTATGATGCGTCCATTTCATATATTCCTTTGATATACACTACATCATAGGTTAGATATAGATATTAGTTTACATATATTACATGACATCATTTTTTCATCTAGTATCACTACTAGTAGGATGGTGCATATGCCCTACTGTCATATTTTGACTTCACTCCTAGTATCACTTGGATTTAACATCACCTCATGTGAAGTCAAATTAGCTAGTGAATTTGACATGTTAGTATTAGGAGCTTCTCCTTAGCTGGGGTTCACATAGATGAGGATAAGATTTTATCTTAGAGATGGGGGAACTAGCCTTAGCCACAACCAGCAGCTGAGGACGAGGAGGACGACATCGACCTAGCTGACCTCCTCCAGATCCCTCCACCCCCACCTCCTATCACTCTGGAGTAGAGAGTGATCAGACTCGAGGAGTCAGTCAATAGTCTGCACGAGTTATTTGCCACCTACCAGCAGACTGTGACTAGCTAGCATGAGAGTCAGGAAGAACAGAGTATGGCTAGGCATTTTGAGATGATGGACATTCTCAGATCTTGGGACATGAGCCATCCTCATCCACCTCCCCAGTAGACCCAACTACTTTTATTATTAACTTGTATTCTTGACTCTAGTATTGACTCTAATTTATTTACTATTTATTGATTGATATTTTTACAGTTTCTTATTGCATTTCCTTATTGCAGTTTCTTATTGCATTTTCTGATTGCATTTTTTTTGGAATTAGGAATGCACTTGATAGACTAAGTACAAATTTATTTTGTGTTTCAAAACTCATAATTTTCAAATCTACTACTACTTAGTTTTTCAAAAGTGATTTCAAAATTTTATTTATCTTTGGAAAACTTAGTTTAAAATTTTATATTTTCAAAAGTAAAAGGAAATATTTAGCCTTGGTCTAGGTACTTCCAATAGAGATAATGCACCTATAGACTTAGGTTATCACATCTCACAAAGCACACTAGATAATTTGATTGTGTATTATGAAACCTAAAACTATATGAGATGCATAGGGTCAAAGCCTGAGTTTCAGATGTTTATGTCCATGCATCAAACTAAAACTTAAGCTAAAAATAAAAATCATGGATCAAGTTAAGTGTTCCTGCTTAGTATAAGCTAACTAGGATGATATACTTAAACTTGACTAGCGTAGTCAAGCTACTATCTTTTGATAGTCGGCCAAAACCAATAAGTTAGACATGTGCCTAATAGATAAACTTTTTTATCTAAGTATTTTTTATACATTATATAAATAACATGTTTAGACTCAAACTCAATATTTCACGTAATTAATATTTTATGTTTTTTTAAAACACCACTCTTAAGTTTTTAACAAATATTTTTGATTATGTTAAAGGGAGAGAGAATTGGTCAAGATCAAGTTAAATTAAAAATTTTTTTTAAAATGACTTGGAAATAAATTGTTTTTGAAATGACTTGAAAATTTTTTTAGAATATTTTTCAAAGTGTATTTGATTGGAATTTTCAAATTTGATGTTTGTAAAATTATTTCAATACTTAAAAAATATTTTTTAAAAAAATATAACTTGAATGGTTTGTAACCAAATTGACAAAAGCAAAAACCATGTCAAGTTCAGGGGAGAGGAAAAAGTTTTTTTTTTTTTAATTATTTTTCTAAGTAAACCTTAACTTCAGGTGAAGAATCCTAAATTAAGGGGGAGTCAAAGATTTTTTCATTGAATTGAAAAAAATGTCATGTCAATTTCTATTTACTTACATTTAAAGCAAATATTTTACTTAACTTGGAACCTAGGTTGTCAAAATAAAAAAGGGGAAGATTATTGGTGCAGGGAGCACCAGATGATCGAATCTGAGTTTTGATAATGGAAAAGGATTCAAGTTACATTTGAAAAGTGAACTAATGAGCTAAATTAAGTGTGCAAGTAGCATAAAAAAGTTATAGTTGTGGCTAGGCAATAGAACTCCTAGTTACGACTAGGCAAAGGAAGTCCTGATCTAGAGGATTAGGCGAAAGACCTGGTGTGGAGGACTGGGCAAGGAAGTCCTGGTTAGGAGGACTGGACAAGAAGTCTTGGCAGATCAGAGCACCAGGCAGAGTGTCACGCCCCGAGAGATGGTCATCCAAAAAATTTTGGTAGTATCTCCCTAGTAACAATTCAACTTACCTGAATACATTTTAACAGAAAGGCCTACACGGCTGAAACTACAAAACAATACATGTGTATATAACTACTATCTACATAAATAAAGGCCCACACAACCATACAACATATATACAACATGGCATCAACTACAACAACCCCTACAACCACGAAAACCAACCACGATTATGCTCACAATACAATCAAATGACAAACTCCACGAACCACATATTGGAAACAATACAAAACCACACGATGAACTAAAATCCGAACAAAAACCATACGACGGAAGACCGACTTCGCCTTGCTGTGAGATGGGGGCAGTCCGGCAGAACTCCAAGCTTCAATCAATATCCTTATCAACTACCTGAGGAGATAGAAAACCCCAGGGTCTAGGTGGTAAGTATAAAAATATTCAGTGGGTACTAGAATGAAAGTGCACAATATAACAAGGTATCCAAAAAAATAAGCATGGATATCAAACGGTATACAGTTTCACCATGATACTACAAGAGCAAGGTTAACATATAATATGAGAATCATGTATGTCATATCATACAAATGCAGCAGTCATATAACAACAAGTGCATAATCATATAATAACAAGTGTATCAGCTATAAATGCAGTAAACAACAACAAATGCATGCATGGTCACTGTCTGCACTCGCCACCCCCAGTCACCCAACCTGTGTAGTGAACTGGGGCGCCAAACAAGACAACTGTATGCCCTCCAACAACAGACCACTACCTGTGAGTGGGGAGGGGCAGTCTTCAGGAGAGCTATCTAGCTAGTCCTGGTAACACCCAACCTGTGCAGTACTATAATGCTCTTACTCAACCTGTGCAGTAAGAATTAACAACAACAATATGCTATGATGCATAGTTCAACAGATAACTACCACAACATCAAGATATATGCAACATCAATCATGATAATTCAACATAGATAAACAACACTCAAGGAAACTATATTGATTGTAGCAAGATAATATTAAGGTCAAAGGTAAGTATCAAGCCATGAATCAAACAACGACTATAATAAGAATAGTAACAAAGTAATCGTGCACTACGAAAGGAGAACTTGTGTTGACCAAGCACAGGAGTACCCACCTGATTGACGAATCATCGTAATAAACCCCTAATAAACTCCTCCGTGTATAGCAAGATCGATAGATCAAGGTCCCACAATTAACAATAAATATCTTCTAAATATTTAATTTTCAACGAAGTAAACCCTAGTTGATTCTAAGGTTAATCTAACCCAATTAATTCAACTTGGCCAAAATTAACCTAATCTAGTCCAATTAACACAACTCGGTCGGATTAACCTAATTTAATCACTCAACCAGATCAAGAATTAACCCTAACCTAATTCCACTCATCATTTATTAATCCAACGACTAATCAAATTAACCTATGTAATTAATTCCTTTTTAATTACATCTTAATCACCTATTAATTAGTTAATCAAGTTAACTACTAATTAAATATGTAGTACTTAATTACATTTAGATTAATCAATCTGACTAATCAAATTAACCTATGTAATTAATTCCTTTTTAATTACATCTTAATCACCTATTAATTAGTTACATTTAAATTACATTTAGATTAATCAACTAATAATCTTAGAGGAAAGGCTAGTTCAGAGAATTAATCATGCATTAACCAGAAGGGACCTCAGATAAAATCCTAGTAACTAGTGTAGAGGGTATTCTACATAATAAGATTGGTTTTTCCATAGTCATTAGAATTGCATACCAACCCATATGTCCAGTAAAGACAATTCCCATCACTGGTTTGATATATGAATGGGTCGAAGAATTAAAAACTTTCTTCCTAACTTTCCTTGCAAATTATAGTAGAGAAAGGGTGAATAACAAATTAAAGGAGAGATGATATAGGATCTCATCATCCAAAAGTCTGCAGAAGAATCAATGGATTTGCTGCTAAATCTTACTTGTCTTGTTTTTGACCACTAATAAAAATTCTCGTATCTTACGGCTATTCTCCCCCACTAATAAAAATTTGGTCCCCAAATTTGCTATCTACCTGCTATAGTTCAAAAATACCGTAGTAATTAAAATTATAACTCAATTGAATGATCTCTCGTTCCTTTGTGCCTCTGTTCTGGTCGTAGCCTCAATGTGTCTGAATTTCGCACTGGCCGGCTCTGGGTAGCTGAATGGGATATAGTCTGCCTCCGCTCTGGTTGAAGCTGATTCTGAAGTACTGCTGGTAGCTATTGTTGCATCGGGGTCGTCGAATAACAGGTCTCCAGTTGTTGAGTTGTCGGTAATCCTTCATACTCTCTCCCGTGTAACTGGTACATTTGCCCTGGCGGCGGCAAGGATTGTTGCTGACAGGGTGCTCTGATACCTCGATGGTACCCTCTGTTGTCGAGGCTGTGTAGATTGCCCTTCTGAAGGGTTAGTATCAGTAAGCTCCAGTTGTGCTCTGCAGGCTACAGTTCTTGATCATATGACCAGGTTGCTTACAATAATAGCAAACAGTCTGATCTAATGGACAATCCCATATATGATGACTACGGGATCCACACTGAAAGCACTTTCTCTATAATATCCTTACTCTGGTTTCGTTGGAACTCACTCGAAGGTCCTGAATATGGTCGTTTACCCTTGATCGTCTCGAAGAATCTCCAGCCTCTGATTCCTGAGCTTGCCTCTTCTGACTAGAAGTTTGTGAACTCGGACCCTTTGACTTCTCTGCGTCTTTTTCCTGAGCCACCTGCCGCTGTGTCGTCTCAATAATCAGAGCCCGGTCCAGTGCCTCTCTGTATGTGTTGACTGTATAACTAGACATCTTCAGCCGAATATATGCAGTCAGTCCCTGAGTAAACTGGAGCATTCGATCACGGTCCTGAGCTACTAATTGTGGGCAGAACTCCGAAAGTCTCAAAAACTCCGTATGGTATTCAGTAATCGAGCGGTCACCCTGCTTAAGGTTCAGAAACTCCTGACGCTGCGCCATACAGAATGCCGCTGAAAAATACTCCATCTCGAAAGCCTCTCGGAATGATAACCAAGATATGCCCCGCTCTCCGAGTACAGTCCTCTGAGTCTTCCACCACGTGACGGCCTGATCACAAAGGTGGTATACTGCTAACTCGACTTGCTCTACCTCAGTGCAAGAGATATAGGAGAATGTATCAGTCAAATTCTCCAACCACGAACGAGCGAGCCATGGGTCAGATCCCCCATGGAACAAAGTCATCCGATCCTTCATTGATTTTGCCAGTGATAGAATCCGGCTCTTATCCACTGTCCTACTAGTAGTAGGCGGTATCAGGTCTGCCAACGGTATTTCTGAAACTTGAGAACCTCTGCCCCACAACTAGAGAGTTATGGATCTGCTCTCGATTATCCCTAACATCCTTGGAACTCTCCGTCTCTACAAATCTAGCAGAGCGTCTCCGTGGTCGACCACGTGCTCGGTTTTGTTCAGAAGCCATAACAAGATTAAATGTCACCTGATTAACACAACTACTATAAGTTTATAGGAATGGATTAGATATACAAGATGGTTTTACTTACAATTGCTTGGAGATCATGCCTCTGTCTGTCCCATCTCACAACCTGGATCGAATAAACCAACATACTACGAAAATGCAAAAGAACGATAAAATTACAATGGTAATCTAGAAAACTATATATGGACCGTAAAACTAAGCTCTGATACCATAAAATTGTCACGCCCCGAGAGACGGCCATCCGAAAAATTTCGGTAGTATCTCCCCTGTAACAATTCAACTTACCTGAATACATTTTAATAAAAAGGCCTACACGGCCGAAACTACAATACAATACATGTGTATATAACTACTATCTACACAAATAAAGA
The DNA here is from genome assembly GCF_044706935.1 of Curcuma longa. NCBI lineage: Eukaryota > Viridiplantae > Streptophyta > Magnoliopsida > Zingiberales > Zingiberaceae > Curcuma > Curcuma longa. The sequence goes on from NC_133879.1 coordinate 2,486,743, forward strand.
ACCACACAACCATACAACATATATACAACATGGCATCAACTACAACTGTAGGATCAGGTTGGATCGGCTAGAGGGGGGGTGAATAGACGGTCAAAAGAATAACACTCGTCTTAAAAAAAACTTGGTTGCAACTGGATCATTGCTTCCAAGACAGTTAGTGCTCAATCTAAAACTCCTTTAGGCGGAGAAGCCTTTACAGTTGAAGCACAGAGACTTAGAGAGAAGATTACAAAAGTAATTGATGATCTTACTTCTAGAACTCTAAACCTTATTTATAACTTAAAAGAATAGATCTGGATCATTGATCGTAGATGAACTTTCTCTTGATCGTTGATCTGTTGATGCGATCCTAATCATTGATCGGAGATAACCTTAAATCTCGAATGTTGATTTGATAAAAGGATAAACTTTATCCTTTTTCGTAGATGAAGAGTCTCCAATCTTAATCTCTCCAACGTTAAGCCATGCAATGCAACGTTAATTTCTCCCATTAAGCCATGCAAGCCATGCAATGTTGTTTCTCCAATTAAGTCATGCAATATTTTTTTCTCCAATTAAGCCATGCAAAAAGTCTCCAATGCACGTGCAAACTTCCAACTTGGTCAAGCCTGATCCAAGTCAAATGTTGACTTGGTCAAAGTGAACTTAGTTGACTTTTTGTAGGTAGATCTTCTGGGTGATTTCTGACCAATCGGAGTTAGGCTCACCCGAATCCGACTCCGGCCTTTTGCCCCTCGAGCGTGCTTCCTCTCGGATTCTCGTCCCTCGGATGTCACACACGTCCTTCTCGCTCCACCGGTGTACTCTTTCGTAGCTTTTGCGTCCCTCGGATTGCACCGAGCCCGTCGGCTCACTTCCCCGCGCCACCCTTCTCGTCCGCTACATCTTACGCTCGACTTTCTCCGTACCTAAGTTCCTGCAAACTTAGCAAAGGGATTAGAATAACACAGGACCTAACTTAACCTGGTTGATCACATCAAAACTGACCGGGGCACCAACAATCTCTCCCTTTTTGATGTGCATCAACCCAGGTTCAGTTAAGGTTAAACCAAAAAATAATACAAGCAACAAAACTAAATAAATAGTAAAGCATAAAAAAATTTACATGTCAAAACTATAACCTCCTCTTGAACTTCAGCCTACTCTCCCCCTTTGATCATAGCAAAAATGGGGAACATAAAAAATTTGGTTGTTAAAAATGGCTTAGCTAAGTATTTTTCATTTAAAATATAATTTTCACTTAAAAATTTACAAAAAATAATTACACTGTCATAAAAATTCAAAAATTTTGTGAAAGGTGAATAAAAAGTTTGGGAACAGTACAAAAATTTTTAGAATTAATTAAATTTTCTATGAGGGAAAATAAATTAAATATTCAGATAATAAAATTTTAAAGAATTAATTTTTAAAATTATAAATTATATTAAAAAATATAGATTTTTTTGACAAAATCAACACATGATGTGTAGATCAGGAAAAATCGAATCTCGTCAAAATAATTTTCTATCAGAATTTAAAATTTAAAAAATTAGATTTTAATAAAAAATTCATAGAAAATCAAAAATCTGTTAGAAAAATCTAAAATTTTTGTATAAGTGAAAAATAAAGATTTGAGTTTGTATAAAAAATTTTAACTTTAAAATTATTCGCTAAGTCCAAAAATAAATCAAATACTAATAGAGAATAATTTTTGAAGAATAAGTATTTAAAAATTTAAAAATACTTTAAAAAATTTGAATAAAATTTCACTGAAATCTACTGATTATATCTAAATCCAAAAAAATCAGATCTGAGAAAATAAAATTTTTATCTATTTTTAAGATTTAGAATTTGAATTTCGAATGAGAAATCATGAAAATTAAAAAAATATTCAAATTTTTTTTAAAAAAAATTCAGTGGATAGATGACATCTTTGTGCATTGAGGAAAAATAGAAATATAATTTTTTTAAGTAAAAATCAATCAAACTAAATTTTCTAAAATAATGAGAAATAAAAAAAATTAGTCAACTAAGTACATATGTAAGAAAAATCAGTTTAAAAAGAGATTTAGGAACCCAAAATAAGTTCCTATCTACCGAGTTAATTAAAAATTTTGGGGGTACATAATTTCTGAGAATTTTCCTAAGTTAACTCTTATGATTTTTCATATACCAATTTAACCCTTGAGTATAATAATTCTTTTTCTATTGTAAGCATGTAATATCAATTTTCAATTTCACAACTAAATTTTCTATATTTTTATTTTTATTTTTTAAATTATCAAACATGCTTAATGGACATGATGTAGATAATTGCTTTTTCAAATTCAAAAGTTTTCTCCTATTTTTGCATAAATTATTAAAAAGAGATTTTATAGCAAAAAATAATTCGTCAGGAGATAGTTTACATACCTCACTTACCATGTCGTCATACCTATCGCTTAGTGGTTCATATTCACTGCTGCTTTCATCGGATGACTCTCCCCTTGATCGATGCTCATCTCCGATGTGCTTTCTTCGTCGTCCTCCTCTTGATGACTTGCCATTAGAGCAAGTCCAGCATACTCTTCGTGTTCTGAATCTTTGAAAGACGTGTCATCCTACGTTGCTTTCAGTGCTTTCTTCTTCTTAAGTTGGTAATCCTTCTTTTTCTTGAGTTGAGGGCAGTTGTCTTTTATGTGACCTTCTTCGTCACAGTTGTAGCACTTGACTGTCCGTCTTTTCGGAGATCGCCTTTTTGTCTGCATCTTCGAAAACTTGTTAGTTTTAACAAACTTTTTAAATTTCCTTACCAAGTATGCTTTTCCTTCTTCTTCGTCATCTGTGGATATGGATTCTGGTTTTGATGTGTTCACGTTCAAAGCTATATTGTTCCCTTTTTTATTTCCTGCAAGTTTGTATTCGTGAAGTTCAAACGTGGAAAATAGATTCTCGAGTGTAGTTGTCTCGAGATCCTTAGCAATAAAAAATGAATCGACAAAGGAAGACCAATCGAAATTTCTTGGAAAGGAATTTAAAGCGTACCTTAGCGAATCTCGGTTACTTACCTTTTCTCTGAGATTCGTTAGTTCAATTATTAAACCTTTTATCTTCGAATGCAGATGCGCTATCGTTTCGCCTTCTTCCATCCGGAGATTGGTCAGTTGGTTCCGGAGAAGGTCCCTTTTGGCGAGTTTGGCCTCCGAAGTCCCTTCGTGTAACTCTAGGAATTTTTCTATGAGTTCTTTCGCGGATGCATATGTACCGATTCTGTTGACCTCTTGTGCCGGGAGTACAGAAAGCAGGTGGTAAACTGCTTTTCCATTTGCCACAAAATCAGATTTCTCCTTCTTGTTCCATTTAGTTATATCCTTTTCTACGGGAGCTGCAAAACCAGACTGCATTATTATAAATAATTCCAATTCAGTCGTGAAGAATACCTCCATCTTGCGCTTTTATTCGGCGAACTCCCCCTCAAATTTTGGTGGGTAGATGACGAGTCCGACCATTTTGGTTAACGGTGTTGTAGTTGGCAGTTAGTCCTTCTGCGACGAACTCGCTCTGATACCACTTATAGGATCGGGTTGGACCGGCTAGAGGGGGGTGAATAGATGGTCAAGAGAATAACACTCATCTTAAAAAAAACTTGGTTGCAACTGGATCGTTGCTTCCAAGATAGTTAGCACTCAAACAAAAACTCCTTTAGGCGGAGAAGCCTTTACAGTTGAAGCACAGAGACTTAGAGAGAAGATTACAAAAGTAATTGATGATCTTACTTCTAGAACTCTAAGCCTTATTTATAACTTAAAAGAATAGATCTGGATCGTTGATCGTAGATGAACTTCCTCTTGATCGTTGATCCGTTGATGCGATCCTAATCATTGATCGGAGATAACCTTAAATCTCGAATGTTGATTTGATAAAAGGATAAACTTTATCCTTTTTCTTAGATGAAGAGTCTCCAATCTTAATCTCTCCAACGTTAAGTCATGCAATGCAACGTTAATTTCTCCCATTAAGCCATGCAAGCCATGCAACGTTGTTTCTCCAATTAAGCCATGCAATGTTTTTTTATCTCCAATTAAGCCATGCAAAAAGTCTCCAATGCATGTGCAAACTTCAAACTTGGTCAAGCCTGATCCAAGTCAAATGTTGACTTGGTCAAAGTGAACTTAGTTGATTTTTTGTAGGTAGATCTTCTGGTAATTTCTAGCCAATCGGAGTTAGGCTCACCCGAACCCGACTCAGCCTTTCGCCCCTTGAGCGTGCTTCCTCCCGGCTTCTCGTCCCTCGGACATCACGCACGTCCTTCTCGCTCCACCGGCGTACTCTTCCTAGCTTTCGCATCCCCCGTCGGCTCACTTCCCCGTGCAACCCTTCTCGTCAGCTACGTCTTACACTCGACTTCCTCCATACCTAAGTTCCTGCACACTTAGCAAAAGAATTAGAACAACACAAGACCTAACTTAACCTGGTTGATCATATCAAAATTGACCGGGGCACCAACAACAACAACCCCTACAACCACAAAAACCAACCACGATTATGCTCACAATACAATCAAATGACAAACTCCACGAACCACATATTGGAAACAATACAAAAACACACGATGAACTAAAATCCGAACAAAAACCATATGACGAAAGATCGACTTCGCCTTGCTGTAAGAAGGGGGCAGTCCGGCAGAACTCCAAGCTTCAATCAACATCCTTATCTACTACCTGAGGAGATAGAAAATCTCAGGGTCTGGGTGGTGAGTATAAAAATATTCAGTGGGTACTAGAATGAAAGTGCACAATATAACAAGGTATCCAAAAATATAAGTATGGATATCAAACGGTATACAGTTTCAACATGATACTACAAGAGCAAGGTCAACATATATAATATGAGAATCATGTATGCCATGTCATACAAATGCAGCAGTCATATAACAACAAGTGCATAATCATATAATAACAAGTGTATCAGCTATAAATGCACTAAACAACAACAAATGCATGCATGGTCACTGTCTACACTCACCACCCCCAGTCACCCAACCTATGTAGTGAACTGGGGCGCCAAACAGGACAACTAAATACCCTCCAACAATAGACCACTACCCGTTTGTGGGGAGGGGCAGTCTTCAGGAGAGCTATCTAGCTAGTCCTGGTAGCACTCAACCTGTGCAGTGCTATAATGCTCACACTCAACCTGTGCAGTAAGAGTTAAAAACAATAATATGCTACGATGCATAGTTCAACAGATAACTACCACAACATCAAGATATATGCAACATCAATCATGATAATTCAACATAGATAAACAACACTCAAGAAAACTGTATTGATGGTAGCAAGATAATATTAAGGTCAAAGGTAAGTATCAAGCCATGAATCAAACAACGACTATAATAAGAATAGTAACAAAGTAATCGTGCACTACAAAAGGAGAACCTATGTTGACCAAGCACATGAGTACCCACCTGATTGACGAAACATCGTAATAAAACCCTAATAAACTCCTCCGTGTATAGTAGGATCGATAGATCAAGGTCCCACAATTAACAATAAATATCTTCTAAATATTTAATTTTCAATGAAGTAAACCCTAGTTGATTCTAAAGTTAATCTAACCCAATTAATTCAACTTGGACGGATTTAACCTAACCTAGTCCAATTAACACAACTCGGTCGGATTAACCAAATTTAATCACTCAACCGGATCAAGAATTAACCCTAACCTAATTCCACTCATCATTTATTAATCCAACAACTAATCAAATTAACCTATATAATTAATTCCTTTTTAATTACATCTTAATCACCTATTAATTAGTTAATCAAATTAAATACTAATTAAATATGTAGTAAACTAATTACTTAATTACATTTAGATTAATCAACTAATAATCTTAGAGGAAAGGCTAGTTCAGAGAATTAATCATGCATTAACCAGAAGGGACCTCAGATAAAATCCTAGTAACTAGTGTAGAGGGTATTCTACATAATAAGATTGGTTTTTCCATAGTAATTAGAATTGCATACCAACCCATATGTCCAGTAAAGACAATTCCCATCACTGGTTTGATATATGAATGGGTCGAAGAATTAAAAACTTTCTTCCTAACTTTCCTTGCAAATAATAGTAGAGAAAGGGTGAATAACAAATTAAAGGAGAGATGATATAGGATCTCATCCATCCAAAAGTCTGCAGAAGAATCAACAGATTTGCTGCTAAATCTTACTTGTCTTGTTTTTGCCCCTTTTCCCCCACATTAAACCTAACCCCACAAAACAGAGAAAAAACTTACCTTACCCTAGCCGGCGGCGGTGGCTCCCTAGCGCGGTAGAGAAGGTGTTAGGGGTGAAGGGCATAGCGATTGTCGGCGTCATCGACAGTGAAGGCTGAGTAGGGAAGGCAGCGCTAGTTCAGGCGGTTGCAAGCACGACCTCCATGCGGCGGGCGACGTCGTCGGTAGAGGAGACGCGGTGGCTAGCGACGGAGGAAGGCAAAGAAGCGCGGCAAAGGAGGGTCGCATGCTACTAGGGTTCTCACCACAACTCTCTTTTAAAGCTTCCTACCCAAGATTCTTGCGGACGGACACGGGCGCGGGCGGCGGCGTCCTTCGGTTCCGTCGGACTCGGGCACGACCGCTGCGAGAGATGCGGGCGGGGGTGGAAATTGCGATTACGCGATTTTTATTTAAACTGCGATTGAGATTTGGCTGAACCGGACCACACACACGAACCGAACCAAGCCAATCTCAAAACCTAAGGTTTACAATAGCAAACCGGGTTCATTTTTGATTCGCTTGGTTTACTAACCAAATGAACTCCGATTTGACTCAAACTAGTTTTGTTCAATTTGTCTTTACAAGACGAATCTTCTCATCCTTTTAATTTTGTCAAAACCCATTCCATCATGAACCAGACCAAGTTGGCTCAATTTGGTTCAAAAATTGATCCACCAAATTAATAAAATATTAATTAAAATAATAAAAATTCTCATATCTTACACAGAGAGTCTAGGCAGGTTTGAAGGACTGAACGTTTAGCAATAGAAGACTTCAGGGCCAAGGATTGAGACTGAGTAAAAATCTAATAGGTCTGGAGGACCTGGTTGGTAAAAAATAAATTCTCCCAAGTGGAGTGGGTGAGGACATGTTCCCGGTAAGGAGACAGTAAGTAGTTTAACCTAGGGGTTCACTGGAAACCTGAAATTAAGATCAAATAGTTTACAAAACTGTTATCCTTCCTGTTATATTTTTGTTTTGGACTAACTTGTAATGTAGGAAAGGAGGGGTTGGAACTTTGTATTCTGAGCGCCCTTATTTAGATTCAGACGATCGGACAGTCTAGGCACCTGGATGGTTTCCAAGCGATCGGACGTCAGCCGAACAGGTCAGCGGGGAAGATGAGGTGGCAGAGTGCTAGTGGTCGGGATACCTCAGCCTCTAAGCGCCCGAAGAGGTTCCAGGTGCCCAGATCTAGATAAGGCGTTGCAGAGTCAAAGTTGATCCAGCAACCTCCACATCAGCATACAAGCATCCGGAAGGGATACAAGCGCCCGAAAGATGTCGAGTCAACATCGAAAGTGGATTGACGAGATGATGTGGAGGCGCCCAGAAGGATTTTCAAGGGCCCGGATCAGGCCTTATAAGTAGCTGCGAGTGGGAACCCTAGCATCAATTCAAGATGCTTCTACGATGACCTCCTGCATGCAAATCTTCGATCTAAAATATCGTCGTAAGTCCAAAGAGCTGCACCTACTACTGTAAATTATTACTACTTTCAGTCAGTAAATTTTATCACTTTTTGTACTTAAATTCTTAGGACAGTATATGTCTACTGATCCTAACTATTTGTAAAAGCGACAAACTCCTTCTCATAAGAGGGGAGTTATTATAGTCAATTGCCCATCAAAAATGATCACTGGTTGTGGGCTTTAGAGTAGCAGCCTGTGGCTGTGAACCAAGTAAAAACAAACATGTTCACTTTTATTTTTTCCATTGCACGTTCTGATATTGTGTTTTATGTAAGTTTTCGTAAAAGGGTGAAAATGCAAAACAACGCTATTTACCCCTATAGCGCTCCTATTCGATCCTATAGATTCTAATGTAATTGTGGAATCAGGAGATGTTGAATTTATCGAAAATAAATTCAATTTTGATTCTACTAATAGTTTGGAATCTAGTAATAATCAACCATGTGAATCTACTCCTGGTTCCTTCTCTCAAAGCAAAAGAAGAGAGTCTATGACATCTTTTGAACTAAAGAGAAATCAACGTGAAAGTAAAGAAAAGAAATTAGCACCAAAATTTATTTCATCTCAAGTTTTAACCTTTTTGGTTAAAGGAGATAGAAATGGTACACTTAATAAATTACCTTTATTACTTAATATAGAGGAAGATCCAAAAACATTTACAGAAGCAATGCCATCAAGGGATGCCTCCTTTTGGAATATCTAACAAAACTTAGATTTTGGTTGACCTCCCTTTGGAATTTAAATCGATAAGCAATAAATGGGTTGTGATGGGTCTATACCAACTTTTGAGGCTAGATTGGTAGCAAAAGATTTTAAACAAATACGTGGTATAGATTATTTCGATACATATTCTCCGGTAGCTAGATTAACATCCATAAGAGTGTTATTTGCTATTATTTCAATTTATAAATTGCATGAACATCAAATAGATGTAAAGACAACCTTTTTAAATGGTGATTTAAATGAAGAAGTTTATATGGAATAACCTAAAGGGTTTGTATTACCTAAAAAGTAAAAGAAGGTTTGCAAGTTGGTCAAATTGCTTTATGGATTAAAATAAGCTCCTAAATAATGGCATGAGAAGTTTGATTGTGTTCTATTATCTTGTGATTTTAAACATAATAATGTTGATAAATGCATATATTCAAAATTCATAAATAATTTTGGAGTTATTTTATACTTTTATGTTGATGACTTGCTTATCTTTGGAACAAATGTGCAAGGTATAAATGATACTAAGAAGTATCTAATTTCACAATTTAAGATGAAAAATCTTGATGAGGTAGATCCTATCTTAGGTATAAAAGTCATGAAAAATAGTAGAGGTTACTCATTGTATCAATCTCATTATATTGAGAAGATGCTCTTTAAATTCAATCATTTGAAACTTAAAGAAGCTAATACACCATATGATACTAGTATTAAATTATTAGAAAATTCTAGCAGGGTAGTAATGCAACTAAAATATGCTAGTGTGATTGGTAGTCTTATGTATGCTAAACACTGCACAAGGCTGGACATAGCATTTCTAGTGTGCAAAATGTCAAGATTCACAAGTAACCCAAATGTTAAACATTGGAATGCAATTGGGAGAATACTTGGTTATCTTAAAAGATTCATAACTCTAGGCTTGTCTTATAATAATTTTCCTACGGTATTTAGAAGGATACTCAGATGCTAGTTGGATAACCAATATCCATGAAAATAAATCCACAACTAGTTGAATTTTTACAATTGTTGGAGTTGCTATTTCTTGGGCTTCTAAGAAACAAACATGCATAACTCACTTGACTATGGAAAGTGAGTTTATAACACTTGCTGCTACAGGCAAAGAAGCAGAATGGTTGAGAAATCTATTATATTATATTAAGTTGTGGCCACAACCGATGCCATCTATTTTTTTTATATTGCGATAGTGAAGCAACATTGTCTGGAGCTTACAACTCATTGTGAAACAATTGATAATAGATGGTGTTGTCAATGTGGTCTATGTTAAGACCAATAAAAACCTAGCATATCCCTTGACAAAGGGTCTTTCGAGAGACCTACTCAAGGAAACATCTAGTGGAATGAGACTAAAACCTTTTGAAATAATCACCGGTGATGGTAACCCAACTATAGTAGTAGTTAAACCGTTATTCTAAGTTAAAAGGGTAAGAACAAGTCACTATTATGTGATTGATTTGACATCGAAATATTTTACTAATCCCTTCTAGGATGTTCGGTGTGAATAACTATGTGGTTGAGGTTGAGTACATACTCTTAATGAAGTTCAAGTTTCAAAATAGCTAATGACATAATTTAAAACTTCACCTATTGAACATGAGAAATGGTGTCATTTCTAACAAGACCATGGTTTAGTCTTGTAAATGTTCATGAATCCAAGATAGAGCATAAGGCCATAATAGTCCTAAATAATTTGAACATATTGTAAAATCTGGGATAGTTCATTATTTAGAGATGAAGTTCAATGCCAAGACACACTATCGTCTTGCTAATGCTTTGAAGTATTTCACTAATTAAAGGTTAAAATCGAAAGATACCTTCTTGATGTATGAATATATTGTAATCAATCTAGAAGAGATATTACAATCTAGTGGGGGACTATAAGAGATTGCAATATATGTGAGTTGAATCAATGTGTCTCTCTATTGCACCACTTCATTTAAATTTTTGCACCTATGTGTCTCTTGGTTGAAAATGTGTGATGTTATATCATTTGATGAAAAGACATATTGATTCATGAAAAGACATCAATCTTTTTATAAATATTAAGACTTCTAAGAGATTTTAAGTATGTTTTTGACAACTCAATATTTTTACTAGATATTGTGTTGAAAGGGTTGTTGTATCTTAGGGGTAATTTGTTGATAAAACTCATTAGCAAACTTTGAAACTTTGAATAGTGAGGGCAAATAAAACCTTAAAGGAAAATATTTCGATATGCCACAAATCCATTCCCCTTCATGAGCTAGATGGAAGGCTCACGAAACTAAGTTAGATAGAGCGCTCAGAAAGCTAAGTTAGTTTTAGGTTTCTATTTCAGTATCTTGCCTATTTATTCACTTGTTGGATATTTGGATAATCTTTGACAAGTGTTTTGTAAATGTGAATTTGACTTAGCTTTGGATATGTGTACAGGTGATTTGGAATGTTCAGCTGGAACTTTATATCTCTTTTCAAAATAAATTTGGGTTTTATACACCTTCCAAATTTATTTAAATTTTTAATTATTTTTAAACTTTGAAACTCTCTATGACCGCTTTGCCACAACTTAAAATGTTCACATTAACAGCATTTATGATGGCGCTACTATCACAAATTATCTTTCATATTGGTCTTTCAACAGATAGAACCATTGCAAAATAACTGAAAAGTTGGAATTTAATAACTATAATTCTAGACTCATCTCATATTCCCATTTATTTAAATGTTCCTCATAAACCAAATCTGATCACAATACATCACATTATAGCCACAAATTGGATACACAAGCACAAGCCAATATTGTACCAAAAAACCAACTCAAAGTATCCACATAGTCAGTAAATTAATGCGTGGAAAGATCCAATCTATTAATTCTAAATTGCAGCCTCTTGAATAAACATCTACAAGAAACAACCTCTTAATGTTGGCATCCAGTAATCAGGTCTAATACTCTCTCTATGCACTTGAGGAATGGAAGAAACAGGAACCAAGCAAAGCCCTTTACTCCTCAAATCATATTTTGCCTCTGCTTTCTCCTTCCTCTCAGTTTCTCCCCATGAATTGCGTTCCTGAAATAAATGAACCAATACCATTAGCAAAATTCATGTTGAACAAATTATCTCCTTTATTTTATGTTATTTATTTATTTATTTTAAAGAAATGAGAAAGATCTATTCAATACATACCTTGCTCACAATAGATTTCAGATATGGGTCAGTTAGCAACTGCATGAAAAAAGCCTGGTTATGGATAAGTTGCATGCAGTTCAATACCTAAAGCAATCAGCATAAATAGATAAAGAGGTTGATGCTGTTACCTGTACTTGCTTTTGTAAAATTGTGATACAATTTATGGTTTCCATCAGCACAGATGCTTGATCAGTCTTAGAAATTCAAGAGAAAAAAAATGAAAAACTAATTCATTTAATCTTAATTCTTATTAAGAATTGAGATAAATTACCTTTCCAAATGGGGACACAAGTTGTTGGAGAGCACTTATCTTTTCTGCCATTTTCGCCTTGGGCACTAGCAACTGTACTCATCAAGAAAAAACAACTGCATATATATTACTTTTTTGTTCTAGTAGAAAAGATGAAGTTTTATGAACATTAACTTTGCCATACCTTGTCAGATGATATCATCTGGCTATCATTCTTGGTCTTCCTGAAGTGCATCCCTGAGCTGTCTTCAGATCTTTTCCTCTTCCCTTCATTTGTTCCAGCACACCTTCCATTTCCTCTCATCTGCATGCAATAAGTATTTCAGATTTTGTGTTTATTCTTGTTGCCGTCAACTTTAAAGAAACCAAAAGCAGATAGTAATCCGGATGCAGGTTCAACACCAAAAAGTTACATTGCTTTCTTTACAACCAGTTTAACTTGTAGATCAGGTCTGATTTATGATCGCAAAGAGAATAAATGAGACATACAGATGAATTCTGATATCCTTGCTTAGTTTCACCACCCAAATCTGAGCCTTTCAAATAAGGCTCTGAAGTTCTCAACTCCAAAGCATCTAGCTTGTTCAGGCATATACCAAATGGCATTTGATCCGACAAATTTCTTTGGCTGAAGTAGGGATGATCCAACACCGATTCAACACGATTGACATTCTGGTACCTGCTCATGTTATCACTACAACAAAAATGCTTATTGTAGGAAATAATTTTTCGCACAAAATAACTTTCAGACATAAAAACAAATACCTTTTAGTGCTTTCTCCTAGAAGCAGATTGCTAGGAAACAATTGTGAAACTGGATAATTGAGCTTATGTTTGACATGAGAAGTATCAGATCGCATGTAATTATTATTGGTAATGGAAGGAGCAAGATGATGTTCTTGGATATTATTGCTATTGTTGTTATTGTTATAGTTGTTCAGTTGTATCTCCAAGAAGTTGAGCTGTGAGATAGGATGCATCAAGGTATGACATGTAGTAGGCTCGATTTCATCAGCTGAGAACTTTTTGGAACTCAGCACTTCCATGAAGCTTTCTGCATCATCCTGGCTATTGGGTGTTTCTCCATTTCTGAAATTCATCAATATCCAAATGAATATTATTCAAGTAAATATGGGGTCGGAATGGAAGAATTTTGGGCAACTAATAAGTAATGTTCTGATAGTCGTGGGGAACTTTACATGTAAATCATCTGGTTGATTGACTCATTTGACACTTAAAATTTAGAAGGAAGGTGCACTTACAGTAGAAGGTGACTCCACATGTGGTGGTTGTCTTCCGGTTCGTTGCCGGAGCAGGAGTCCAAGCTGATGACCGTGCAGCGGCTGGCGGTGGGGTTGGAGATGGACGTCTCGTCGTAGGAGGACGACGAGCGGTGGTGGATGGGTGGTGGCGATTGAGACGGCCACGGGAAGGGGTTTGGGCGTATATTCTCCCACCAATTGGTCATCGGCGCTCTGGTGGACGGCGAGAGTAGGGGAGCTCCATGAGCCATAATAATATTAGCGTGCATGGGCAAAGCAAAAATACTCTAAGCATTTCCTCCGGGCATCGGCATTTGTTGTGGCTTCAGTTCATGGTTAATAAGGGACGAGCAGCAGTGCCTACATCTGTATGACGCCATTGAGCACTCAAAAATTTTGGTCATGAAATATTTGATTTATGTGTGGGCGTCAAGAATGAATGTTTAAGGGAGGAAAGGCCGGAAATATTAAAGAAAAATAAGATAGTAGAAACTTTTGTGTGTGCGAGATGACTCGGAGATTGGGTGATAATTAATCGGTAAGGTTTACAAATCAGACATTGCATTGGCCATTCATACAGGGCATGCACACGTTCACTAGAACCATAGACTGTATAGGATCTCGTGATTAATTTGTGCATTGCAGACCAAAGGGGCAACCACATGCCTGACAATAATATCGATTACCAATTTGCCGATCTTGATAATAACAGAGATGAATCCGACCTTAGTACGTAGCAGCAATGAACCCCAATAATATGTTGGCGATCTCAGTGTCAAGAGAGGATCGAGATGGGTTCGACATGAAGTCATTGATGCATGTCACCCAACCAATGAGCCATGAAGAAGGCATCACCAAAGGGTGAGGAAAGGGATGCATTAGCATAAACTTTCATAAAGCCACTCCAGTCCACATAGGAATCCGTCTAGACAATGTGGCTGCAATGCTTCGGCATGTCATAAGATGATCCTTTCTAGCATATAAGGACCTTGTAAGAAGGTTAGAAAGTATCAAGTTTCACATTTGCCAAATATTTCGACATCTAATTATGGCGAAAAGTTAGCACCATTCAATATCTGTAATAGCAATGAGTGATTGCTCAAGTTCTTGATCCAACACTAGTATCCATGGAGTTGAAGAAGTCATTGGAACTGATTGGAAGATCTTCCTCACTTTTAAACAATCACATAGGGCATGTATTATGATTTTCAATTCCGTACTCAACATTTGTGAGGGAGCTCCCATGTCAAAGTTTCCAAAGGAAGCTAGAGACGAATGCATTGTGAGGTTGGACACGACAAAATCACTTGTCGGATCGCAAGTGGTTGGGGTAAATTAGTGGCAACCACCAAAATAAGAGAACTATAATTTGACCAGATGGTGTACGCCCGTTACTCAATTGGTTCCAAATGTTGAGAGGAGATTATTAAAATTTTCAACTCACAAGTAGTTTAGCATGACCATGAATTTTGACAATTGCGCAAAAGGGTAAGTCTTATTATGTATTTAATTTGTGTGTTTAAGTGTACAAGTATTAGGCATACACTCAAACAGAACTTGATAATTCAAAGTATGTGGAAGATTAGAAAAGGTATGTATGGTACACTTGAGGAACTACAAGACAATGAGCATCATAAGTAGTTATGCCTGGAAAGCAGAGGACGCAAGTGAAGCGAGAAAGATGATACAAGAAGAGAGTTGAATGGCTCAATGCATCTAACGAATGATAAGCTTGGCATAAGAATGCTAGAGATGCACTAAACAAGTGAAACTAGAAGGATGACACAAGAAGAGAGTTGGAGGATTGATGCATCCAAGGAATAAGAAGCTTAATGGGAGAAGGTCTTGTATCATAGTGCAACAGTTGGCGAGCTAAGAGTTGATTGAAATTGACATGCATAGAACTCAACTTAAGCGAACTTGACCATTAGAGGGCCAAAATCAAATTACTAGTCAACTGGGACAGTTGATTAAGGGTCAATTGATTGGAGCAGTTGACTAAGAAATCTATTTGTTTCAAATGGTGTTGTTGACTAATAACTAAAGATAAGTGATGGGTGAAAATCACAAGTACATGACTATAGTGAAGAGTAAAAGATATCAATCCCACAAGGACTGTAAAATTGAGTACCAATCAGAATAGCAAAATAGATTATCTAAAAAAAATCATAAATCGCATTAGTCGAGAAAAAAAGAAAATGAATCACTCAAAGAGTCGTAGGAGAAATCCGATTTTGGAAAGTGATTCTAGGATTCGATTTCACCATGATGATTGTTGATACCCTAAATATTATTAACTTTTTTACCTCAATGTTTATATGCATACAAGTGATTTTTCCTGAGGTACTGCTATAGACTTTTGAAATTATAATGGCATGCCTACCCCAAACGCGACTCCTAATTTCAAGGTTGCCTTAATAGAGCGACTACTTTCTCAGGGAGGTTCCTGTTATGATGCTCCACGATTCTCTAGATGCTATCCCTTACTTCGTGACACCAAATCAGAGTAAACTCATTAAGCGCTGTGATAGCCAATGGTATTCTTGTGAGGTTTTGAACTATTTCATAACCAACTACTCACGTTTCAATCTTTATGAGTAGGAGATTTGGATTCACCTTTCGATCTTTTTCTGCATTCTTTTGGATATGAAGATGCACATTAGTGTCATAATCATGTATAAACAATAAAGCTGGATCAAGGATAAATACATCATATGGAATAAATAAATAAATATATATATATATAAAAGAAATGTCAATAATACATCGAGCTACTCCCGAATCTTAGAATCTAGAGTACTATACTATAGAGATGGAGTTATAATTAAAAGAAAAAAGTAAACATCCTATAAATAAAATCAAAGAGAAAAGAGAAGAGGAAGTTTAGTCATGTTGTTGTCGATGTCTTTAAAAGAATTTCCAAGCTATAGGGTAGACTGAAACCCTAATGGTTCATTGGAATAACTTATTGGTGCTGGCAGCACCGATAATAGAATTAGTATTTTGATGTCTGACGAAGAGTTTAAAGTTAGACATTATGTGTTTGATATATTTACTAAGTGTGCAGGTCACTTAGTATGGAAAAGTCCTAATGGGTTAAAAAGATTGAACATCGGGCATCGAAAGTTTTAGTGGATTAGAAAGAACAAACACCAGGCAGAAAACCAGATGAGCTTATCTGGAAGAGAACTTGATGGTCAGCTTGATTGAACATCAAGTAAGGAAAGTCCTGATGGATCGATTAGACACTAAGTAGAAGGAGAAGTCCAAACAGGTCAATTGGACCAAATGTTTAGCAAGTGAGTTAAGGTAAATCCTTGAGAGGTCTTTCCAATTTGGAAAGATAGTAAGGATATGTCCCAGTTGGGACAAAACCTTAGACGATGATCCACTGAAAGAAACGAATGGATGTTTCTAAGTTAAGATCAGATAGTAATAAACTGTCAATTAATCCATGCATATATAAATCATTCTAACTCTATTTTGCAAGATTACTATTATATATTATGCTAATTTTGTTTTGTAGTAAAAAATAAAGTTAACTGGACTTGAAGGGTTCAGTCGACTAATCGTGATGGTTTAGTCGATTGATCGTGATGATTTAATCAATCGATCTAGGTGGATAGACACAAATTAGATCGAGATCCAATAAAGAAGGAAATAGATGTTCAGTCGACTGATCAGTTGGATCAGTCGATCGAACATATTTGGAAAGCATAGATAGGATAAAATCGGATTTGTTAATAAAGGAAATTCTAGGGAGCAGTTGATTGATAAGGAGAATCAGTCGACTGGACATCGGATTTCACGGGATTGATTAGATTAGATCAGAGCACACAAAGCAAGATAAAAGTTCAGCAGCCCAGATTATTCAGTCAATTGAATAGGGTTCAGTCGACCGGATGAGACCTATAAAAGACTTGCAATACAATACTCATCCAATTCTCTAATCAACTCTTATCTTCTCTACTGCTCCAATTCGTGTAAGTACAACTGCTGCAACGCCGAGAGACTCTCCAACAACCACAACCAAACTTTGATCTAAAAATTATTGGTATATTATTTTTTGTACTTGCATTCATCTTAAAAAGGAAATAGTAGCTTGTTATTATCTCCCTCATTTCTTGTAAGCATTCTCTTCTTCTCCAAAAATTTTCAGAGAGAAGGATTTTAGTGGATTGCCCATTCGTATACGGTCCAAAGGATCGTGAGCCTTAAAGTAGCAGTCTCTGAGTTGTGAACTAAATAAAAAGAATTGTGTTCTTGTGCTTTATCTTACTTTCATTTTTTCGCTGCAACTTTGTATGAGCTTTCATAAAAGAAAAGAAATGATTTTCAAAGGTGTGATATTCACCTCCCCTCTATCACCTAATTCAGTTCTACACAACTCTCCTAGGATTCCTTGTCATGAGGAAACACCTCCTTCTAGAGAAGGGCAGAACCCTCAAATCTCAGATGATCTAAACAAGAGCCCCATGAGTTATTTTATAGCCTCCAAACCCTTCCAAATATGTTAGATCCTTCCTAAATTGTTGAGGCACCACCATCATGCCATAAAATGATATTTTTGGGCCTTTAAACTTAGTTTTATGGATTCCACTCTGAACAAAACTTGTAGATCTTGAAATTATCTTCTATTCGATAGGTCGTGGGCCCACAATTCATCTTGAGTCAAAAGTTATATATGTTTGAAGTTTGATATGCTATTTCACATCAATGAGCCACATCGAGATGGCAAGAGACCTGTGGGCATGGCCAGGGTGTATCAAAAGCTATGTAGATGCACATGGTTGTGCCCATGGGCATGGCCATGGCATGTCATAGGTTGTGAACTTTGTGGTATTTTTGTTTTATATATAATTTCGTCTAGAGGAAGACACCCGCATCATGGGACATGGCTAGAGCAAGTTCCTTGATATAGACTCTCATTTCATGGCTTTTTAACTCTGTTTATCCTCAAGTAAAATATGTAATCTAAATTTATACATGTGAGCAATGCATCATAATCCCTATCGAGTCCATCTAATTCTTTCATGTAGTTTTACTAACAAACAAAGGTAAATGAATTATCCCAATGTGATCTAACAAAAAGTTCTTTGTGCTTGATGCAAAAAGTGGCTTGACTCTCAAGTTTTAATCATCAATTCTAGTTAAGTCATCAACTAGCTATATTCCCAATGCCTCTGGTGATAGACATTACTACCACATGCAAGGTTCGTTCCTCCCAAAGTGTTATGCATTCTCGCTGGAAGAGCTTGGATTGTCGCATGTGGTGGCGGCGCTAGCGACGAAGATCCGAAAGAGGAAGTGATCGGTAAGTGGGAATTTGAGCTGAGTTTCGGGTTGTGATTGGTTTTTGAGTTGGATCTCGGTAGATAGTGTTAAATCTTGTTAGGTTTGATGATCGATTTCCTTCTCCTCAGATTGTGGATGTGCTTTCGGTGTTGGCCCAAGGGTGAAGAAGGGAAACCGAAGCTTGGATTCTAGGGCTTGATTGGGATGCAATTTTGGAGGTAGGATCTTGAATACAATTGGTTTTGATAGTGACTGATTGTAAGCTGGTTGGTTGATGAATGTTGTCCTGTTCGGTAGGCTCTTTGGGTTTCGGCTGTGAAGAAGAAGAAGAGGATTGAAATCGGGCGGAGTTAGAGTGTTTAATTCAATCAGAGATAAGTCTTATTGTTGATTCTATTTTGATTGTTCTTGATGAGAAATGAATTTGTGGGTTGATTTGTGGATGGGTTGTGTCCTATTGATTAAGCATTGAGGGATGATTAAAACCAAGTATGGCTTTAGTATGATTTTATTAGTTTAATTGTTGTATTTAGGAATATTGTTTATCCTTTTGCAAGACCTTGATTGATTTGTGGTCCTGTATTTTTGGGGTTCTATTGTGACAGACATCAGATTCAGGTGGGTACCCTGTACTTGGTCAATACAGGTTTCTTTTACAGTGCATGATTTATATTGCTATTTTATCTATTCTGTTGCTATTCATGCTGCTTGAGATATTTATCTAGTTGATACCTTTTGATAATCGTTACTTGATACTTGCCAGTTGACCTTGTGATGATCTATTACTATCATGTTGATACTCTTGTTATCTATGTCATTTATCCTGTTGATACTAGTGTTATTCGTTGCTTGATACATGTTGATTGATCTCTGATTGATCTATCCACTGTTAGAACAGTCTTAACTGTTGTATCATTGACCTATGTTGACTTCTCTTGATTCCTGTTGAGCATGCTAATTAATTGTAGCTATTACATGTTGGGATGATCATCATAACATCCACATGCTAGTTGTAGGTGTTGTTGACAGCATTGTTGGCTGTTCTTGTTGGCTCTTGCCCGGCACCGTGTTGTGGTGAGATACAGGGGTGAGAGCATATGTTGCGCTATAGTTGGGTGCGACCAGGACTGGCTATATTGCCCTCCTGCTACACTGCCCGCTCCCCACTAGATTGGTGGTGGTTAGTTGTTGGAGCCTGTGCAGTATGTCCTATTTGCGCCTCAGTTCACTGCCCTGGGGGGGTGACTGGGGATGGCGAGTGCAGACAGTGACTTGCATTTGATTGCGATGTTTACTGCATATTTACATGCATTCGTTGGTAGGTTATTACATAGTTTACTTTACTCATATGGTTGTGGTTGTTGCACTTATTTGCTATGATTGTTGCACTGCGTGTCATTACATACATGATTACATTTACATGATTCCTATGACCATGATTCATGTTATCTGCTGATTCCTGTTACCTGTTGATTATTATTTATCTTGTCTATACATATTCATTCTGGACTGTACACTTTTGTTATTCCTGCTGATCTATTTGTACATGCACTTCTATTCTGTATCCACTGAGTATCTAATGCTCACTACCCAGACCCTGGGGTTGCTTTATTTTCTCCCCAGGTAGCAGATAGGAGGATAGTACTTGGAGCTTGGAGATCTGGCCGACTGTATCCATCTCACAGCATAAAGATTGGTATATGTTAGTTGTCTAGATTGTGTTTGTGTTGTTACATGGACTGTAGTTGTGGTGTTGGACTTGTACTTGTGGTTGTGTGTTTTGTTCGATTTTTGATGTTTGTCGCTATGCATTTTTTTTTTATATGTTGCATGATTGTTAGTAGTTGTGGTCGTGTGGGCCTTAGTATTATTTGTATGCATCTGTGATGTGTGTGTTTCAGGACGTGTAGTCCTTATTACGGCCGTGTTGGCCTTTATATACATGTATTCAGGAAAATTGTCATAGTTACAGGGGAGATGCTGTCGAAATTTTTTGGACGGTCATCTCTCGGGATGTGATAATTTAGTGGTATCAGAGAGTTGCATTCATGGTCTATTGATACCAATTTAGTGGTATTTAGGTTCATTTATATTTTTGTTGCATTCGTAGTCTATCTGATACCAATTTAGTGGTATCAGAGCTTAGGTTCGTTTCTTTAGATTTTCGTTGTCATTCATTTTGGTCTATCTGATACCAATTTAGTGGTATCAGAGCAGGTTAGGTTCATTCGATTTGTCGTTACATTTGTGTCCATTTTTTGATGTCTGTCAGATTTATCGTCGGATTTATCGTTGTATTTGTAGTCTTTGAGAGTTATCATTGCATCTGTAGGTTTATCTGATACCAATTGTTTGGTATCAAAGCATATTAGGCTAAGCATTTAGTTTTAGGATTTAGGTCTAGTTTTCGAGTTTGTCGTCGTGTCAGGTGTATCAAATTTGGTTACTTGATCCAAGTTGTGAGATGGACAGACAGCGACACGAATTCTCCAAGCAGTTGTAAGTAAAATTTCTAGTACATTTATTACTATTTCTAGGAATTTATAGTAGTTGTATATTACCATGTGATATTATGGCCCTTGAAAATCGAGGACGAGGTCGACCATCGAGACGACCCATTGCGCCAGTAGAGCCGGAGGTTTCCGAGCATGTTGGGGATAGTCTGGAGATACCTTTGCCTGATCCGGTACCGGCTACAGTTAGCAAGACTGGGGATAAGAGCCAGATTCTATCACTGACAAAATCCGTAAAGGATCGGATGACTTTGTTCCATGGGGGATCTGACCCATGGCTCGTTCGTTCTTGGTTGGAGAATTTGACTGATACCTTTACATATATCTACTTGCACTGAGGCAGAGCAAGTCGAGTTAGCAGTATACCACCTTCATGATCAGGCCGTCACGTGGTGGAAGACTCAGAGGACTGTACTCGGAGAGCGGGGCTTATCTTGGTTATCATTCTGAGAGGCTTTCGAGAGGGAGTATTTTTCAGTGACATTCTGTATGGCACAGCGTAGGAGTTTTTGAGTCTTAAGCAGGGGGATCGATCTATTACTGAATATCATACGGAGTTTTCCAGACTTTCAGAGTTATGCCCACAGTTAGTAGCCCAAGATCGTGATCGGATGCTCCAGTTTACTCAGGGACTGGCTGTATATATTCGACTGAAGATGTCTAGTTGTACAGTTAACACATACAGAGAGGCACTGGATCGTGCTCTGATTATTGAGACGACGCAGCAGCAGGTGACTCGGGGGGAAAGACGCAGAGAAGTCAAAGAATTTGAGGAAAATAGGGAGAATTCCTAGGTTAGATCTTGTAGTTTGGCAGTATCTTTACCTTTAGGTGAAGTGCTGACTACAAATCAGGAGATTAAGGGATGTCCGTTGGATTTCGACGGTCATATCCTTACGGTAAACCTTCAAGTGCTGGATATGATGGAGTTTGATATCATTCTTGGTATGGACTGGTTAGCCACTATCATGCTACGATGAATTGTTGAAGCTGGAGTGGTTACCTTCAACCTACGCATCAACCCGCATGAAAATTCGTGGGTACTAGAAGTGATCAAATATCCATTATTTCAGCAATACAGACATAGTAAATGTTAGACGAAGGTGCCGAGGTTAATTACTGTTTCTGAAGCAAACAGAGAAAGATAGTGGTTCTCGTTCATCCGATGTATGTATCGTTCGAGAGCATCAAGATGTGTTTCAGGATAAACTTCCTGGCTTGCCACCTCAGAGACAGGTCCAGTTCACGATTGAGGTGATTCCAAGCACTGCACCAGTGTCTAAGGCTCCGTATCGGATGGCTCCGAAGGAGTTAGAGGAACTGAAGATCCAGCTACAGGAGTTATTAGACGGAGTTTCATTCGTCCTAGTGTACACCGTGGGGAGCCCCAGTCTTATTTGTGAAGAAGAAGGACAGATTCATGAGGTTATGCATCGATTACCGTCAACTGAATGCGGTAACAGTCAAGAATAAATATCCGTTGTCACATATTGATGATTTATTTGATCAATTGAAGGGTTCATGTGTGTACTCTAAGATTGATTTATGATCTGGTTATCATCAGCTCAGAGTACGAGATGAGGATGTGCAGAAGACAGCCTTTCACACTCGATACGGACACTATGAGTTTTTAGTGATGTCGTTCGGTCTCACCAATGCTCCGGCCGTATTTATGGATCTGATGAACCAGGTTTTCTTGGAGTATCTAGACCAGTTTGTGATTGTCTTTATCGACGATATCCTGATATATTCTCGATCAGAGGCAGAGCATGAGCAGTATCTCCGCATCATATTGGAGACACTACATTGAGAGCAGTTGTATGCTAAGTTCAGCAAGTGTGCATTCTGGTTATCTTCTGTGAGATTTCTCGGACATGTTGTATCGAACAGAGGTATTTTCGTAGATCCTTAGAAGATAGAGGTTGTTACTGGTTGAGAGCAGCCCATGTTTGTTCAGGAGGTTCGTAGTTTTCTGGGTTTAGCTGGTTATTATCGGAGATTCATAGAGGACTTCTCTCATATCGCGACACCACTGACTCGTCTGATCAAGAAGGGAGTGAAATTTATTTGGTCAGAGGCTTGTGAGACTAACTTCCAAGAGCTGAAGCGGAGATTAGTGAGTGCCCCAATTCTGATGATTCCTTCTGGTGATGATGGATTCATATTGTATATCGATGCCTCATTCCAGGGATTGGGGGTAGTATTGATGCAGTGTGATCAGGTGGTTGCCTACGCTTCTCGTCAGTTGAAGGACTACGAGAAGAACTACCCTGTTCACGATTTAAAGATTTCCGCTATTATCTTCGCTTTGAAGATTTGGCGACACTATCTCTACGGAGTCACTTTCGAGATCCTCACAGACCATAAGAGTTTGAAATATCTGTTCACACAGAAGGAGCTGAACTTCAAACAGAGACGCTGGATGGAGTATTTGAAGAATTATGATTGTATCATTAGCTATCACCCAGGAAAAGCTAATGTGGTCGTAGATGCGCTTAGTCGAAAGTCTCGTGGGATTCTGGCTAGTCAGTTGGTAGCCGTTATTGATCTTGTACGACAGTTTTCTGACTTGGGATTGGTGGAGCATAGTCAGACTCAATGGGGTGTTCTGGTGTCGATGATTGCTTAGTCAACTTTAGTGGAGAGGATTAAGTCAGCTCAGGCTAGTGATCAGCATATCTAGTTCATCTGTAGCAGAGTAGATTCTGGACAGCAGTCAGAGTTTTCTCATGATACAGATCGAATACTCTGATTTTGAGGATGACTCTGTGTTTCGAAGCAGCATCCAGTGAAGGAGGAGTTATTACAGGAGACACATCACTCTAGATTTACGATACATCCGGGTGGTACTCGTATGTATCAGGACCTGAAGCGCTCTTATTGGTGGAACGACATGAAGAGGGATGTTGCAGATTTTGTTGCGAGGTGTTTAGTCTGTTAGTAGGTGAAAGCTGAACACCAAAGGTCAGCAGGATTACTTCAAGAGATCTCGGTTCTTAAGTGGAAGTGGGATCACATTATGATGGATTTTGTTACCGGACTGCCGAGGACCTGGAAGGGTCATGATGCGATTTGGGTAATCGTTGATCGGTTAACTAAATCTGTGCATTTTCTTTCGATGCATCTGACTGATTCACTAGATCATTTGGCAGATCTGTACTGCAGAGAGATTATTAGATTACACGGAGTTCCTGCTAGCATTATTTTAGATAGAGACCCACGGTTTACCTCACGATTCTGGCAGAGTCTGCAGCAGACATTGGGTATAGAGCTTCATTTTAGCACTGCATTCCATCCACAGACAGATGGTCAGTCAGAGCGCACCATTCAGACTCTTGAGGATTTGCTACGAGCTTGTGTTCTGGATTTCGACGGTAGTTGAGAGGATCATTTACATCTAGTGAAGTTCTCATATAATAATAGTTATCATTCTACTATCCAGATGGCTCCATTTAAGGCATTGTACAGTAGACCTTGTCGATCTCCGGTATTGTGGGAGGAGGTTGGCAAGTGACAGATGTTGGATCCGCAGAGTATTCAGCAGGATGCTGATCTTATGCGAGTTATCAAACATCGTATATCAGAGGCTCAGGATAGACAGAAGAGTTATGCGGACCGGAGACGTCGGCCACTGGAGTTCTCGGTTGGAGATCATGTGTTCCTACGTGTTTCACCCATGAAAGGGGTGAAGAGATTTGGGTTGAGAGGGAAGTTGGCTCCGTGATATATCGGACCGTTCGAGATATTGGAGCGGATTGGCGAGGTTGCATATCGCCTGGCATTACCGCCGACACTTGCGGGTGTCCATAGCGTATTTCATGTATCTATGTTGCAAAAATACGTACCTCATCCTTCGCATATTCTGAGAGAAGTACTTGTTCCTCTCCAGCCAGATGCGTCTTATAAGGAGATTCCGGTGCGGATTCTTAGCTAGAGGGAGCAACAGTTGCAGAACAAAATCATTCGACTTATAAAAGTCAGATGGCAGCATCATACGGTTGAGCTATTGGAGATCGATTCTCGCTGGAAGAGCTTGGATCGTTGCGTGTGGTGGCGGCGCTAGCGGCGGAGATCCGAAAGAGGAAGTGATCGGTAAGTGGGAATCTGAGCTGAGTTTCGGGTTGTGATTGGTTTTTGAGTTGGATCTCGGTAGATAGTGTTAAATCTTGTTAGGTTTGACGATCGATTTCCTTCTCCTCAGATTGTGGTTGTGCTTTCGGTGTTGGCCCAAGGGTGAAGAAGGGAAACTGAAACTTGGATTCTAGGCCTTGATTGGGACGGATTTTGGAAGTAGGATCTTGAATACAATTGATTTTGATAGTGATTGATTGTAAGCTGGTTGGTTGATGAATGTTGTCCTGTTCGGTAGGCTCTTTGGGTTTCAGCTGTGAAGAAGAAGAAGAGGATTGAAATCGAGCAGAGTTAGAGTGTTTAATTCAATCAGAGGTAAGTCTTATTGTTGATTCTATTTGATTGTTCTTGATGAGCAATGAATTTGTGGGTTGATTTGTGGATGGGTTGTGTCTTGTTGTTTGAGCATTGAGTCGTGTACTGTATGATTGGGTTGTAATTGATTTATGGATTGTGGTTGTGTTGGATCAGTTAGAATGAATTTGTAAGTTTGTAGTGATTGATTAGTGGATGGATTTTGGATTTTTTTTGAACTAATCTGTTGATGGGATTAAGGATGAGGTTAACATTTGATTCAGTTGATTAGTTTAGAATTAGCTTATTGTGGTGTTGTTGTGATGTTGAAGATTAGGATTGGTTGTTAGTAATTAGATCATATAGGTTAGTGTTAACCTAAGTGGGGATTATTAAAACCAAGTATGGCTTTAGTATGATTTTATTAGTTTAATTGTTGTATTTAGGGATATTGTTTATCCTTTTACAGGACCTTGATTAATTTGTGGTCCTGTATTTCTGGGGTTCTATTGTGGACAGACATCATATTCAAGTGGGTACCCTGTACTTGGTCAATACAAATTTCTTTTACAGTGCATGATTTGTGTTGCTATTGTATCTATTCTGTTGTTATTCATGCTGTTTGAGATATTTATTTAGTCGATACCTTTTGATAATCATTGCTTGATACTTACCAGTTGACCTTGTGATGATCTATTACTATCATGTTGATACTCTTGTTATCTATGTCATTTACCTTATTGATACTAGTGTTATTCGTTGCTTGATACATGTTGATTGATCTTGATTGATCTATCCACTGCTAGAACAGTATTAACTATTGTATCATTGACCTATGTTGACTTCTCTTGATTCCTATTAAGCATGCTAATTAATTGTAGCTATTATATGTTGGGATGATCATCATAACATCCACATGCTAGTTGTAGGTGTTGTTGACAGCATTGTTGGCTGTTCTTGTTGGCTCTTGCCCGACACAGTGTTGTGGTGAGATACAGGGGTGAGAGCATATATTGCACTATAGTTGGGTGTAACCAGGATAGGCTCACTAGCTCCCCACTAGAATGGTGGTGGTTAGTTGTTGAAGCATGTGCAGTATGTCTTGTTGTGCGCCCCAGTTCACTTCCTTGGGGGGTGACTGGGGATGGCGAGTGCAGACAATAACTTGCATTTGATTGCGATGGTTTTTATATATTTACATACATTCGTTGGTAGGTTATTACATAGTTTACTTTACTCATATGGATGTGGTTGTTGCACTTATTTGCTATGATTGTTGCACTGCATGTCATTATATACATGATTACATTTATATGATTCCTATGACCATGATTCATGTTATCTGCTAATTCCTGTTACCTATTGATTATCATTTATCTTGTCTATACATATTCATTCTGGGCTGTACACTTTTGTTATTCCTGTTGATCTATTTGTACATGCACTTCTATTTTGTATCCACTGAGTATCTAATGCTCACTATCTAGACCCTGGGGTTGCTTTATTTTTTTCTCCAGATAATAGATAGAAGGATAGTACTTGGAGCTTGAAGATCTGGCCGACTATATCCATCTCACAGCATAAAGATTGGTATATGTTAGTTGTCTAGACTATGTTTGTGTTATTACATGGACTATAGTTGTGGTGTTGGACTTGTACTTGTGGTTGTCCGTTCTGTTCGGATTTTTGATGTTTCCACTATACATATTTTTTTTCTATATGTTGCATGATTGTTAGTAGTTGTGGTCGTGTGAGCCTTAGTATTATTTGTATGCATCTGTGATGTATGTGTTCAGGACTTATAGTCCTTATTGTAGTCGTGTTGGCCTTTATATACATGTATTCAGGAAAATTATCATTGTTACAGGAGAGATGCTGCCGAAATATTTCCGACGGTCGTCTCTTGGGACGTGACACGAATCATAGTTGCTATAACGTGAATGTTAAATCATAAACTTTGAGATATCATAATTTTTAACTTGGGTTGAATCACGGGGCGCACAATATATAAAGAAGCTCATTTAGAGATCTACAATTAATTACGGGGTGGAACTTATAATTGCCTAATTTTAAGCTAAAATAATATCATTTAAATTCTTTTCGAAGGCTCCAAACAATTTTAATCTTAAAATTTTTTTCTTCTATTATAGTAGCTACTAAACCGTGCTACTACAACTGTGTAACATCTATATAATTATAATTGCTACAATTGTGTGGCAGCTCATTTGTAATAACAATGAAATTGTAACTGCTACAATTGTGTAGCAGCTACGATTTCATAACTATTACAATGCGCTTGATTTAAGTGGAAGATAAGATAATAATAAGAACAGTATTGAATGATAGTTGTGTCATTTTACAAGAAGATAGGATGTCTTTTTGATAAAAAAAAATTAATATATGACGCCCCTTACGATTCAGTAAAAAAAGACACCAGTCTGACTTTTGCCCATTATTTAGGGAGTAATCTTACTATTTTTTGAAAATTTTTATTTCTGTGTACAATTTATGTAGTTGTTTAAAATATTATTTAATTTTTTAGGGTTGAACTGTTAAAATTTTCGTAATATTTTTTGATTAATTTTGATTTAAAATAAATAGTAAAATGGCTTAAATCAACTTTCTTAAATATTTTTAATTTTCTTTTTATGTGTAAACGAAAATTTGTTCTCAATGAATTATTTTTTTTAAAAAAATAAAATATAAAATAAAAAAGATGCCATTCTTTTGAGCCTCAACTTTAATTTATCAATTATTCGATGCCCTATTTTATAATTTTTAGTAATAGAATTTTAAAACTCTTAGATAATTATTTTTAGTTATTTGATCATTTTAAAATTTTAATTAAACTTTAATTGTCTAATTATATATTCTAATTCAATTTTTTTAAAATAATTATATTACATTTTGACTAAAATTATTTTATAATTTTTTAACATTTTTTAAAATATATCTCCATATTGATAAAAAAAACTAATTTATAATTTGTTGATCAAAATTATTGCATGGCTGCCTGGGATTGTGTGGACGGCCAAGAAGAAGGATAAATTTGATAATAAATTAAGAGAGATAATCCTTGTCACAATAGATTTTCGTCATAAATTTGTGATAGAAATCTGGATCGTTCGATTTTAAAATAGAAGATTAAATACAGGTCATCGCAATCATCCATTCAATCTACGGTCTGGATTTAATCTTAACTTTAAAATCGAACAGTCCAGATTCCCGTCACAAAATTTGTGACGGAAATATATTGTGATAAGTAGCTTTATTTATAAATTAAAGTGGGAAACACTCTCAATAATTTTGTAAAAATAGTTATTTTATTTTTTTCCTAAAATAATTTTTTTTATTTATATGTTTTTATTAATTAAATATTCTGTTAAAGAGTCGGTGCGGACTACTATATAGATACCATTCCCATATGTTGGGAGTTGCAAGTCAGCAGAACGGAACTGAGAGATATAGAAGCCATGGCGGAAACCAAGTTGGTGCTCCTTCCCTCGCCCGGCGTGGGTCACATCATCACCATGGTGGAGATGGGCAAACTGCTCTTGCGTCGCCACTCCCGCTTCTCCATCACCATCCTCCTCCCTGGCCCCGCTTCCGCCCCTGCCGTCGACGCCTGCATCAACTCCGTCGAGGCGTCCGGCCTCGACATAGAATTTCAGCAGCTTCCGAGCGTCGATCCACCCACCGATAACGACGGTCCAGAGGACTTCACGTCCCTCCTCATGCAGAAGTTCATGCCCCACGCCAAAGCCTCCGTCGCCGACATTCAGCGTCGCTCCGCCGCCCCCGTGGCGGCGCTGATCGTTGATTTTTTTGCCACCGAGGCGCTATATTTCTCCCGAGAGCTCGGCGTGCCTTGCTACGTATACTTCACCACCAGTGCCGCCTTTCTTGCGCTCATGCTTTATTTACCAACTCTTGACGAGAAGTTCCCCATGGAATTCGAGGAAATGGAGGAAGCGGTGAATATACCGGGCGTGTGCCCCATTCCGCCGCTTTCGATGCCGGTACCGTTCATGAGCAAGAAGAGCGGGAGATACACCTGCTTCGTGCACCACGGCCGGCGCTTCTGCGAGCTCGACGGCATCATCATCAACACCTTCGCGGAGCTCCAGCCTGTGACATTGCGGGCCGTGGAAAAGGGGCTCTGCGTGCCAGGCCGCTGGATGCCGCCGGTTTTCCCGGTGGGCCCCGTGCTCTCGAGCCACGAGGACGGCGGCGGCGCTTCGAATGGGTCACCACGGCGACACGAGTGCCTGGAGTGGCTGGACGAGCAACCGGTGGGGTCGGTGGTATTCCTCTGCTTCGGGAGCAGAGGAAGCTTCGAGGCGGTGCAGGTGGCGGAGATGGCGAAAGGGCTAGAGCTGAGCGGGCACCGGTTCTTGTGGGCGCTGCGCGTGGCAAGTCTGACGGAGGCGGAACTTGTGATGCGGCAGCCTGAAGAGACGTCGAGGCTGGAGGAGGTGCTTCCGAAGGGGTTCATGGAGAGGACGAAGGGGAGGGGGATGGTGTTGGCGTCGTGGGCGCCGCAGGCTGACATACTGGCGCACCGGGCAGTGAGGGGATTTGTGACGCACTGCGGGTGGAATTCGTGCCTGGAGAGCTTGTGGTTTGGGGTGCCCATGCTGGGGTGGCCGCTGTACGCTGAGCAGCACCTGAACGCAGTGGTGATGGCGGAGGACATGGGGGTGGCGCTGCGGCTGGAGGTGGAGAGGGAGAAGGGGAACTGGGTGGGAGCGGAGGAGTTGGAGAGAGGGGTGAGGAGGTTGATGGGGGAGGGGAGGAAGGGAGGAGGGTGAAGGCGAAGGCGGAGGAGATGATGGCGGCGAGTAGGAGGACGGGGGAAGAAGGTGGTTCTTCCTTCGTTACCATGAAAAAGCTGTTGGCGGAACTCCTCACCAAGAGGGCACCATGACATTCTGTGATAACGTATTAATAAAGTTTATGTCCTCTGTTACGATATCAATATCTTCTCTTTCTTTCCTAGAGGCACTCGGCAGTTCGGCCACTCGGCGGTTCGGTTGCAGTTGACCACTCAGCCATTCAGCTCTCTCCGACAAAGCATATATTGTAACACCTTGCTTCTCCTCCAAATCCGCTTAAGAGATCTTTTTCAGTCCATTATATATGTGTTATGGGTTGGTATGTTTAGGTTAAAAAAATCAAAATCTGCTCTCATTGATATCTACATGATAGAGGTAATGCTTGCCCCATGGTCCATTGATTTAGTTTGGTACCCAACCTTTTCAATTAGCTCGGCACATCACTTAGCTCAGCTTGAAATCCCACCCTCTAAGCTCAAGCTCTATGAAAGCCAGGTCCAAGCTAACCAAAGTCTCGAGCTACATCTCTGTACGGAGTCTCGTCTCAATCTTGAGTCTCGT
Source organism: Curcuma longa (assembly GCF_044706935.1). Lineage (NCBI taxonomy): Eukaryota > Viridiplantae > Streptophyta > Magnoliopsida > Zingiberales > Zingiberaceae > Curcuma > Curcuma longa. The sequence goes on from NC_133879.1 coordinate 2,517,490, forward strand.
CTCAGACCACGTCTCAGTCCCGAGTCTCATCTCATGCCACGTCTTGGTCCTAAGTTTTGTCTCGGATCCCATCTCAGACTTGAGTCTCTTCTCGAACAGCCTCGACCCGAGCTCTCCTTGCCGCTCAGGCTCCATCAATATGGCGGCCTACTCAGTGCCCTAATCAATGTCCTACTCAGTGCTCAACTGGCTATACTCTCTTCACTCCATCATTCAGCTTGTCAGACCGTCGCTAGAAGGACATGTGCAATGATATAATATTTGAGAGTAACTCATCGACTTCATTAATACTACATGATGTGACAGAATATGATCTGAGACTATACCAGGCATGAGTGATAGGATCCTTAACTACTACAGCGATGGAATATTTTCCTTATCGAAGATGAGACATCTGCTCTGATGACTCTATATAATGAGTTCTGTTTCTCACAGACACAGGTACGTGCACACTCATACACATACCAATCTCATTCTCTGCATTTCATTTTCTGTTCTTCTTCCTCTCATCTAGACTACGGCCTGACTTAAGCGTCCGAACGGTTGAATTAGGCACTCCCTAGCCTCCATTCTCACTCTCCCTCTGCCTCTTTTTGCAACGTGGCAGGTGCTCCACCGTCCATATATATCTTACGTGACTTCGCCATCAACAATCAGTAGTGACTCATCCGAATGTGACCTTTGACGCACCGAGCTAGCTCCCCTTTCCTTTCTTCTTATTTATTCTTCTTCATCTCAAATTTCAGCCGCAAGTAGCAACAACAATAACCTCTACTTCCGGGCAACTGCCAGCGTCAACAATATTAGCCGCTCATCCCTTCTTACCTACTGCAGCATACTCAGCCGCCTCCTCACTTTAGCCGCCGTAGCTACTCTCCGCTTCCATAGAAGAGTAATTTGAGATTATTGAAGAAAATTTCGGAATCTAATTTTTTATTTATTTGATGGTGATTTATAACGTCAGATTGCTACAAGTAAAAAAAATCACGGAAACAAAAACAGAAAGTCAAAAACAAGGGGGAGAAAACAAACTATTGATATAAATTTCAGATTTTAAAAACATTTCATGATGTATTTGTCATTATTGGGACCACAAATTATTTGCATTATTGGGACCACAAATTATTTATTGTGGATGTTAGATAATCAACAACATCCAGAAGAAAAGAAAAGAACAACATCCAGAGTGGAATATATTAATATTCATAAAACATTTGACTTAAATATCGCTGAAGATATATATTGCAGTCCTAAGACATCTAACTATTCCACAAGTCTTATTTTCATCTATGCTTACTCTTCTTGATAAACTATTAAAGTTTTTATTTACCAAATAATATATTGATATCGAAGCAACTCATATATTACATCAGATTATGACATCCTTTTTAAAAGCAATGTCGTACTATAACTTAAATATTGTTCAGATTTGTAAATTTCTTATCTTAGAAATACACATATTTAATTATCTAATTAAAATTTTCACATGCTCAACAACTTTTATATTTCATCTTTTATTAAAAATTTACTCTCATGCATCAATTTTATCTTGATAATAATATCTTTTTTAAAATTTCATTGTAATCATTGTCATATAAAAGATAAAGCAATATATATTATTTTGTTTCATGGTAAAATAAAAAATGACATCTATTATCTTCAAAGTTCTTCAATTAAAACCTTTATTATTGAACACACAAATAAACTAGTTTAACACGCTTGACTTAGTCATCCTTCTCTTCATATTCAGTCGATCATCAATCGGTATGGTTTACGTACTTTTTATCTTCTCATCTCGTTCATTTAGAGTTTGCATGAAAGCTAAAAATCATAAGTTATTTTTTTATTTAATCATGTTTTTAATTTTCTACTTGAAATAATTCATTCTGATATTTGGACCTTAGGCTTATCTTGTCTAACCTAGACTTCTTATATTATGTCACATTGATTGATAATTTTAGCAAATATATTTAGTTTTATCCTATGAAAAAGAAATGTGATTTATTAAACATGTTATGTCATTTTTAAAAATAAATTAAACACTATTTTAATTACAAAATATCCTCTCTTCATTCTAATTGAGAAGGTAAGTATTAGCTCTAGCTCCATCATTATCTTATCTCTTGTGAAATCATTTATCGAATCTCTTGACCTCACACTCTGGAGCAAAATGACTTTGTTGAGATAAAACATTGACATGTACTTGAAACTGCTTTAGCTATTCTCTATCATATATCAGTTCCATGCAAACTTTGAGATGAAGTTGTTAGTACTGCAGTATATCTCATAAATCGACTTCTTATCTCATTGCTCAATCAAGTATCTTTTGAAAAAATTTTATAATCAGACTTTTGACTACACTTTCCTTTGAATTTTTTATTGTGCATGTTATCCGTGGTTACACCCCTACTCTAAATAAACACTCGACTCTTGTTCACTATTGTGTGTTTTCCTTAGTTATAACAATGTATACCATTGATATCATTGCTAGCATATATCAATCAGGTGGATATATATTTTGCGGCATGTTACTTTTGATAAGTCTCTCTTCCCATTCAGTAGCTTCTTCAGCCTTTTCTCTAGATACAGGTAGCACCTTCTTGATACCACTAACATTGTACTAGACATTAGATATTCAACTCCTTCAGGCAGAAATGATGTTAATACCGAAAGTGATTATATGCTCTATTTCCACTTTTCTCTAGGACCTCTCCTATTGATTCCTTCATTACATCATTCAATCATGAAAATGATCAACTTCCTTTGTCGGATGTGCCACATATTGCATCTTCACGATCCTAGACTACTTCCTCACTCTCCTCAACAAGTGACTTTAATGAAGATGCTCCTCAACACATGTTTCCTTTAAGTGTAATCTATGCACGATGCTTGCTAGTAGCCACTCGGTATCTCCTTCCATGAGCCCTAGTGGTCTCTTTCAAACCTACTAAGCTAACATGCTTTACCCAAGCAGTTAAGGATCTAAATTGGCATGATGTGATGGCTGCGGAATTTGATGCTCTCCTTCATAAGGAGACATGAAGCTTAGTTCCTCGTACCTCCTCCATGAATATTGTGACCTCCAAATGGGATCCTTTGTCTTAAGCATCATGCTGATGGTTTTCTTGAAAGTTATAAAGCTCATTTTGTGACTAAAGGATTCAATCAACAATCGAGTATTAACTTTAATGATATGTTTAATCTGATCATTAAGATTACAATTGTTCAATTATTATTATCTATAGTTGAAAGCTTCAACTTGTCTATATGATAATTATATATTTTCAATGCTTTTCTTTATGATCATCTTGAGGAAACTATGTTTATAGGGTAGCCTCTTGGGTTTGTTCATCCACAACTTCCCACACATGTCTATTAGCTCAAAAAATCTATATATAGTCTTTGACAAGCCATTAGTGCCTGATTTCATTGTTTATCGACTTGGCTACACACTCAAGGGTTTTTAGGTTCAAAGACTAATTTATTAGTTTACAAGTGTAATGTTGACTCTATGATTTTCTCCTTATTTATGTCGATGATATTCTACTAACTGACAATGATAAAAAATGCATTACTACTCTATGCAATGTTCTTGATAAGAAATTTCCTATTCGATATCTTAGCAATGCTCATTTCTTTCTTAGTATTGAGCTTTTCTCGAATTCTAAAGGTTGTCTCCTCTCACAGAGCAAATACATCATTAGGATTCTCCAATGGGCTAAAATAGATGGTATTCATCCCATTTCTACATCGATTGTTGTATGTAATTTCTCTACACCTTTATCCTCTCCTACTATGATTGATCATCATATGTATAGGAGTATTGTTGGAACTCTACAATATGCTACCATTACACGACTTGACATCGCTTTCGCTGTCAATCAAACTTGTCAATTTATGCATGCTCCCACTAAACATAGGAAAGGTGTTAAGAGGATTCTTCATTATTTCAAAGACACTATTCTATATAGTCTATTTTCATATCACCACTCCTTGCAAGAGTTACAAGTCTATAGTGATGCAGATTAGGTTGGATCTCTTGATGACAGATGCTCCACTGGTGGATATGCAATCTTTTTATATTGAAATCTCATCTCATGGCATTCTAAAATGTAACTTACTATATCTCAATCAAGCATGGAGATAGAATACAAAGTTATAGCCAATGCAACATATAAAATTATTTGATTTCAGTTGCTCCTTCCAGAACTACATATTTCTACTAATGGTATATCTATAATATGGTGTAATAATATTAGAGCAACACATCTTGCTGTAAATCTATTTTTTTATACTCTCACTAAACATATAGGATTGATTTTCATTTTA
>NC_133879.1:2521918-2666841 GCF_044706935.1 Curcuma longa
TGACTATATTACTACAGATGGTGGAGAGGTTAGAAAGAAAATTTCATTATTGCTTTCATGATAAGAACATTGTGGACAAAAAGTTTCAAGTGGGTGACAAAGTTCTTCTATACAAATCAAGGCTCAAATTGATAAAAGGTAAGTTGAGGTCAAGATGGGAGGGTCCATTTTTTGTTACTAACGTTTTTCTCCATGGTGCAATTGAGATTAGGGATGAAGCTACAGACACCTCATGGAAAGTCAATGGCCACTGACTCAAAAAATACTTTGAAGAACTAAAGGAGTTAGAGGTGGATGGTATGGACGTCATAGATGCTATCTACCCAACTTAAGGGGGGAGTTCTTGCAACTTTACACTTCCTTTTCATTGTTAATACCATGTTAAGTTTTTATTTTACATTTTCAGTTTAAATCAGTAATAAAAAGTCATTTTCATGAGCAATTTTGATTAGATAACTCATTGTGAATACATTGCATGCATGATTTAGGATAAGGAATAAGTGTATCCCCTTAGGACTTCTTTACATCATGTTAGAAGCTCTTGAAAGTGAGTTAAATTTGATTGATTATTCTAGGAATTTAAGTCTATGGATGAACATTTTTGAACACTTAGATTACCCTTAGCGATGGAACCTAGAAGGATGAAATAAAGATAATGTGATTTTTCTACCTAGTGAGGTTAACCATTTTATGTGATGCACTCAGGTGATTGCCACTATAGAACTTGCTTGTAATCTTTCAAGGCTACAATATCTATGATGGGTCTACATTTATTTAGGTTTAAAAATTCCCCCCATAAACCATACAACTTCATGCTTCATCCATGTTTAACCATTTTTCTTTGATATTTTTCACCCCCATTTTCGGTTCAATTTTCATGCTCTCTTGGACATGGTTATTTTTGAATGTTATTAATGTTTCTTGCTTGAGACGGTCAATGGTTTAAGTATGGGGGAGAAGGTGTTCTTTATCATGAAAATTTTTAAAATTGAAGCTAAATTGGAGCTAGTTTTCATAGAATTAATGCTACAAGATTTTGGATGTCTCAACTTTTTGTGATTGACCTACTGATTTAACTGAAATTGAAGTGTTTCAAGCTGATAAGTTGATCAGATTCATTTGATTTCATTTGAGAATGAAGGGAAAAAAAGAGAATGGAGAAGAAGAAAAAAAAATGAGAAGGGTGTCAATAGGGGATGGCATGTGCCAATTTTGATTTTTGAAGCTTCATATGGATCGGTTCCAATGGCAATTGACTGACCTGTATTGCTAGAAATGAGTTGAGTTGAGCAAAAAAAGAATTCAGCATGCCTAGTGGTCAGATTGAAATCAAACAGAAAAAAATGAAAGAAAGAGAAGTGTAATCTTCATGAATTGGTTTGGATTGTTTTCAAAAATTCAACTACAAATCTATTGAATGAGTAGGATTAGAATATAAGAGACTATGGATACAACTCAGATGGCATCAATTCAGATCAAAAAAAATCAAAAAAAAAAGAAGCAGAAAATAGAAGAAAAAAAGAAAAAAAATAAGAAAACATTGTTGAATGTATCAAGAGAGTATCAAGAATCTGATCAGTGATTGGGCCACAGTAAAACCTACTTTATTTTAGTTACTTTCTAAACAACAAATTTAGATGTTAAGATTTCTAGAGTGTTGAAGGCAGCATCAGGAAAAATTAGGAACAAAACAGGATGAAAAAAAGAGAAAAAAAGTTTTTGCAGTTTTAATTTTTCAGCCAATTCCTACAATTTTTGTGGGACTGATCCGAAATGGAATTTCATGGAAATTTGCATGGTTATTAGCATTAGTAATCAAGCTTAATGATGGAAAAGGAATGGAAGGAAAACAACAAGAAACAAGAGAGAACAAGCAAAGTTTCAGATCCAATTTCAATAATTTTTAGAATTAAACGTGCCAATGATACATTGAAATTTTAGATTCATGTGAAGATTTTGATTTCTGATAATTGGTTGTTATTTATTAGCTCTTGTAAAATCTAGATGTGAAAAAATTGGGCTTGATTCAAAATGGCACAATTGTGGTGATGTATTGAAGAAAAGAGAAGGGAATGAAGGGAAGTTTGTATCAATAAGGAGAATTTTAGAGATTTAACTCATCCTTGGTTCATGAATCTGAAAATCACACTGAAACAAATGGAATACAAGGGAAAGAAATTAGGAAGGATGGCAAGGTTCATTGATTAGTATTTAACTATACCCATGTCTACCACTTACATTCACTTTCTTATTTGAATTTCTTTTCTCTTGAATTTTTATTTCTAAATTCTTATTTCAATTGCCTCAGTTCATGACTTCTCTATGTCTTCAATAAGCCTAATAGATGTGGATTCCAAATCAAGAATGGTGGTAGAGAGTAGAGAACAAGCAAGCTTATGGTAGTGTATGAACTTGAGTTGCTTGAGTGAGCTCCATTTCCTTTTGATCATGAATTAGAATTTAGGATGAGAGTAACTGAATTTATTTACTGAAAATACCCTCGTGAGATTTAGTGTGATATGTTTATCTCAATTAATCATGAAGGGTGAAACTTGTTATGTGGTTAACCGAGTACAAGAGTCTAGTCCATGGGTTTAAGCTTTTGAGACTCTACAACTTAGATAATTCTCTTTTAATTATTTCTAATTATGATTAAGAATGATCTAGGGGAGTACAATCTTAGTTTATTTAGTTGACTTGAGTGAGATGCACAAGGGTAAGTGTGGGGGAATTTGATGAGTTAGGGTTTTATGCATTTTTAATCGATTCATTTTTGGGTTTTTGCATGAAAATAAATTGTGTAATGAATTGATTTAATCGTATTTGCCCTATATTACATAATTTGAGGCTTGATTATAATTTTCATGATTTAATGGTGAATTTTGTATTAATTGATGTTAATTGATTGTAGGACTCAAATTGGACCAAGATCGAGCTCAATCGCGATCAAATCAAGTCAAGTTCGCCCTAATTGATCAAGCCACATGGAGGATATGACCTAACTCAAGCCTGATCAAGATCCCTCAATTTTTTACAAATCCTAGGCTGCCCTAAAACCTAGATCAAGCTCTCCTCCACTGGATCAAAAATCAACGGTCCAGATGTTGATTAATCAGAGTATAAAAATCGAAACCTTAGGCGATGAACAGTGGTTGGCTGTGCACTGTTCATCGCCTTCCTCGCGATAAAGCTCCCCTGTTAAGGAGCGTACCTCCACGGCCAAGTCCCATCCGACCCAAACCAATTCCATTGCATTCCTTGGTCCTTGAGGAGTCCAAATCTGGCCGTTGGGGTGAATTCGGCAGCTGGCGTTGGCAGTGACGGAGAGGGTTTCACCGGCGGCCACTCCCTGTTTTTCGCTTGTTCCGACCATCCACAGCACAATCCGGCCACGCAATCCCTTGAGGGGTCCTCCGAGGATCACGAAGCATCTTCCAAAGCTTCAGCAAATCATCGGAGCAAGGAGGAAGCAGAGAAATCCAGTTTTTGCCAGCTCAAACATCCGGCACCAAGCTCTGTTTCAGGCAGAAGAGGATTTCTTCGGGCTGTTCATGGTTTGGGCAGTGAGCAAAGCACACCGACGACCAAGTTGAAGCTTCCAATAGGATTGTGAAGCCACATTGTGGATTAACAGCTTGTTGACACCAAATTGAGGAGAAATCGAACGGAAAGGAAGAACGTGGATGCGATTTGAAACTGATTTCTGATTACTGCATTTCTGAACATTTCTTATTTCAATTAGTTTGAACCTGTTTAAGCCATAGATATGATGTATTTGGACTAGTAGATGCAACTGAGTTCTTAAACCTTGTCGATTTGAGAAGATTTATCACAACTTCCTCAATTTAATTTGTTGATTAGGAATTTAGTTCGTGCCAATTGGCACTGTTCCATGCCAAACTTTGCTAATGTATCAAACTTCAGCTAGTTTAGTTATTTTGATTGCATTTTAGAATTAGTTAACTAGTTTCAATTAATTCTAGTTGTTTGGTTTCTTGCTTGCACCCATTGACTGTGAAATCCATTTTGATTACATCATTGAGCTGATTTTGCATTTTAGATTTAATTGGTATTTGTTTCAACGATTCCACTTTTAGGATAGCAACCTTGCATTTTTCATTCATTTACTAAATTCAATTTTCATTTTCATCTTAGATCACTAAAATGCCAAAACCCCCATTTACATAAGAAAACCCAAAAAGAACGACCTTCTAGCTTGATTTAGACCTTCTTTTACTAGTCCTTGGAAAAATACGACTCGTGGCCCCTATACTTCATTTGATTTGTGAGCTAAGGGTTTTCGATTTTAAATTCTAATTTGAGGTTCACTCGTGACACTAGTGTGGGTCCTATCAATACCCTACGCATATCACCTAGCTCAAGCCCGATCAAGATCCATCAATTTTTCTAAATCCTAGGCTGCCCTAAAATCCTAGATCAAGCTCCTCCACAGGATCAGAAAAGGATGGCCCAGATCCTTTAATTAATCAGAGTATAAAAATCTGAATTAAAGGAATGAACAGTGGCTGCGCCACTATTCATCGTCCCGAACGTAACACTCTGCTCGGTGACGTAGCTGACGACAAGGTCCCATCCCGAAATTTCTGATTCCATTGTAATCCTCGGTCCTTAAGGAATCCGAAGCCGCTTCGTTGGGTGAAAATAGGCAGCTGGACGACGCACGTGGGGGAGGGTTTCTCCGGCGTTGCAACCCCTGTTCTTTGTGTTTCCGATGAACTGCTGAACAATTTGAAGCCGTGCGTTGATGAGGGGTTCTCCGAAGATTACGAAACACGTCCAAGACTTCAGCAAGCTCATCGGCACAAGGAGGAGGAGAGAAATCCAGTTTTGCCAGCTGAACACCATCGGCAGCAAGCTCTGTGCAGTGCAGGAGAGGGTTTCTTCGGGTTGTTCACGGTTCTGGCTGCGAGAAAACCACACCAGTGACCATCTTCAAGCTTCCAAAGGGATTATCGAAGCCACATTGTTGGATTAGACCATTTGTTGACACTAAATTGAGGAAACAAGGGGAAAAGGAAGGTTGGGATGAATTTTCTTCATTACTGAACATATCTGCACATTTCATTCCTGCAATTTCATTTCTGAACTTCATTAATCAATCCTTACAATTGTGAATTTGAATGATTTGCTTAAACCATTGGATTTGGTAGTTAAACTTGTTGTTTTGAAGTGTTCTTGATGTCTAAATTTTGCTAGCAAGATCATTTGGGTAAGTTAGGTTCTGATTTCTTTGGCACTGTTCCATGCCAAACCTTTCTGAATGTATCAAAAATCAGCTAGTTTAGTCTAAGCATTTTGATTGTGTTTTGGGGTTAGTTAACTAGTTTCAATTTATTGTAGTGTTTGATTCCTTGCTTGCACCCATAGAACTGTGAAATCCATTTCGATTACCTCATTGAGCTATTTGATTCAGTCATGTGCATTAGGGTTTAGCTGCATTAGGGTTTGATTTGCATTAGGATTTGACCAATTTCAATTAACATAGAATTGAACCTTGAATTCCATAAATGCTTAAGAGCATAGCTAGGTCAGGTTTTATTTCTTAACTTTGATTTGATTTGCATATCTAGGTTTGATTGCTACTTAGGTTCAATTGTTTCAATTTTAGATTAGTAAAACATGCATTGTTCTTTAATCCATTGAAATTTGATTTCATTTAATTTGAAAAACCCCACGAAACCATTTACATTTAAAAGCCCGAAAAGAATGACACGAAAGCTCGATTTGAATGATTTTCTATTATCCCCTTAAAAAAATACGACTCGAGGCCCCTATACTTCATTTGTTTGTATTCATCGTGGGTTTTCGATAAATTTAAATCAATTTACAATCCTAATCGTGACACGTCAAATCCAAGGTTGTCACTCACTCAAGTAAATGAGCTCAATATCTCATATTGACTCATTTAAGCATGGTCATGCATTTCATGGTTCTACTCTATCAAGAGGCCGCAAGATATCACTCCCGTTATATAAGACGGATAGATCTAATCTACATCACTCACATCCCTCTGCATAATTTGTTATATACCCAGTGATTGCCTTTATAGTCCACCATGTTACGGGTGATGTTTGACGATACCAAATTACATAACTCCTTATGTAATAAACCATAGTGACTTCATGTCTAAGGACTATTCATACCAATAGTCACATGAGAAAGTTTATAACACCCATATAACGATCCATGCAACTTTCTTATATGAGTCAATTCAGTATACATTCTCTCCCCATGTGTCAACTCGATATCCATGATTTGTGAGATCAAGTCATCCAGTTGACCTACATGCTAGTTTCAATGCATTAACATTATCCCTGAATATTAATACTTGACTAAGAATGATTAAGAGTAGTGTTTTCTATATCATCTCACTATCGATTCAAACAATCGATATAATGCATATTAGAACTAGCTACCCAAGGACATTATTATACATAGCTATTTGACACAAATATAAAGTAAGAATAATAACAAAAAAAACCTTGCCTTTATTAATAATAGAATATGATGCAAAAGTCCTTAGTCAATTATCACATAATTGGCTCTAAGGCTACTACTAACATAAACATCGTGCTTGGGGTTTCTTTTATAGTGACTGTTCGGTCTACCAATAATGATTATCTGTCTAGCGAACTTGGTGAAACTTGTTCTAAAAGACTAATCTCTTCGTAATCTTGACCAAACCTTGTGATCTCGTCTTTATCAAGTTTATCAATCTACCCAATTAGGATTTCAGTCTACTGAACCAGGCTACATCATCGATCCAAGTTTGGGAACTCGATTAACTAAACCCAATCAGTCTACTGAACTGGTGGATTCATCTACCGAATAAGTGGATCGGTCTACCTTGGGTCCAATTCAACCTGAGTCAAGTCTGGTTCACTCCAAACTTAGTCTAGCTGCATCACATTTGTGTCTGTCTGCTTCCTAGTCTTGCTTCCAGCTTTAATTCCTGTAAGACAAGCATACAAGTATGAACAAGCAACCTAGTCTAATCCTACGTTGACCTAACTTACTAGGCTTACCTTTTGCTTGGAGTTCACTCTTCCAAGAATTCCACCACCTAAGGTTCACTCCCTTAGGATCAAGCCTAATCTTGTAAGTAGACCTATGAGTCCTACCTCTCACTTGGACTTCACTCTTCCAAGACTTTCATCACCTAAGGTTCACTCCCTTAGAATCAAGCCCACTCCTGTAAGTCTACCAGATCTACTAAGCTTCTTGCTTGGAGTTCCTCCAAGGCTACTCACCACCTACGGTTCAGTCCTTAGGATTTTCTAATTGCCAAGCATTTGGTCACCTTCACCTGCTTGGATTTGCCACTTTCAAGACATCTGGCCATCCTTGACCTGTCTAGAAGTTTTTCCATTGCCAAGCATCTGATCACCTTGACCTGCTTGGGCTTGCCACTTGTTAAACACCTAGTCATCCTTGATGTATTTGGACTTTTCCCTTGCCAAGCATTCCTACTTGGACTTGTGCTAGTCATTTGGTAGATATCACCCTTGCTAGTCATCTAGTTAATCTTGACCTGACTAGGCTTTACTCACTTTCAAATATTAGATCATGTTTGGATAACCCTTGGTTAAACCTGACCAGACATATGTATTATCAACTATTGAAACCCTAGAGGCTGATTGCACAAACAATCTTCCTCTTTTTGATGTTTGATAATACTCTTAATTTAGACTTGGGTCTTAAAGGTTTTACATCAAATTGAGAGGTTACTAGATTTTTCTAACTAAAGTCTTCCTCTCCCCATTTGTCATATATCAAAAAAATTATCTTCTAAGGTCCACCTTAGGCTTTGCACCAATAATTTATCATTTTCCTTAGTAAAAAATTACTCCCCCTTTACCTTACACTCCCTTAGACATCCTTATTAACCACAAAGAATATCTATCTATGTGTCTTAGGGGTTTAGGATTCTATAGTTGACCTTAAGGATCTAAGAATTTGGTATTGGTCAACCATCAATATTTTCAAAGATATATAAATTTTTGGAAAAAATACATATAGTACACTCAATCAAGCATGAATTTCAATTAAACATTAATATTTTGAAAATAATTTTAATAAAATAATTTTATGGATTTTAAAAATCTTTTCAAAACTTTTCCAATTTATTAACCTAACATCTCATCAATTCTATGTATCTCAGTACACACAATGCACGATAATCTATATGTTCATATGAGATGGTTTTTTACTTTTATTTGATTTAAATTTTAAGTTTGAATTTGAGGAGAGTTGTTTGATGTTGGATTACATTCAAGTTTAGCTTTCAGTCAATTAAGTGGGCATTTCTAGACTTGACTTCTAACTTGTGGTAAAGCGTAGGGCCTTCTTAATTGGATTAACGATCCTTTTTAGACAAACTAATTTAAGAAATTGAACACTTAACCAACCTATTGCAAAACCCTGATCTAACTAGTTTAGGATGCAACAAGGTAGCTTCAGTCAGTTCCTCTTAGTTGAATACACTAAGTAGGATACTCCTTATCCAACCTAGATACACTTACATTAAGCATCCCTAACGTACTATCATCTCACCACTTCCTCATACTATGTTATTAAGGTATAACAACTCTTTTCCTATCTAGTTATTCTAAATTAAACAAATAAAAGACTAGTATGCATGACACATTTATAAGCATAATTAACATAAACAATATGAATGAGCATGAGAAGGTATGCAGTATATCAAATCAAGCAATTAATTAATTTTTAATAATGTATCAAATTCTCGATTTGATACATTTCGTGTTGATCTACGAACGTGTCAACCCAATTTTAACACATTTTAATTTTTATTAAGTTATTTATTTTCTTGGATATAATTTTATTAATTAGTTTCATAATTATAGGGTATCCGATTATAATTAGTTTATGAATTTTAATTTTTTATTTGGTTTGACTTAGACTTGTAACTCAGATCAATGTTTGTAAGTTTATTATTTAAAGTATCAGTTTGATTTTCTGATTTTATAATTTTTGAATTTTAAAAAATTGATGATTTATTTTTTGAACTTTTTAAATTTAGATTTGAATTATTTTTTATTTCATAAATAAAAAATTGATGATAATTAATTTTAAAATTTAATTTTGGACTTTTTTAAATTTAAATTTGGCTTGTTATTTTCATGAATTTTTTATTTAATTTAGAATTTTCAGAATTTAATGTTGCATTTTTTAAATTTAAAATTTTAAGATTAGAATTTGACTTATTAGGATTTGAAAGATTATTTTCTAAATTTTTAATATTTAATTTTAAATTTTGATTTAAATTTATCAATTTAAGATTATCTTATTTTTAAGATTTTAATTTAAAATTTTAATATTTATATTTGTAGATTTATCTTTTGAATTTATCTTTTTAAGATTTAATAAATTATCTTTTGAATTATTTTTATTTGTATTTATCCTAATATTTGAATAGATAAATTATTTTTAAAATTATATTGATTAATTAATTTATTATTTAATTTTATATTATTTAATTTAATTAGATTTGAATCATTTAATTTTGAATTGGTTTAATTATTAATAAAATTCATATTTATTAAATTAGATAAATTTGAATTGGTTTAATTAGATTTATCCTTGTTGAATGAGTAATTAATTAAATTTAGATTTATTAACTTAATTGAATTTGAATTAGTAATTTTGGTTGAATAAGTTATTAATTAAATTTAGATTTATTAAATTAATTAAATTTGAATTAGTTAAATTAGATTTATCATGATTGAATGAGTTAAATATCCTATCAAGATTTTTATTAATTTAATCTAGATCTAGGTGAAAGTTGACTTGGTCATATTGTTGATTAAGTTTGTTAATAAAATTAATTAATTCTAAATTATTTAATTTTTAATTTTTTTATTAGTCTAATTAACAATTTTTTAATTATATTAACTATATTTCCTAAATTAATTGAATTTATCAATTTATTGTCTAATTTATTTCAAGAATTATAATAACCTAAATTATCATGTTGTCAAACAAGGGTATTTTCATAAATTAAAAATATTCTGACCTTACTGCTTTCCCTAATTCTATTAACCTTTTCTTGGCCTTCTTCTCCTCCCATTTGTTCTTGTAGTGGTTGTATTTCTTACACTTGAAGCACACGATGTGCTTATTTTATTCCTCTAAACTCTTAACATCGATTCCTCATTGTTGCCAGTTGTGTCGTCTAAATCTTACAAGTAGGGTACTTATTTTTGTAGTATCCTCTCTTTCTACACTTGAAACATATTATATAAAACTTAAATTTTAAATCAACATCCATACCTTTTCTCCCCCTCAATCTTTGGCCTCGTTATTCCCTTGGTGATTAGTCCAATCAAAATCCCTCTAGACTCTAATACTAATTGTAGGATCATGGTGGAATCGATAGAGGGGAGGGGCGAATATTGATCAACTTTTCTTTCATTTGATTCGTCATGTTCATTCTATCAGGCTTAGTAGCAGTGGAAATATAGAAATAATAAAGAACAATGCAAGAGATACTCAGGTTTTACTTGGTTCACAACCCCCTATGGTTATTAGTCCAAGGCCTATATGTGAGAGACGTCTGTCCACTAGTATATCTCCTTTTCAAAAATTTTCCATAGGGGAAGAAACCTCTTATAGTTTGTTTTACAAGCACAAGTATGAAATTACAGTTTAAGCATATACTTATAAAATAAACCAATTTTTCGACGGTCGATTGGAAGCCCTGAGTGTCACACACTCCTAACATTTTCGGTTGCACGAGCAAAGCTTCGAGATCTTTTTTGAGGATAGAGACAAAGAGTAGAATGTAAAGATTAATGATCTGAATGTCATGTTTGGGGTTTCTTTTATAGGCATTGTTCGGTCCACCAATAAGGCTCATCGGTCTATTGAACCTGGTCAAACTTGATCCAAAAGACTTAGCTCTTCATGATCTAGATCGAACCTCGTGATCTGATCTTTATCAAGTTTATTAGTCTACTAAATAGGTTTTTTGGTCTACCAAACTAAACGACATCATCGATCCAAGTCCGAACCCAAACCTGGTTAATCAAACCCAATCATTCTACCAAACTAGTGGATCGATGTACCGAACTCGTGGATCAGTCTACTGAATGACTTGGGTCTAGTTCTACTTGAGTCAAGTCTATTCACTCAAGACTTGGTTTGGTTTTGTCTGGTTTATGTCTGTCTACTTTCAACACCAGATTCCTGCAAAACAAACACACAAGTTCAAACAAGAAACCTAGCTTAATCCTATAAGTCTACCTAACCTATTAAATTTACCTTTTGCTTGGAGTTCACTCTTCCAAAACTTCTACCACCGGAGGTTCACCTTCTTAGGATTAAGCCAAATCCTGTAAGTCTACCTAACCTACCAGGCTTACCTCTTGCCTTGGAATTCACTCCTCTAATACTTTCACCACCTAAGGTTCACTCCTATAAGATCAAACCCACTCCTGTAAGTCTACCTCACCTACTAGGCTTCTTACTTGGAGTTCCTCTAAGACTTCTCACCACCTAAGGTTCATTCCGTAGGATTTTTCCATTATCAACCATCCGATCACCTTGACCTACTTGGACTTACCATTTATTAGACACCTGGTCATCCTTGACCTACCTGAACTTTCCCCTTGCCAAGCATTTATATTTGGACTTGTGCTAGTGATGTGAACTGCAAGTATACGGTTGTCGTCAAATAATAAAAAGATATCGAACCACAGGGACTGTGTATTAGCTATAGTGATGTCACTGAGATAGTTATCTAGGCTCCAAAGGAAGTGAAACAGTTGAGGATTGTGTGTGTGTGTGTACGGTAGAGAGAGAGAGATTGGCTTGGAGATTTATGGGTGAGATGGATAAGTTTAGGATTTTGGATTCACATCAATGCTAGGTGATATCCTTAATTCATATTTGTTCCCTTACTCTCAATGTTTATCACCTTGTGGGGACTCTAACCAAGATACCAACTCGACCTCGTCAGGCTTTGTCGGAATTAAACCATGATACTCTAACGTTACGATTACTAGTTCAGGACGACACCAGATAGCCTGGTTATGGCTCTCCCGCTGTCACCCGGGCACCCCAACATACTACTAGTGTACTACTCTCTGTCACCGAGCACCCAATTAAGGAATACTTTCCTAGTCATCAATAGTCATTAGCTATCCCCTAAGGGAGTCTACCACCATATAAAGGTCACCTTGGAAAGTCCGATTAAAGGTTCACCTTCTGTCACAAGGCATCCCAGTCATACGATCCTAAGATCCCCCTACACAGTAATCTACTCCACTTAATCATGCATATGTGCTCACACAAATATTTCATCGAACACATTCAAGGCACTCAACACATGAAACAAATGTAAACACTTCATTGAATAGGGAAAATGACATAAACTAGTTCATACATCACCATCATTACATAGATGTTCATCCTACATCCTAAACTCAAAGATCTACTCCATTACAAGAAGATTACAACAAGTATGCAAGAAAAACATCATCCACCAAAGAGGGGAAGACTTATCTTTGAAGCGTGAGCATCCGTTGAAGATCTTCTCGCTCCGGTGTAGGATGGATCGGTGGAGATGACGTGTTTAGGGCCTCCCCAAGATGTGGGGAGGCGCCTTCCCCCTAGCCAAGACCTAGGGTTTTGGAGAATGACCCAAGATAACCATAGAAAGGTGCAAAAAGATGTATTTATAGGCCCCGGCACGCCCCTTGCACGCCTCCGTCACACAGCCATGCCTAGGAGGCACGGTCGTGGCCTGTCGTCCCTCTAGAAAATGGGAAAATGGGCATGGCCGTGTACTACCGCTGCTCTGAAAAACTGGCATGGCTGTGCCTTTAGGGCACGGCCGGGAACAGCTGCTCCTCTAGAAATCAGGCACGACCGTGTCTAGTAGGCACGGCCCTGGACTGTTGCTTCTCTGTTGGAGGGACACGACTATGTTTAAGTCGTGTGTATGTGAGGCACAGTCGTGCCTGGTAGGCATGACCGTGCCTGGTAGGCACGATCGTGTTCTGCTTTGTTGCTCCTTCTCCTCCATTTCTTTGTGTTTACTACATAAGAGACTCACCTATGACAGCGAGCACGGCCAGTGTGAGTCTCTTCTCTCCACTTCTTGCTCCACCATCAATAATGCATCATTTTGGCTCTAAATCGTATCCTGTCAAGCAAAATATACAAAGAGTAAATCTCCGAGCAAAAGAGTAGAAATATGTAATATAAAAGAATAAGGTGTGACAAAGTGTAGCATATGCAATGAATTACAAGTAGATGAGCGTTAAAACAAGGCTAAAAATCATATATGATCTATGCTCATCAGCTAGTCATTCAGTAGACTTCTCACCCATGCTAGTATCTGGTTAACCTTGACCTAACTAGACTTCACTCACTTCCTAACATCATATCCTGTTTAGATTACCCTTGGTAAAACTTAACCAAGCATTGGTACATTATCAAACATCAAAATCTTGGAGGTTGATTGTACTAACATATTAGATACAAGTGAGATGTTAGGATGATGGGATAAGTTCAAGATGTTAATTTAGTGCGTCAAAATAAGCTTAATTTTCATCACATCAAATAATTTTTTATATAACCAATCACAAGGAAAGAAAATATACGAGTCATGTGCATTTAGCTTGTAGATTATGGTTGGAAACTATGTTTTAAACTATTTTAAAATCATTTTAGAAAACCTTGGTGAAGACTATTTATTTATAGGAATCACCATTGATTAATTTGATATAAAGTTAGAGTGAAACATTGAAGTTTTCAATAGTTTCTGACTTTGTATCATTCTTTGAAAATAAGATATATTTTCTTTGAAAATTATTTTTTCCTAATAGTGTTTGACAAATGTAATGCCCATAAGAAATTTTGTATTTTTTAAAAAAATTATAGAATTACTTATGTATTTTTGAAATTCAATCTGAAATTAATATGTAATTTTTCAATCTAATAATGGATTGTTGTCCACTAGCAATCGACTGCTACTATTCAATCGACTGTTGACCATTAGCAATCAATTGTTACATTGGTTTTTGACTGAAATGAAGTTATTTCAGTCGGATAAACTTACTCCTAGGTACCTTTACTATCCCTAACCCTATGATATGCTCGGATAAACATTCATAGGTGATTTTCTTGATGAAAATGAGAAAATAATTTTAAAAAGAGAAGAATATAGAATTGAGAAAGAGGTTGAACCTTTAACCTCATGACTTGGATTTTAGAATTTTCTAAAGGTTTAGGAACTTAAAATTATTATTAGTGCATGACTGAAGATGTATGGAACATGTTTTGAGGGGGAAGGTCCACCTTAAAGGTGGTATTTGGATATAAAAGGAGGGGATTTGAAGGATTGATGAGATGATTAATGGATTGTGTGCTCTAGGTTAAGCATTGGATGAAATAGAAGATAGGTAATCTTTATTTGCAAGGATTGGATTGGATAAGATAAATGGATCTTGAGAAATAATTTTTGATGTATGATTTTAAATTAGAAAACTCTCATTCATGCTTTGGCATGAGGAGAGGAATGATGTAGGATTGTGGACTAATGAGTTTAGTCCTAACTTAAACATATTATCAAACATAAAAAAGAGACACATTGTTGGTGTAATCGACCTTGAGTCAAGGTTGATCAAGTTGAGCAAGCTCAAGTTGTCTTCAGTGGGAGAGTTTCGATGTTTGACATATATGATAGATTTTGACCAATATGGTAGATAGTCAATCAATATATTAGTTGGTTGAGTAAAAAGTCAAGTAGGTTAAGATTGATCGAATACTTAACAATGGAGAAGTCCAAGTGGGTCACAATTAACCTGGCACTTGGTGATCGAAAGTCCAATATGGAGTTTGCATGAGAGGAGAAGTCCAATAGGGATTTGGTAAGAGGAAATTCCAAGTAGGTTATGATTGACCGAACACTTGGTGATTAGAAACAAGGGGTTAAGTCCAAGTGGGTCATAGAGAATCAGACACTTAGCATGAGAAACGAAGTCCAAGTCGGTTAAGGTTATCGGACACTTGGTGTGAGATGGATGAAGTCTAAATGAATCATGAAGGACATGACACTTGGTATATGGATGAAATCCCTAACATGTTAGGGAGGACTGACTGTTAGGCAAGTATATAGTCCAGACAAGTTAAGATAGACTAGATGCTAGGCAACAAGAAGTCCCGGCAGGTCAAAATTAATCAAATGCTAGGCAGTGGTAAAGTCCCTATAGGTCAACGTTGACTAGATACCAAATAACGAAAAATCCTGATAGGTCAAAATTGAGTATTAGTCGATTAATAAGGTGTATCGATCAATCAATACACCCTAAACACAGAAATTGGGGTTTGAGGTGATTTTTAGATTTGCTATAGTAAGTAGGGTTTCTACTATAATAACTACTATATAGGGCGTTACAACATTTAGGGTTTATTGAAATCATAAACTTGAAAATTAAAATTACTACAGTAAATTTGGGGTTTGATATACTATTTGAGTTAGAGTTTTTTGCTATGGTGCTTTTGCTATCGTAACAATCAATTTCTTAGTTTCAACAATCGATTGTTGGCATTGTAATATTGTACAGTAGGTATTGAAATTGATTGCTATGGATTAGCAATCGATTGGTAGGAATAGAAATTGATTGTTGGTATTTAGAAAATGATTGCTAAGGTAGAAGAAGAGTGGTTCTGCATGTTTAAATAATCAAATTCGATAGAAATCAATTGGTAATGTTTATCAATCAATTAATTACTAGGAGAAAATCAACCCGAACAATAGCCTTATAAAGAGGATTTCAAGGAGGATTCTCAACATCGGTTCTTGAGAGTTTGGAGATGAAGGGCTTCTCATTTCTACCATCAAAAGGCAATTCCAAGTAATAAGAAAATATCCAAAGTGAGATTTTTATAAAGTAGTTTACTTTTGTGTATTAGCTTTTGTATTTTATATTCTTGTTGTACTATTGTGAAAACTTATTGTAAGAGGCTTATCCTTGTCTGGAAGGTTTTTGAGATAGAGAAGGTTTAGTAGTGATAAATTGCTAGGACTAGACCTTGGAGTAGGCATCTTGAGAGACGGCGAACTAAGTAAAATCTTAGTGTTGTATATGTGGCATCTAGTTTGATTCAAGTTTAAACAGTAAATATACCAACTTTTTAGTTTAGTAAATTCCAATGGAAATGAAAGAATGCTTTAATTACATAGTCCAGGTTAATAAAATATGCTTAATATGTGTAGTAGTATGTGTGTAGAGTTTAAAAATATTTTCTGTAAGATTCATTTTTAATGGTGTTATTATTCTTATTATCCTTATAATACCACTTATACCCCCCCCCCCCCCCCCCCCCCCCCCCATAATAATCAATGATTAAGGAGTCAAAATAGCCCGATAGGCCGAAGTATGTGGATCAGGCCAAAGTCGAATCGGGTTCGAAAGGAAAGGATTGAAGGAAGTTATTGGACTTGATACTCAAGCCTCCTACATGATAGCGCTCAAGAGACGTAAGGTATTCATCACTTGGGCCTAGGTGTTAGATTAAGAATCGAGTGGTGCTTAGCATTGGGGCTCAATGCTCGAGAATTGGGTTCGGAACCAAGTGGTGCTCAACATTGGAGACTTGGGCTCAGGGAAGCAGGAAATGAGAAGGATGAAGATTTAAGGGATCAGTTTAGGAGGGGCGAACAATATAAGCAGTCAATGATGATGAGCATTAGCAATCACTAATAATGGAGCGTTACCGAATGAGAGGATCATGCATGGGGTTGTTACTAAACGCAGAAGGGAAACTGCAAGGCCATAATGAGGAACGTTATTCGATGGAGGTTGTAAAATGGAATGGGTAGTCGAAGGGAGGGGTAAGTTTTTCCTCACTAATATTCTCATGCATTATTTCATAATATCTTTATCTTCTCTTGCCCCAAGTCTCACTTAATCATCAGAGAGGTCACGCCTAGGCAACTTTGGCACCTTCTGATTGTGTGTTAACTTTAGGCAAGAAAGTTACTCTCAGAAAAGGGAAGTTACGAGAAGTGCTCGACTATGAATATTAGCCAGCTCGACAGCAAACATTCAAAGTCTACCATGTCAACCACAAACTACCAAGACATCTTAATTATATTCTTTATACTCACATCATCTCCAATCGATTCATGGTTGACTCACTTATTTCAAACAAAATCATAACCTCAAAGCTTTTGACTTCTTGGCTATAGGCTTTATTTTCACCATTGCTCTTCCGACAACACTGCCCTATTCCTCAAAGAAAACCTTTTCTTGTTGACAAAACCATAATAATTACATACTACCCCATTTCCAAAAACAAAACAAAGAAGAAAAGTATTTTGTTCTTAAAGCTCCTTTACCAACCATTGCACACGTTTGTGCACTTAGGAAACCCATATTAGTCGTTGTCACTATCAAGCCTATGGAGAGCCCACTCCCACCACGTTTAGTGGAGAATGGACATGCCAAGTACTAGAATTTCAACGTGGGGCTGCCTCCAAAAAGTTCAGATTGGTATGCAAGGCAAAGATAAAACAAAATCTCTTCTATTCTTCTCCAATGCCATATTGTTATAGGAAAATTTTCATTTGATTACAAGGTTTATCTAG
The DNA here is from genome assembly GCF_044706935.1 of Curcuma longa. Taxonomy (NCBI): domain Eukaryota; kingdom Viridiplantae; phylum Streptophyta; class Magnoliopsida; order Zingiberales; family Zingiberaceae; genus Curcuma; species Curcuma longa. The sequence continues at coordinate 2,539,560 of NC_133879.1, forward strand.
GTGTGAAGAATATATTTAAAATTTTAGTAAACCCAAATTTAACATCCCAATTTACAAAGTCTTGCATGACCAATCGTAATGCTAGATACAACGATACATGTAGAGAAATTATGTGGGGCAATATAGATTATGTTGAAGTTTAGGAAGCCTGTCAAAATTGTGAAATTTTGGGTGGAAAAATTAGATTTAATATAACCATATACAGAAAGGGTAGACACTGTATATTACAAAAAAAAATTGTGAACAATTTTATTGTGAAAAATGAAACAAATAGATTTTGAGGATCCTTTTTTGTCTTATCCATCTAATTAGATAAAGAAAGTCTTTATTAAGGAAAGTGCTTAAATGAACTAGAGACAAAACTACTACACTTAGTGGGATAATGGCCTCTTTAAGCTTTTGGTTGAGTTAATTAACAATAGAAAAGAATGTGATACCAAAAGATTGGTTTTATCCAAGAAACACTTGGTTTACTTTTCTTATTTTTAGTTTGCAAAATACACTTTTAGTTTTATAATTATTAAATTGGTCCTCACAAATTTTTATTACAAATTTATATCAATCTACCTTAATTGAATTTCAAGTTAATAAATCACTTAGGAATGATGATATTTATATATCTTTCTTTTTTTCCTAAAAAAATTAATGATCAGTATCTATCTTACTTTGATGGCATTGATCTTGGGGTCATTGAATTATAAAATCTAATTTAATTTTGGGGTAAATTAAGAAGGAGTAATTAAACTTTATGGAGAGTAACTTGATTCTTAAAAAGTTTAATGACATTTTTATAAAGTAGATAAAAGATTTGCGGGATTAGTAGCTTATATAACACCCCTTGTCGCTTGTAGTTTAAATAACAATTATAGCATGACAAATTGTACAAATTTTGTGATTAGATCCCTTGAAAGCATGCCTAATTGATGTGGGTCAGCCATATCAACACTGCATTATTATGATCAAATCATTAGTTTAGTTATACTTGAACCAAAGAAGAGGACAGATAGAGATTTGGATTGAGGTCCATTTCAACAACTTTCATTTTATTTAATTTATTTCAAGGAATGCATGTTTTTCCTTGACCTAATTAAAGGTGGCCAATCTCTCACTTTTGTTCATTAAACAAATATACATTTATGATCATTAATTTCTTTTCTTTTTCTTTTTCCAATGCATTTAGGACACTTGGAAGAGTGGATGAAGATGAAGAAGGGCAAAAGAAAGCTTGCAAGTGTCACCAAGTTAATGGTATAGTGGGAAACTGTGACATATGTATAACCCTAGGGTTTGTGACATATCCAAGCAAATACCACTACTTTCATTATTTATCATGCTATCCTTTATTAGAGAAAAAAAACATTGTACAAATATATATATTTTTGTTAGGTAATATTCTATCTTAACTCAAAAGTTTCATAATTTTCATAGCTCACACGTGCATGTTAACCAATTCAAATACTTGAATGGTCATTCAACAGAATTTCTTATATATTTTCTTTGTTTGAGGAGCAAATCAAATTGATCATTTTTTGGTTCCCATGATTGTTGACCATAACTTAGGCTCAATGGATCAAACTATTAATGAAGGACTGCTCTTCATAATGTCCAAAATGATTTTGATGGGCATGATGTTAAACAAGATGAACATTAGCTATCATTAGAATGATTTGATGATATTGATAGATATTCCTAATGAAAATGGAGTCACGCTTGTCCCTCTGTTGAGGGACAAAAAATTGGATTCTAGCTAATCAAGTGTGCAATTGAGTTGTCGCTAGCATTGACCCTAATTAAGTTGATGATGTAGATGGGTATAAGATTTTTCACTAAGCTTCCTTTCTTTGTATTAACATCAATATATATTTTTATAATCAAATATAAAAGATAAGTTGCCCTATCCGTGATTTTTGGGGTTGATTTGATGATTGATATAATCAATTTTTAGAAGGTACATAGCTTTAAAAAATTGACATTTCATGCTCGATTCAATTGAGTCGAATATGGTTTAGGGAACTAAGTATTCATCCAAGTGTTGATCAATTTTAGAAAGAACTATATGAAGTTCTTCCATCATAGGGCTTTATAGGTCTAGCTTACCCTAATTTCACGTTCGTTGTGAGGCATTTAGAAGGCTCCTTCGAAGTCAACTCCCTGTTACATGGAAGTTCTCTTGAGCGGCATGAGAGGACCGTGTTTCGAGTTTGAGATCTCTTTGATCACATTTTTTATGTATTCTTGTAAGATTTTCACTACACCTTGCCTCGACCACATCCCTCTTCTATTTGTGTTAGATGTTAGAGAAAGGGCACATGTTAGAAATAACCTAACCGTGAGTTTTTTTTCTTTGGATCTCCATGATAAGATCGTAGTTTATATCTTCACCCAGGTAAATAAAAAGGAAATAGGATTTTAGTATCTTTTCCATGATGCTAGAAGACTCGAAGACATAAGTATTTTATTTTAGTTTATTCATATAATTTTATATTGAATATTTTAATGTATCTTGTTTATGTCAAACACTGTGGATGGTCAAGCCACTAATCAACGAACGATCCGACGTATGCGACCTCAGGAAGGATCTCGCCATAGGAGGAGGAGAGAACTTGAAACGCACTTCAACAGGAGGTTAGACTGGCGTTGGAGAGTCCCGACAAACCACTCCAACGCTCAAGTTAGGATCTTTTGGAGAAAGAAAAAGTTCTTTCTAAAAAGGATGATGAAGAGAGGAGAGTCCAAAGAGAGGAACCTACAATAAAAAACCCCTTTTTAGAATTTTTATAGTGTGAACCTCTCCACATCGAATGGAGCTGTATCATTATAGAAACATATAGAGGACAATTTGACAGTCATTTCTTTTTGACATTATATGCAGAAAAGAGGGTATCAGAGGGGATCAAATCTGACAACCTCATAACCGTCTACTCATTCCTATACTGTCGTGCGCCCTCAGGAATATTCACATTTCCTATTAGTGGACCCCTGAGGGCGGCCAAATCATAGAATAGGTGGAGGTGGGACCCAGGGCAGAGACGATGTTTGAGTCCAAGATGGCTTCTCGAAGGAGGCGTAGTCCGATTGACTTGACTATGTTTAACGATCTAACCCTATCACTTGCAATGCCCGTTGAATGGGTTCACGTGTAGAGTGTGTGCTCACCATGAGCATTTCTGTAGCGCTAACGTGTGCAGTATTAATGGGGAGAAGAGATATGTGACAACAACGCTATGAGCGTCGTATCACATCCAACAGAGAGGGTGCCCTAGTGCTGATACGATTCCTTCATCGAACAGTAGCGCTTAAACCTGTCTGACAAGCCGCCATATGGCTTCGTATTGCATGCTTGTGGATCGTTAATGATGATGATTGAATGTCTCTCAAATCCTTTCTCAGTCCGATCCAACGGTGGGTAGAAAAAACCACATGATCTATCGGTCTGAAAGTTATACGGAGGTCACCGTATATTAGGTTAATGGGAGGAACCTTGTCTTGTTAATTTGCATTTTTCTAGCCCTCATCAGTTTCTCATGCCTCTGCCTCCTTCATCTTCGTCTCCCTGTCCAGCCTTTGGGGCTATTTACGACTAAGCCTAAAATCAATATAAAGGAGATATTTACCTAAAATAAATATAAAGGAGATATTTACCTAAAATCAATATAAATTCCGAATTTAATGTTATTAAGGGGAGATAAAGAGCCCCAAAGGCGTAGACTAATCCGCCTGTATATAATATAAGTACCTCTGCTACGCAGAGGAGAGAAATAGCCTTTGGGGCTATTTACGACTAATCTTCTATAATAAATTCCCGATATATCCCTAAAAATCAAGTAAATTCCGCCATACTATAATATAAGTTCAAATATATGGCCTAAAATAAATATAAATTCCGCCATACTATAATAAATTCCCAATATATGGCCCTAAAAGAATAAATTCCGCCATACATATAAGTTCTATCCGCCATAATATAAGTTCTAATCCTACGAACTTACTTGATCCGGGCACGCAATTATACTGGTAATAATCCGCTGCGGCAGCGACGTGGCCTTTCCAGTGCCTTTTCTCGTTTGACTTCTTTTCGGGATAGCCCTTTTTCGAAGTGTATGTCGAAATCACCGGGGACTTGATGTATATGAGGAGGTGCTGGAGTGAGCCCTTTCTTTAGGGGGATTGCAGGCTTTTTTCGGCCCTAAAATATAGTAAATTGCGGGAGGTCTTCTGATAAAATCTAAAATCAAGTGGACAGGCCAAATATATAGTAAGGGCCGATGCTTTAGAGTTTGTTTGAGCTCGGGTCGTTGCTGCGACGGAAGAGGAGAAAGATTTGTGGCAGCAGCTGTCTCATGAGTATATTATCCGTATCAATGACCTGGTAAATTGTTTATTAGTCACAACATAATACAATATAAATATAAGATCCATAGAAGATGTACAAATGATCTATATTTATACTATAGATCAAGAGAAAAAATATTCAGAGAATTATCATTCTGAAATGCTCATGTAGTACTGTACTGCTTGAATCAACTGAGTAGTCAAAATTCTTATTTGCACTTTACTTTCTTCTCGGGATGTTTTTTATATGTATACATAGGGAAAGTCGTGTGCAATGAAAAATGCAAGCACGTTTTGGGGAGGGATTTGTTACCTATTATAACAAGGAAAAATATCTACTCCATCCGACTAGTTCCGGGTTCGAGTCCCGGGCAACCCGGTCAAAAAATAAAGATTTTTTTTTATTCACTTCATTTACAAATTGTTTAGTCGTAGATATTTTTTGTATTTAGTCATAATTTTTTGTATTTAGTCATAGATATATAAGATGGATATACGTCTGTTCGGTTGATATTGGTTGACATTGACATATAAACCATGTTATACTGTTAGATAACAAGCCTTCTATTATCTAACTCATAACTATGAATAGTTAATACATATGCTTGGGAGTCCTTAATAAATTGAATAAACCAAGATCTTACCATGACTGCAATTTTAGAGAGACGCGAAAGTACAAGCCTATGGGGTCGCTTCTGCAACTGGATAACCAGCACTGAAAACCGTCTTTACATTGGATGGTTCGGTGTTTTGATGATTATTTATATTATAGTATGGCCTTCCTAAAATAAATATAAATTCCGCAACTTCCGTATTTATTATCGCCTTCATTGCTGGTTCTCTACTTTTGCTCGGGATCTTCGTTTGATTCATTCTTGGGAAGGGATTTTCTCCCCTGGTATCTTGTTTAAAAAGAGGGTCAAATTACATCAATAAAATCAACCCATGTATAGTTTAGTGGTAAAAGTGTGATTCGTTCTATTAAAAACTTAAATAGTTAAGGGAAGGGGTATCTCCGTTTTTTTCATACTCCGATCAAAAACTTTATTTCTTAAAAAGGTTTAATCCTTTACCTCTCAATAGCATATTTGAGGAAGAACATACATTCTCACGATTTGTATCCAAAGTCCTATTAGAAATTCATTTTTATTTATTAAAAATAAAAATGGATTATGTAGTCGTGAAACATAATTTTTTTGAACTGGATCCAGTCTTCCAATCGAATAAGTATGACTAAGGATCCATGGATGAAGATACAAAAGTTTAGTTCCAATGACTAGACGGATTTCATACTTCATCATGTGGTTTAATTCGCCCGGGTAAGACTAAACTTAATTCGCCCAGCTAAAACTAAACTTAAATCTCTCTCCTTTTAATCTGACCTATGGCTTTGTTCAAACAACAAAACAGACTCAGGTCTGACTCGAGTCTGACTCAGGTCTAACTAGGGTCAGACTGCATCAGAACAAATACACCATTCTGATTCACATCAACAAATGGATTATAATCTGAGAATATAATAACTTTAGCAGTCTAAGATTTTTTATGATTCCAAAGATTAACAAAATCTTTCCATAATTATCCTTCGATTTTAAAACTGAATTAATTAAAATGTATCGAGGAACCTAATTGAAAATAAATTAATTAATTTAATAAATTTTAATTTAAATACTTATAAATTTAAAAGAGATTATTTATTTTAAATTTTAAAAAATAAAATTAATGAATTATATTTATTAATTTAACAAATTATATTTATTAAAATAATTATTTTAATAAATTATTTTATTAAAATATATAATGAATTATTTTATTAAAATAAATTTAATGAATTATATTTTATTAATTTAACTAATTATTTTATTAAAATAATTATTTTAACAAATTATTTTATTAAAATATATATAAATTTATTTTAAATATTAAAAATAAAATTAATGAATTATATTAATTTAATGAATTATTATAAAAATAATTATTTTAATGTATTATTTTATTAAAAATATATAAATTTATTTTAAATTTAAAAATTTATAAATAAATGATATTTATTTTTATATATTATCAATTTATTATCATCATTAATATTATTAATTTAATTTAATTTATTCTAAAAATAAATTGAATCAAGGATAATATAGTAAATATTAAATTAGTTATGTTTTATTCGTTGAACCAAACAATATTAAATTATATTTTATACATCATAATTTTGATTATGTGATTACCTAATAATCACATAATTACCTAGTAATCAGGTAATCAAAATTATGTATAATAACTTAAATCAAACGCACTCTAATAGTCCATGTATGTTATGAGACGGCATGACTGTTGACTGATAATTATGTTAACGGCTTAAGCACATCCCACAAACTCTATATTGGTTGAAAGTTTGACTATGGAATGCCTGTTCTAATGGAATATTTACTTTAAACTCACTAGGAATAATTATTTTACCTCCATTTTAAAAAATAATTATTTCTCATCTATTTTATCCTTGAAATATATCACATTCAACTTGTCCAACTGGAATGATCAAAGTTAGGTTGATCGAAGAATCCTATTAGTCCAAACAAACTGGGCTAAATCAGTCAATAATCAATCTAATTACACCAAATAATTCGGCTTGTATGGTTAGGCTAGTAAGGATTACTAGTTCAGAAAGATTAGTTGGCCATTCATTAGAATCACACGATGAATCATAGAAGGGAGATTTCAGATCTCAAATTAAATTAAACATTGAATGAATTATCTGTTTTTTTTTTATTAAAAAAAAACAACACATGTAAAGGTTGTTGGAATTTCTCAATGAAAATGATGAATCAGGTCTACGACTCAAATTGGTGGGGCGGCCGCCATCAAATTGGTGGGGTCTCAGTATGACAACGTAGATAATCAATCTCCTTTAAATTCTCAAGAAACCTCCCTCGGTTGTTGAGGCATGCCTTTAAGTGAATTTACTCGCCCTGCTTTAAAATGATCGTCTAACAACTTTAATTTCTCGTCGGTGGCTGAAATATTACTTCTTAATACCGTCGTCCCTCATTTAATATTCATAGTTATTCGACTTAATAATGCTGGTTGTTGAGTCGCCTCTACCAATGTGATACACAAGTTTGTTTATCCATTCGGATCTGAAGTATTTTAAGGTCGAGATAAGGGCGACCACCCTTTTTTTAAAAATAATATTATTCCACCTAAATTCTTATAGTTGTTTATTGATAATTAACTTTTAAGATAGAAGGAATTTTAATTTGAAATAAAAAAAAAATACTAAGTGACCATTTTTTACTAGTTGCCAACCCTTCAAGCGAAATGCTGCATTATGCACATAAAGGTGCCCCAGCATGATCATCTCACATGGAACATACCAACAGCCCTTTTTCTTTTTTCTAAAAAAAATAATATAAAACAACAAAATGAGCCAATTATCCTTAATTCTAAATCAAAGTTTTTGGATATTTAATATCAGCCATAAATAAGGAGTCCTTAAGGCCGAGAAAAGACATAGAAACTTACTTCAAAGGCATAGTTGTCATAGATAACAACAAGCCATCTTCTTAACTCACTGTATTTACTGATTTACAAAATCATAAATGAAAAAGGAAAAGTTAGGGATGGGGCTTCTAGAACCTACGGCAGAGGCCGTAGAGAAGAGCCCACGCATGACCCCCCTCACTCCGTCGACTCCTCCTCGGCGGATCCGCCGCCGCCGTGGCGCGGTACGGCCCGGTCCGACCAGATTCCGTCAGTAGTTCCCACATCACGTGCACGTCCTCGTATTCGCACGTACGCACCTCCCGCCTCAGTCTCATCAGCCCTGAGACAAAGCAAACAAGGGAAGCGGCAGAGAGGTAAGAGGGGGGTGGCGTCGTGGCTGCAGGACATGCGGCAGTTAGGTTGCCGATCGCGCGAAGGAACTCACCGGATTTGCGGAACCCAAGGCGGTAGGCGACGCCGTCGCATGCCCGCCTCGCTGGAGACACCATTCGAGCCCACCACGCCATCTCTCCGCCGGCCGTCGCCGCCGGATCGCCGAGAGAAAAGGAAAAGAAAATTAGAGGGGCGGAGAAATGAGGGAAGCCTCTTCTTCGAATCCGATCTAAAAAGGGAGTCCAAACGCTCCCCCGATTAACCGGCTGATCCCCTTCCACGACCGGCACGTGACGGTCCACACGCGCGGAGATATTTTACGCTGCCGCTCCCAGCGGTCGACACGTTTGAGGAATAGTTGGTTGTACGGCCGAGGTGGATCTGACATGGACCGGGCCCCACCTTCAGTTAGCGCGACCACACAGCGACCACACGCTGTGTGGGTCCCGATCAGCGTTAGGACTGAGACTTGGGAGGAGAGGGTTTGGTTGGGTGGGTTCGAGCCGTTGGGAGAGATTTTTCATCGATCATGATGATAAAGGCAAGTAATTTCTTTGCGTTCTCTAGCACGCCCTCTTCTTCCATTATACTTTTTTTTTTTAATCTGGATTAATAATCTATAGAAATTTTTCATCGATCATGATGATAAATTTAGAACTAGATGGATATTAATAGGTGATCCAATATCATAAATTTTTTAATTTCCTTTGATATAATATATTATGAATGAAATTTAAATCCTCATTATCTAACGAGTTTTTTTATCATTGCACTATAATTTAGAAGCATCTTTCACTAACTCATCTGCAAACTTATCTAGAGAAATTCATCAGCAATGTCAAATATTATTTTCATAATCTTAGGACAAGATTGAGATTTGAAAATTATTTTCGCTCGTCTTTGGAGGGAAGCCAAAAAAAAAGTCAAATCTAACTCTATATCAATTATAGTGAGTGAAAATAACAAACCATATCCAAGTAAAAATAAAATTAAAATACTAAGTGAGTTGGTAAATAATAAAGTGAAGTATGCCACAAAATAACTAAGTTATGAGTAATTTTTATTTATAGTGGGTGAAATATTAGGGAGGAGAGATGAGCTAATTAAACCGCCATGACATCTTCTATATGCCCTTTTACTCTATCCTCAAATACATATTGTACTATAATTTCATATATAGAGTAATTGTCATGACATATTACTTGGCCAATAAACATTTGCAAAATACACCAAAAAAAAAACACAGGTCCTCTTCTCTACTTTACCCTAAAACTACTTTTATAGAGCCTTTTAAATGATTAAATTTTCAAAGATTTTTTTATTTAACACAAAAGAAAGTTGGGACAATTAAAATAACCTAAATTCAGCAAATGGATACTTTTGGTTTGCTTCAAATTATTCGATTAAATATCATAAAATAAGATATATATATAACCGCCGGCGGCGGACGTTCCTTCCTCGCCCGGTCTCCGACCACGATTTGATCGGAAATCGACTGCGATTTGGCCCACAGTGGTCGCGTGCTGGGTTCACCGGTTTCCGGCCGAATTCAGCCGGATTCTGACCACAATCCGGGCGGAATCCGATGCCGATCGGCGCGCCGGCGAGTGGCGCGTCGATCGGGGCCAGTCCGGTGGCCGGACGGCGAGGTGGCAGCGGCGAGAACAACGGCGGATCGGCGCAAGGGAGCACTGTGCATTCTCACTTTTGGACGGTCAGATCCTCACGATCATGCGTGATGAACGGTAATCCCATTGTCATGCATGGGCACGTAGGAAACCGGCACGCAACATAGCATTTCTATATATATATATATATATTTGTTATGTATTGCCCTACTTCTTCCTTCTGTGTGGTATTGTTGAGGAAATACCGAAGCAGCTTACTAGTTAAAGACTAATGGGAAAATTTTCGATAACTAAGCCTTTGTGCACAGGGAAATACTATATATTATCTTCATCGTTAAGCCATGGTTGACCAAACACCCAAGATATGGCATGGTAGCTAGGGATGACAATTAGACCCGGACCCGATGAGGAATCCGTTCTCCGATCCCATTTTGATCGGGGAATCCCCCGAATCCGAGAAAGTGGGGATGGGGATGGGGAATCTTTGAATATCGGAAAGCGGGGATGGGTCGGGGATGATATTCAAAAATTCTCCATCCCCATCCCCGAACTCGACTTTGATAATTTCATTCATTGAGATTCATTAATTTGATTATATCCTTATATCAAATGAAAAAATAAGTCATATTGATAATTACTTATTTGAATACTATAGTTTCATTATTTCTAAAACAAATAATATTTTCTTTTTTTAATTAATAAAAAAGTAATAAATTTTAAAAAATACTTTTTAAATATGTCATGACGGGGAACTTAGGCTCAATGGATCAAACTATTAATGAAGGGCTGCTCTTCATAATGTCCAATGTTGGTGCAGGAAGCACTAGCAGATCGAACCAGGATTTTGATTATGGAACTAGGATCAAGTTAAGTATGTGATTATGCTAACGATGTTGAACTGAGCTTACAGGAGACACAGGTTAAGTCCTAGTGGAAGCTAGGCATGAAGTTTTGACAAAGTCAAGTGCACCAGGTGAAGTCTGGGCTGGTCAGGAGGACCACGCCGCAGCAGAAGTCTAGGCTTGGTCAGGAGGACCAAGTTGCAGCAGAAGTCTGGGCTTGGTCAGGAGGACCAAGTTGTAGTGGAAGACTGGGCTGATCAGGAGAATCAGTTGCAGCACAAATCTTGGGGGGCGAAGACAGAGCCAAGCACAAGTCCAACGAGTCAGGAGGACTCGGTTGGCAATCAGGTAAATTCTCCCGAGGGGAGTGGGTGAGGACGCGTTCCCGAGGGGAACATTAGGCGTCGGTCTAACCCAGGATCTCACTGGAGATCCGAAGTTAAGACTCGTAGTTGGTTCCGAGAACCGACTTAATAAATTATCCTTTGTATGTTATTTTGCTAACATCTTTTACAGGAAGGAAAAATCGAACGAACGCAAACTCCGGACGAAAAGTTGACTTTTCGGGTCTGGAGTCGACTCAGATGGGTTCTGGAGTCGACTCCGGCAGAGTCAGCCGGAATCCGGAAGTCAGCGCGTCGATTTTCCGCCAACTCGGCCAGAGTCGACTCAGGTAAGGTTTTGAGTCGACTCAGGCTGACTCAGGGTCAAAAGTTATCGCCATTGATGCCACAACGACTGGAGTCGACCCAGAAGGCAATTGGAGTCGACTCAGAGAGGATAACGGGCGAAAGCGATAAAGCTTTATCTGCCACGCAAGCTGGAGTCGACCCAGATAGGCATTTGAGTCGACTCAGGAGGACTATAAAAGAAGGTCGCGAGCAGCAGCTGAGACACAACCAATTCTTGCATCCAAACTCCGTTCTCGCGACTCCCGAGCTCTCGTTCTTAGACGTCGGTGCTGCACTCGATCCAAGCAACTCAGATTCACACCGAGACGTCGAGATATTCATCCGGGGAGCGACTGCACGATCAAAAAGTCGGTAAAAGTTTACTATTATCATTTCCATTAAACCGAACTTTTTGTAAGCTTTTGAATTTATAATTTTCGATACACTTGCTGCCGAAAAGGGGCAAGTGCCTTAGTGGATTTGCCCAAAGGAAACGGTCAAGGACCGTGGGCCTTGGAGTAGCAGCTTTGGGCTGTGAACCAAGTAAAAACCAACTGTGTCATTACTTTTCGCATTCATTTCTTTCCGTCTATAATTGCTTCTGCATTCGAGTTTAGTTCTCGTTTCCGTTCGCACTCGTGACTTACGAAAAAATCGAAAAGCGTGCAACATGCTATTCACCTCCCTCTAGCGTGTTTCCGATCCTACATATAAGATTTTTCACTAAGCTTCCTTTCTTTGTATTAACATCAATATATATTCTTATAATCAAATATAAAAGATAACTTGCTCTATCCGTGATTTTTGGGGTTGATTTGATGATTGATATAATCAATTTTTAGAAGGGACATAGCTTTAAAAAATTGACATTTCATGCTTGATTCAATTGAGTCAAATATGATTTAGGGAACTAAGTATTCATCCAAGTGTTGATCAGTTTTAGAAAGAACTATTTGAAGTTCTTCCATCATAGAGCTTTATAGGTCTAGCTTACCCTATCTCACGTTCGTTGTGAGGCATTTAGAAGACTCCTTCGAAGTCAACTCCCTGTTACATGGAAGTTCTCTTGAGTGGCATGAGAGGACCATGTTTCGAGTTTGAGATCTCTTTGATCACATTTTTTATGTATTCTTGTAAGATTTTCACTACATCTTGCCTCGACCACATCCCTCTTCTATTTGTGTTAGATGTTAGAGAAAGGGCACATGTTAGAAATAACCTAACCGTGAGTTTTTTTGCTTTGGATCTCCAGGATGAGATCGTAGTTTAGATCTTTACCAAGGTAAATATAAAGGAAATAGGATTTTAGTATCTTCTCCATGATGCTAGAAGACTCGAAGACATAAGTATTTTATTTTAGTTTATTCGTATAATTTTATATTGAATATTTTAATGTATCTTGTTTAGGTCAAACACTGTGGATGGTCAAGCTACTAATCAACGAACGATCCGACGTATGCGACCATAGGAAGGATCTCGTCGTAGGAGGAGGAGAGAACCTGAAACGCGCTTCAACATGAGGTTAGACTGGCGTCGGAGAGTCCCGACAAACCACTCCAACGCTCAAGTTAAGATCTTTTGGAGAAAGAAAAAGTTCTTTCTAAAAAGGATGATGAAGAGAGGAAAGTTCAAAGAGAGGAACCTATAATAAAAACCCCTTTTTTGGATTTTTATAGTTGTCTGTGAACCTCCCCACATCGAATGGAGTTGTATCATTATAGAAACATATGAGGGGACAATCTGCCAGTCATTTCTTTTTGACGTTATATGCAGAAAAGAGGGTATCAGAGGGGACCAAATCTAACAACCTCATAACTGTCTACTCATTCCTATACTGTCATGCGCCCTAAGGAATATTCACATTTCCTATTGGTGGACCCCTAGAGGGCAGAAACCCTAGAATAGGTGGAAGTGGGACCTAGGGCAGAGACGATGTTTGAGATCGAGATGGCTTCTAAGACCGAGACGACGTCGGAGGCCAAGATAGCTTCTAAGACTGAGATGACACTTGAGGCTGAAATGACTTCTAAGACCAAGATGACTTCTAAGACTGATACAACGCCTGAGGCCGAGATGTCTTTTGAAACCGAGACGGCCCAGGGCTTCACCCAAGCTTCATCTAGGTGGAGTTCTCTTCCTTAGGGTCACGTTGACTCATACTGCCAGGTCAGCACTAACCTTGACCTTCGCTTGACTGTTGACCTTTGTCTGGGAGGAGGTCATGTCACCTATCACACTTACATCACAAGCCCACCCCCAAGTCTAGTCGAAGGAGGCGTAGTCCGATTGACTTGGCTATGTTTAACAATCTAACCCTATCACTTGCAATGCCCATTGAATGGGTTCGCGTGCAGAATGCATGCTCGCCACGAGCATTCCTGTAGCACTAATGTTTGTAGTATTAATGGGGAGAAGAGATATGTGACAGCAACGCTATGAGCGTCATATCACATCCAACGGAGAGGGTGCCCTAGTGCTGGTACGGTTCCTTCATCGAACGATAATGCTTAAACCTGTCTGACGAGCCACCATATGGCTTCGTATTGCATGCCTGTGGATCATTAATGATAATGATTGAGTGTCTCTGAAATCCTTTCTCAGCCCGATCCAACGATGGGTAGAAAAACCACATGATCTATCGGTCTGAAAGTTCTGTGGAGATCACCGTATATTAGGTTAACGGGAGGAACCTTGTCTTGTTAATTTGCATTTTCTAGCCCTCATCAGTTTCTCCTGCCTCTGCCTCCTTCATCTTCATCTCCCTGTCCAATGTCCTCATAAGTTCCTTGTGTCTTTTTGTTTCTTTCCCTTTCTTAATCCATGGCCAGTATTGCCCCCATAGATTGGTGGTATGAATCTCAATGATATTCCCTCAATCAAGCCGCCGTTGAGCGCCTTTTGGCAACCTTCAACATTCCCTCAGACCACAACCTTAGGGTTCCCCTGCTGAAGCATCGATCGCATGACCCGCCAGCTGGATACATTACTTGTTTCGAAGGTCAATTAACTTTCGGGTTTAGGTTTCCCACCCGCCCTGTCATACAAGTGCTAGCCCACTATTTTCAAGTTCCTTTATCACAATTGGTCCCGAACTTCTACCGCCTGATTTGCAGCGCGGTCATCCTATTCAAACTTTATCAAATCCCCCTCGATCAAACTACCTTCCACTACCGTTTCTATCTATGATAGACTGAGCTTGGAGTCTTCTACTTCTTAGCTAAATCACAGAGTACATTTTTGGGTGATTGCCCCTCTTCCCACAATGGTTGAAAAAGTCAGTACTTCTTTGTAAAACCCTGCAACTCTACACTTGGCCAAGCCCCTAGCTAGACGTCCTTCCGACCTCCCCCTCTTAGGTGACTACCGCTCAGAGCCCACGTATTCAGAGACCATTGTCATCCTATTTGGACTGAAGTTCAACGTCAACCTGTTGGCAGAGAATGAGGCTCTGCTATACTAAGTAGGGCTCGCACAACTGGACTTCCCCTTAAGTAAGGTATGTCTTACTTTCTTCTTTACTTTCGATTGATTAACTTTTTTGTTTCTAGCAGAAAGAGCTATGTATAGTGCTTCAATGAGCAAGAAACTAAAATGAGAACTGATCTCCGCGACTGACCTCTTCACTCCTGAAGAGACGACGGAAAGAATGCTCAGGCCTGCAGAGCCTGCGGTCCCTACTAAAGCAGTCTTGGGGACGAAGGCACAATCGACTCTATGCCCTTCTTTAGCAGGTCCACAAGAGCCTACCCATAAAGAGGCTCGAAAGCCTTCCTCAAGGACTGGAGCTACGAAGAAACATCCTAGGGAGTCGGAGGTCCAAATCTTAGAGTGTCGAAGCTCTAAGAGCAGATTTGTCGAGGGGGTTATCCAAGAAACACCAAGGTCTTCCCGATCCAAGGCAGAGATGGAAGGACTGCGGTGAAGGAGGTTGATATGCTCCTCCAGAGAACCAACTGATGATGCCCTACCGAGGGACAAGGGCAAGGCTGTAGCGACTACTTTTGTTGCAAAGGAGACCCCGACGCCTCCATGAGATTAGGTCCTGCTTCTTACTGATGCTCCAAAGCCATGCACCGCCCCATGATCAACACTCCGAAGGACCCGAGCATGGGAGAACCAAAGGAAGGCAACCCCTCTCTGGTCGAGTAACTGCGTACTTACGAGAGAGATCTACTGCCACACATAGGCTTAATGGAGGTGAACGACAACCTAATATGGTTGCTATGACGGTGTGAGGTGGAGGCGAGAGGGCTTCACCGTTTCATGAGGCCTTTGCTAGTGGCGGAGATGGAACAGGAGGTGCTTGCGATTACATTAGAGAAGTTGAAGGCTGACAAGAGAATGACGTAAGATGAGGCCATCAAGTGGCCCAACAAGACTCGCATATATTTCGATGAGGCCCAGGACCTAGAATGTGCTCTTATCAAAGCCAAGGCCTCGCTTCAGCCTTAGAAGAGTTGCTCAAGAGGGTGGAGTTTGTTGAAAGTGCTACCAAGCAAATAGAAGAAACCCTTCGCTTGAGCCAACAAGAGCGCACCCAGAGTGCAGATGTAAGATATGAGAATATTCTACTAGTGCAGGAAGAATGGGACTCATCTTGCGAAGATGAAATTAACGAAACTGATTTGGCTCAAATCAGAGATTGTTTGGTTAGTGAATCAAATGATTTGATTTTTAAATCAAATTAAGCCAACTTGGTTTGGTTCGTGATGGAAGAAGTTTTGATAAAATAAAAGGGATGAGAAGATTTGTCTTGCGAAGACGAATCAAACAAAACTAATTTGGACCAAATCGGAGATCATTTGGTTAATAAACCAAGCGAACCAAGATTAAACCCGATTTGCTACAGTAAACCCTAAATTATAAGTCAGTTTAACCACGCCACATGACCCAATTAGCCCCAAACCCAAAGTTATTGTGACTCCTCTTTAAAACATAATAGCGACTGCCTGCCCGCGCCGCGTTTCCCCCTCGTGATCACCCTTTGCCGCCACCCTTCGTCGCATGCCCATGATTGCCTTTTGCAAGACCCCTCGTTGTCGCCTTCCTTGCCGTGTCCTCTGCTCGTGTTCGGCTGTCGCGCGTCAGAAGACGGATGGGAATCGCCAGCTCGACTTGTGCGTTTGCCACTGCCGCGCGCTCCCCTGAACTTCCGTCCCTTTCTTCTGGGCACCGCTACATGGAGAAGACCAGCAGCCGACGTCATTGTCCCCACCATTGTTGCTCGCGTGAAGACCGCCATCCGCCGCATGGAGAAGACTAGTGACACCACCGCTCTGCATGACCGTCGACCGTGCCTCCGCCGCCACCGTCCCCTACCGACCAGCACCGCACTCCCTATTTTTCCTGACCAGTGGAAGTAGCTCGGTGGAGGACAGTGGCTTTGATTGGAGGAGGAATCAAAGCCTAGCTTGATTAGGGTGCGATCTGAGGTGAGTTCTTTTATTTAAATCTGATTAGCTCTGTTGCAGTAAGGAATTTGAGATCAAGTAAGGATGATTGTTGATCTATTAGGATGGTGTTATTGGTGGGACAAGGGTGATAGAATTTATTTAGAAACTTTGGTCATCGTTAAGTGCTAAGATTTAGATAAATAGTTTAGGGTTGGTTTACTTGTTATTTTGGAATCAGGTCTGTCCTGGGTGGTTGATCTTGATTTGGTGGAGTCTTTTGAGGTTAGGTTAGCCTACTGATCTCATTTCGAGATGGAGGCAAATCTGATTTCGAGATTTCAGTCTGATTCTAGTCTTAATTGGGAGGAGATCTAGTCTGTTCCAATTATTTAAGACTTCACCCTTGAGTCCAGTAGGATTTTGATTTGCTATTGGGTTTCAATAGAGTTAAAGATCTATTGTTTGTTGTTGGAAATCGGTGAACTAGGGTTCTTGTGTTGATGGGTTTATAGGTTGATTCTGTCATGGTTGTTGTGTTGTTGAGAGTAGTTGTTGTTGTTGGGTTGTTCGATTGTTGATGGATTGATTCGTGTGTCTCATGGATTGATCTTGCTCTGTTGGATGTGTTTAAGTTTATTTGATTCTTAGCTTAAGTTAGTGTTTGATCCGGTTAAGATTAATAAGCGTTAACTGGACTTAGTTGGGTTAATCCGGTCGAGTGGTGTCAAGTGGATTAGGTTATGTTGAATTCTGTGAGGTTCTGTTCATGAGGGAAGAACCAAATCAAAGTTAATTCTAGGGCTTAATCGAATCGGTGAGTTAAGCTTCTGATCTGGTTAGACTTTGGAATTTGGTGGGGATCGGTCCTGTTGGATTTGTTTGTGTTTATATTGGGTGGATGGGTCGTGATGTTGAGGATGATCGCGGCGATATGTTCCTTGCGGTTGAACCTATTCGTGGGTTGAATCGTTGGAGGATAGGTTGATCTGATGGATTTGATTAAGTTAATTTAGTTGCTGTTGAGTTTTAATGGGATTAGGATTGATCTATTGGGATGATTGATTCCAATCTGTCTTGTATGTTGAATCAATCAAATTGGATTGATTGATTCGAGTTGTTGAGGGATTTTATGGGTTTAGGTTAAGTTTAGTTGAGTCTAGGTGTGGAATTGTGTAGGAGGTTTATGTTGCTATAAAATTAAATATATTACTATACTTAGCGAGTGTTGTATGTTATAAATTGCAGGACTTTGACCATGCTATAGATATATACGGAGGAGTTTATTGAGAGTTCTTCGTATTTCAACGTGCGTCAATCAGGTGGGTACTCCTGTGCTTGGTCAACACAAGTCTTATTTGTAGTACATGATTTAGTATAATCCTATTATTATCCTATTGCTATCCTATTTGCATTTGTTGCTTGACTCATTGCTTGATACTTACTGTTGACCTTGATATGATCCAATTATCATCAATACAGTCTCCTTGTTAATTGTTTATATGTGCTAACTTATTATGATTGATGTTGTTTATACCTTGGTAGATGTCATATTTATCTGTTGAACTGTGCATTATAGCATCATGTTGTTGTTGTTAACTCTCACTGCCTATGTGGGTGAGAGCATTATAGTACTGCACAGTGTGGGTGCTACCAAGACTAGCTAGATAACTTTCCTAGAATACTGCCCCTCCCCCTCGCGTGTGGTTGATCTGTTGTTGGAATAGATGATTCCTGTGATGCACCCCAGTTCACTGCATAGTGTGGGTGTCAGGGGATGTTGAGTGCAGACAGTGATAATTTTTTCGTTCCCCACTCACGTGTAGTGGTATGTTGTTGGAGGGTGTGCAGCTGTCGTGTTTGACACCCCAGTTCACTATACTAGGTGGGTGACTAAGGTGGCGAGTGCAGACAGTGACTATGCATGCATTTGTTGATAGTTGTTTACTGCACTTATGGTTGTTGCACTTGTTGTTATATAATTGTGGTTGTACACTTGTTGTTATATGATTGTTACATTTATGTGACATGACATACATTATTTTCATATTGTAGGATATCTGTTAGTTGTACGTAGTATGTTGACCTTGTTCCTTAAGTATCATATTGAGACTATATACTTTTGATATCCATGTTGATATATATATTATGCACTTCCATTCTATTATCCACTAAGTATTTTATACTCGCCACCCAGACCCTGAGATTTTTCTGTCTCCTCAGGTAGAAGATAAGGACGTTGTTTGAAGCTTGGAGGTCTGCCAGACTGGCCTCATCTCACAGCAGGAGAAGGAGTCGTTATTTTCTTTGTGTGGTTCTTTTTGGATTGTGTTTCAATATGCGAATTTTATCATTGTTATGATTCCACTTGCACTGTTTCTTTTATCAAAGACTGGTGGAGTGTGTTGTTGATTTTGTTGTAAGCACTATCGATATGCTTTCGGATTTTCGTAGTTGTATGTGGATTGTTGTTGTGGTGGCTATTTCAGATGCATGTGTCGGATATGTAGATGTGGTCGTGTGGGCCTTTATCATGTAGTTTAGTAGTTAATTATATATGTTGTATTGTTGAGTGGCCGTGTGGGCCCTTATATTGAAATGTATTAGGGAAAGTTGAATTGTTATAGGGGAGATGTTGTCAAAATTTTTTGGGTGGCCATCTCTCAGGACGTGACAGCAGAGGAGTTAGCTGCCATAGGAACCCAATTACAACGACTAGAGAGGGAGCTCAAGGTTATGTCCTAAGCCAATATAGAGTTGGTGACCCAACTAATAGGAGTGGCAGAGAGGGACGCCAAGAAGTCGATTGAGCTGCAAGAGGTGAAGACTGGGCTAATTGTTGAGCTGAAGAGGCTCGTGCCAAGGCAGAAACCTTCACGAAAGAATTGCAAGAATATGAGGCCGGAGAGGAGCACCACTAAGAAGAACAGAAAGTGGCCTTCTTGAAGTCAGTCGAGTTCTACGAATTACTATCTACAAGGAGCATCAATATGTTAAGGTACAAGTTTCAAGGCACTCTCCGATAGTGTATAGAGGCCAAGTTGATCCCAAAAGGAATGGACCTGTCCTTTCTAGACCTACAGTAGGTTTGAGATACGTTGCCTCCCTTGGAGAAGGTAGACCGAAGAAAATGTGCTAACCAGCCGCTTTTTCTCTACTTATGTCATAGCAATTATTTTTGTTTTGTTTGGTTGTTTTTCTTTAAACATGTAAGGAGATTTGCTCTTAATGAAAGTCAGTTGTTATACCGTATATGGTGCTATGTAAAAACATAGATTTCTATTTGTCGCTTTGTATAAACGACCATTGGTCTTGAAAATTTTACAAAGGCAAAGAAAGAGAGGCTAATGAGAGAAAGAAAAAAAGAGTGACGACAAGACATAGGGTTGGGCTGGCAAGCACAATAATATAAATGGTAGAGGAAAATCAAAGGGCTAGTGCCTAGTCAGGCAAGATTTTACCAACCATCACCTGCCACATTGATCAAACTCCTACAGAGAAGTCAAGGGTATCCAACCTAGGGGAAGCTTGAATTGTTAAGTAGGAAGGTTTGAATTGTTAAATTTGACAATTCCCTTTGGATGAAGAGGTTAGGATAATCCGAGGTCAGGTTCATAGTAAGGGTTGCAAGGGCAGGGATAACACGCATGGTGATGGGGTCTTTACACATGTTGTCGAATGGTATTAATGAATGAAGGTGAGTGAATATTAGAAGTTTGTCTAAAGTAACCATAGATAAGATTACCTTTGGTTCCAAGATGGTCATGGGATAGTTAGGGCCTGTTAGCCCAAGGTTTTGACCTACAACCTTAAGCTTGGAGTCGCTAGCGAGTGAGGTTGAAAGGGCTACTGAATGATGAGATACTGGGTTGGTCAGGCCTATTGCCTCATGTCTTTGAATCAGAATACCAAACCGTTGATGAGTGGGGACGAGAAGGATGCTGAATGATGAGACACTAGGTCGATCGGGCCTGTTTTCTCAGGGCTCTGAGTCAGAATACTGAGTCATTGATAAGTGGGGTCGAGAGGGTTGCTGAATGATAAGACACTGGATCGGTCGAGCCCTTTGTCTCGGGGCTCTAAGTCAAAATATTGAGTCGTCAATGATTGTGGCTGAGAAGGCTGCTGAATGACGAGATACTAGGAGAATGAGGCTCTGCTATACTAAGCAGGGCTGAGCCCCGTCATCGCACAGTTGGGCATCCCCTTAAGTAAGGTATGCCTTACTTTCTTCCTTACTTTTGACTGATTAACTTTTTTGTTTCTTGCAGAAAGAGCTATGTATAGTGCTTCCCTGAGCAAGAAACTAAAATGAGAACTGATCTCTGCCGTTGACCTCTTCACTCCTGAAGAGACGACAAAAAGAATGCTCAGACATGTAGAGCCTACGGTCCCTACTAAAGCAGTCGTGGAGACGAAGGCACAATCGACTCTGTGCCCTTCTTTAGCAAGCCCACAAGAGCCTACTCGTAAAGAGACTCGAAAGCCATCCTCAGGGACTAGGGCTTCGAAGAAACGTCCTTGGGAGTCGGAGGTCCAGATCTTAGAGTTTTGAAGCTCAAAGAGTAGATTCATTGAGGGGGTTGTCCAAGAAACACCAAGGTCTCCCCGATCTGAGGCAAAGATGGAAGGACTGTGGTGAAGGAGGTTGATATGCTCCTCCGGAGAACCTACTGATGATGCCCTACCGAGGGACAAGGGCAAGGCGGTAGTGACTACTTCTGTTGCAGAGGAGACCCTGACGCCTCCATGAGATTAGGTCCTACTTCTTACTAATGCTCCGAAGCCGTGCATCGCCCCTTGATCAACCCTCCGAAAGACTCGAGCATGGGAAGCATCGAAGGAAGGCAGCCCCTCTCTGGCCGAGTAACTGCGTACTTACGAGAGGGATATACTGCCACACATGGGCTTAATGGAGGTGAACGACAACCTAATATGGTCGCTACGACGGTGTTAGGTGGAGGCGAGAGGGCTTCACCATTTCATAAGGCCTTTGCTAGTGGCGGAGCTGGAACAAGAGGTGCCTGCACTTACACTAGAGAAGTTGAAGGTTGACAAGAGAATGGCGCAAGATGAGGCTATCAAGTGGCCCAACAAGGCTTGCATATATTTCGATAAGGCCTAGGACCTAGAATGTGCTCTTGCCAAAGCCAAGGCCCTCGCTTCGGCCTTAGAAGAGTTGCTCAAGAGGGTAGAGGTTGTTGAAAGTGCTACCAAGCAAATGGAAGAAACCCTTCACCTGAGCCAACAAGAGTGCACCCAGAGTGCAGAGGAGTTAGCTGCCATAGGAATCCAACTACAATGGCTAGAGAGGGAGCTCAAGGTTATGTCCTAAGCCAATATAGAGTTGGTGACCCAACTAATAGGGGTGGTAGAGAGGGACGCCAAGAAATCGGTTGAGTTGCAAGAGGTGAAGACTGGGCCAATTGTTGAGTTGAAAGAGGCCCGTACCAAGGCAGAAACCTTCATGAAAGAATTGCAAGAATATGTGGTCAGAGAGGAGCACCACTGAGAAGAATAGAAAGTGACCTTCTTGAAGTCAGTCGAGTTCTACGAATTGCTATCTACAAGGAGCATCAATATGTTAAGGTATGCCTTTCAAGGTGTTCTCTGATAGTGTATGAGGCCAAGTTGATCCCAAAAGGAATGGACTTGTCCTCCCTGGACCTACAATAGGTTTGAGATACATTGCCTCCCTTGGAGAAGGTAGATTGAAGAAAATGTGTTGGCCAACAACTTTTTCTCTACTTATGTCGTAGCAACTATTTTTGCTTTGTTTGGTTGTTTTTATTTGAACATGTAAGGAAATTTACTCTTAATGAAAGTCAGTTGTTATACCTTATATGGTGCTATGTAAAACAGATATTTCTATTTGTTGCTTTGTATGAACGATCATTGGTCATAAAAATTTTACAAAGGCAAAGGAAGAGAGGCGAATGAGATAAAGAAAAAAGAGTGAGGACAAGACATAGGGTTGGGCTAGCAAGCACAATAATATAAATGGTAGAGGAAAATCAAAGGGCTAGTGCCTAGTTGGGTAAGATTGTACCAAGCATCACCTGCCACATTGATCAAACTCCTGCAGAGAAGTCAAGGGCATCCAACCTAGGGGAAGCTTGAATTGTTAAGTAGGAAGGTTTGAATTGTTAAATATGACAATTCCCTTTGGATGAAAAGGTTAGGATAATCCGAGGTCAGGTTCATAGTAAGGGTTGCAAGGGCGGGGATAACACGCATGGTGATGGGGTCTTTGACACATGTTGTCGAATGGTATTAATGAATGAAGGTGAGTTAATATTAGAAGTTTGCCTAAAGTAACCATAGATAAGATTACCTTTGGTTCCAAGACGGTCTGATCATGGAATAGTTAGGGTCTGTTAGCCCAAGGTTTTGACCTACAATCTTAAGCCTGGAGTCGTTAGCGAGTGAGGCCAAAAGGGCTGCTGAATGATGAGATGCTGGGTTGGTCAGACCTATTGCCTCATGGCTTTGAGTTAGAATACCGAACCGTTGATGAGTGGGGTCGAGAAGGATGCTGAATGACAAGACACTAGGTCGATTGGGCCTATTTTCTCAGGTCTCTAAGTCAGAATATTGAGTCATTGATGAGTGGGGCCAAGAGGACTGCTAAATGATATGACACTGGATTGGTTGGGCCCTTTGTCTCAAGGCTCTAAGTCAAAATATTGAGCCGTCGATGATTGTGGCTGAGAAGGTTGCTGAATGACGAGATACTGGGTTGGTCGGGCATGTTGTCTCAGGGCTTCGAGTTAGAATACCGAGCCGTCGAAGAATGAGGCCAAGAAGGTTGTTAAATAACAAGACACTGGGTCAGTCGAGCCCATTGTCTCGAGGCTCTAAGTTAGAATATTGAGCCATCGATGAGTGGGGCTTACAGGGTTTTTGACTAACGAGACACAAGGTTGGTCGGGCTCGTTGTCTCAGGGCTCTGAGTTAGAATATCGAGTCGTCAACTAGTGGGGTCAAGAGGGCTACTGAATGATGAGACACTGGGTCGGTCGGGCATGTTGTCTTAGGGCTCTGAGTCAAAATACCAAGCCGTCGACGAATGGGACTGAGAGGACTGCTGAATGATGAGACACTAGGTCGGTCGGACCCATTATCTCAGGGCTTTGAGTTAGAATATCGAGCCGTCAGCGAGTGGGGCTGAGAGGGCTGATGAATGATGAGACACTAAGTTAGTCGGGTCCATTGTCTCAGAGCTCCGAGTTAAAATACTGAGTCATCGGTGAATGGGGTCAAGAGGGCTACTAAAACAGATCAACTAAATGAAAGATAGTCGCCTTGTTTCCTTGTAAAAGAACATTTACAAAGTGAGTGATGAAACAAATAGGGGAGGAACATAAAATAGTAAAATTGAAGTTAAATGCGATAAGGCCTCAGATGAATGGCGTTCCATGGTCATTTAAACTCCTTTCCTTGGTGGTCGGCCAAGTAGTATGACTTGTCGATGCACAGCTACGTGACTTAGTAAGGCTCTTCCCAGCGAGATTCTAGATTGTCGACCTCTCCTATAGGCTTGCATTTTTCCACATGATGTCTCCCACCTAGAAGAAGCGAGGGGTAACTCTCTTGTTGTATGCCTAACTCATGCGCTGTCGATATGCTTTGAGTCATAAATCCGCTATGTCTCGGATTTCACTAATGAGATCTAGCTCCTATTGGAGTTAGAGTCGCCTGTTGGAGTTATCTTCCACTCTTTTATAGGTTTAGATCCGAGCTGATTCAAGGCCCACTTCAACTAGTACCACAACTTCTCCTCTATAGACCAAGTGAAAAGGAGTCATTCTTGTACTTTCGCCAGGAGTCGTACAATAAGCCCAAAGGATATTAGGAAGTTCTTCTACCCAGCTATCTCCGACGTGGTCGAGTTTAACCTTCAACCCTCAGACGAGCTCTCGGTTGACGACTTCAATCAGTCCATTGCTCTGAGGATAATAAACGGAAGTGCAAATATAATGTATATCTAAGTTTCAGCACCATTCGTGGATCTTGCGGCCTTAGAATTATCGTCCATTATCTGACACGATTTAACAAGAAAGGCCATATCTTCACACTATATTACGCTAAAGGAATTTGAGAATAGCGTCTTCAGTTATCCTTACCAAGGGCTCGACTTCAACCCACTTTGAAAAATAATCCACTACTAGAAGAAACTTCCTTTGATTCGGGTCCATAGGGAAAGACCGTACTATGTCCATTCTCCACTGATCAAAGGGGCAGGACACTATGGTGGTCTTCAGGAACTTGACAGGGAGATGAAGCACAGGTTGATGTTTTTGGTAATTTAAATAGGTGTTGATCAATTGAGCAGCATCAGCTTGCAAGGTGGGTCAGAAATAACTAGCCAAGAGCACCTTTCTTACCAAGGTCCGACCTCTGGTGTGGCTCCTGATATAGCCTTGATGAATTTCCCTCATAACATAGTTGGCATCTTCAAAACTCAGGCATTTGAGGAGGGGACAAGAAAAAGCTCTTTTGTATAGAACATCTCCAACCATAGTGAAATGCATAGCTCATTGTTTAAAGGCACGGGTGTGTTCAAGATCGGCAGGTACAATTTCATGCTTCTGGAAGGAGATAAAGGGGGTTCTCCAATCGGGCGCTGGCATGGATTAGGAAGCATGGTCAATATAAGCAATCAACTGATCTCAAACAGCAAGCTCTTCCCATGCCCATGTATGTAGCGCACTGGCTAGCTTGGTTAATTCATCTGCTTTGTGATTATCTACACGAGGTACTTTCAGCAAGGTGGCTTCTTGGAATTCCATCTTTAACTTGTCAAATGCTTCAGCATAACGTCGTAGTCTATTATTGTGGATCTCAAAGGTACCCTAGAGTTGTTGAGTGACTAATTGGGAGTCTAAATGAAAGATTACCAGAACCATGAGAGAGCTTTTTCGCACTTCTTGTCCCATGATAAATGAGCCCCTTTGCATAGTATTTTGAAAGAATGATAACTCTTTTTGGCCAACTGAGAAATGAATCATGAGAGAGCAGTAATTCGCTTGACTAGGCTTTGCACTTCTTTGATATTTTGTGGAGACGCCATGTTTTGCAGGATCTGTATCTTTTTTAGATTGGCTTTGATGCCACATTCCGTAACAATGTATCTAAGGAAGTGGCAGCTCTTGATGCCAAACACGCATTTGTCTGGGTTTAATTTGAGGTCGTACTGTCTCAAAGTGGAGCATGTTTCATTGACGTCGGTGATCAAGGTCTCAGCTCAGGCCAATTTAATTAGTATGTCATCTACATAGACTTTGATGTTGTGCTCGATTTGGTGTTTGAAAATCCGATCCATGAGGTATTGGTAAGTAATACCTGCATTCTTAAGTCCGAATGACATTATGTTATAATAGAAAGTTACATCAGAGGTGATAAAACTGACCTTTTCTCGATCCTCCACAACCAGGGGTATCTAATGATAGCCTTGGTATGCATCTAGCATACAGATGAGTTTGCAGCCGACAATGGAATCCACTAACTGATTTATGCGAGGGAGTGGATAACAATCCTTGGGGCAACCTTTGTTGAAGTCCCGAAAATTAATACAAACCTATCATTTATTTTCGGACTTCGGAACTAGAATAACTTTTGCGAGCCATGATGGAAACTATACTTCTCGGATGTACCTAGCTTCCATTAGTTTGGTGACCTCCTTGCGGATTAATTTATCCTGAGCTGGTGTGAGGCTTCTCTTCTTCTGTCGCATCGATCGAGATTCGGGGCAGATGTTGAGGTGATGCTCCATGATACTCATAGCTATTTTGATGATTTCCTGAGGGGACCAAGAGAAGATATCATGGTTCCAGATGAGACACACAACCAGTTGCTCCTTTAGTTCTAGGGTTAGATCAGACGATATTTGGGTGACTTGATCGGGTTGGCCTGGAATGATCTGAACTTCTTCCTTATTATGTGATGGCGTAGGGACGTATACTTCTTGCAAAGAATGCACTTTCCTTCTTTGAATGGTTCGCACTTTTTTGAGGCTAGTCAGGACTACGTTCACATAGCACCAACGAGTTAGGCCTTGATCTCCACTGACCATCCTCACTTGGTCTGCCATTGGGAATTTTACCTTTTGATAGAAGGTGGAGACACAACATGGAAAATGCTGAGGGTTGGTCACCCCAATATGAAATTATAAGAAGAGGGAGTCTCCACCACTATAAAGAGAACATGTCATGTTCGTCTGAGAGGCTCTTCTCCTAGAGACAGGGGCAAACTGATTTGCCCCAACAGTTGCACCTCATGTCTAGAAAATCCAAACAAAGTAGTGGGCATAGGGTGCAACTCCTACCGATCGATTTACATTCCGATCAAAAGCATCTTTGTACAACACGTTGACGGAGCTTTCAGTGTCAACGAATACTCAGGTCACATTATAATTAGTGATAGTGGCTCGAATTACTAGGGCATCGTCATGCGAGTGACGACTCCTTCAAGATCTTGAGGTCCAAAGTAAATGAGAGGACCTCACTCCTGGCTTTGACCGGTGCTAATGCTATATATCTTCAGTCGTCACTCATGCGCTTTCCTAGCTCGGTTGGAGTCTGTTAGTGGCGCCGCCTGAGATCATGCTGATGTCCCCTTGGTGGGTAGCGTTATCATGCTCACCTCGGTCAGTATCTCTTTGATCTATCTCGATGCTCGTCTTGATTGCTGGTCCTCCTGCTTGCAGTTGGCTCGGGGAGCATCTTGGTAATGTTCTGGGTGGCATGGTGAAGGGTGTTGGGGGGGGGGGGGGGGGGATCTACATCCCTTCGATGGGTTAGGTCAACTGCTTACGGGTATTATCGCTGCCTGAAATCATCTTGACGGGCAGGCGCAGACTAGGTGGAAGCGGCAGGAGTCCCTTTGCCTTGATATCATTCTTTTATTATGAGGCTGACTTCTTGGGCCAGCTGTCGACACTCCTAAGTATCATGGGCGTAGGATTGATGGTAGGTACGATAGATTTTTCCTCCGGTTGATTCATCCTGCAATGAAGGGAGGGGTAGACTCGATTACTTGAACTATGCGCTCATCTTTATTGTGAAGTAGTTTAGGAGGGACTTCATTTTTTGATGGGAACAAGGTGGGTTTTTTATCCAGTCAAGGAGCTATCCCCATGTCAACCTTTAGCGCAAGTTGGGTTTCCTCTAGATGGATGTATTTTGCTGGCTCTCTCTAGCAACTATTGATAATTTCCCAGAGGTTTCTTCACTAAAGATCTAAAGGAATCTCTCCTCCATCAGCCCTTGAGTAAAGGCACTGATCAAGATGTCTAAAGGAGTTGATGGAACATTCCAAATGACCTAGTTAAATAGTTGAAGGTACTGCAAAGTCTCCCGAGGCTTTTGTTTCATAGTGAATAGGTTAAGAGGTATTTTCTGATACTTTTTGCTACTGCAAACTGATGTAAAAAAGCGACTTTAAAGTTTCTGAAAGAATGAATAGAAGAGGTAGGAATCCTTTTGAACCATCTTTGGGCGGAACCTGACAAGGTGTTCAAGAAAACCTGACAATTCACTCAGTTTATATAATGATGCAACAAGGAGGCGTTTCTCAAAATGGCATAAGTGGTCTTTTGGGTCTGTGGCCCCCCGTATACTCATCTATCTATAGTTGTCGGAAATAAGGAGGCAATTCCTACTCTAGGACTTCTTTGAAGAACGAAGTTTCTTCGATATCCTCCTCAGGGAGGACAGGAGCTTTCCCTTTCCGATCACGCAAAGGTGCTTCACCAGCCCGAGATTCATGTGAATCCTCTGCAGCAAGGCTGCGTCCCTATGGATTGAAACCATCACCATGGGAGCCCCAACGATGGACAGTAAAGCTTGACTTACGGATGAGCTTCAGCCAATGAATGGGGGATCCTAGTGGCTTGCATGGTTGTAAAGGTTGTTGATGCTGCAATGCGTCTTACACGGCCCTGCGGATCAACTGATCTAGATCCTCAGGTGTCATGGTTATCACCTCACCATGGTTTCTTTCCCCAACTAAGTCGCGATTGTTGGCAGTTCTTCTAGTGTTAACCATCACGATGTATTAGCTCAGTTTTCCCACAAACAATGCCAATTTATTTTCGACAAACACCGCGGATGGTCAAGCCACCGATCAACAAACAATCTAACATATGCTATCACAAGAAGGATCTCACTGTAGGAGGAAGAGAGAACCTGAAACACACTTCAATGCGAGGTTAGACTGGCGTCGGAGTGGTGGTGTCCTAGCAAGCCACTCCGACGTTCAAGTTAGGGTCTTCTAGAGAAGTAAAAAATTCTTTCTTAAAAAGGAAGATGAAGAGAGAAGAGTCTAGAGAGAGAAACTTGCAATAAAAACTCCTTTTTAGGGTTTTTATATTTGTCTGTGAACCTCCCCACATCGAATGGAGCAATGTCATTATGGAAACATATAAAGGGATCAGATCCAACAACCGTTTCTATATGTTAGTGCAGGGAGCACCAGATGATCGAACCTAAGTTTTGATAATGGTAAAGGGTTCAAGTTAAGTTTGTGAAATGATCTAATGAGCTTAACTAAGTGTATAGGTAGCACAGGGATTCCCTAGTTACGGCTTGGCAAAGCAAGTCCTAGTTGCAACTAGGCAAAGGAAGTCCTGATTTGGAGAATTAGGTGGAAGACCTAGTTTGAAAGACTGGGCAAGGAAGTCCTGGCCAAGAGGACTAAGCAAGAAGTCTTAGTGGATCAAAAGCACTAGGCAAAAATCTAGGCAAGTTTAGAGGATCAGACGTCTAGCAGTGGTAGACCTGGGGCCGAGGATTGAGGCTGAGCAAAAGTTCAACAAATCTGGAGGACCTAGTTGGCACAAGATAAATTCTCCCAAGTGGAATGGGAGAGGATGCGTTACCAATTAGGGGAACAGTATGCATCAGTCTAACCTAGGGTTTAACTAGAAACCTGAAGTTAAGACCAAACAGTTTGCTAAATTGTTTACTTTCTTGTTATCTTTGGGTTTTAGACTAACTTGTAATGTAGGAATGGAGGGGCTGAAACTTTATCTTCTGAGCGCCCTTATTTGGATCTAGCCGACTGGATGGTCTAGGCGTCTGTATCGGTTCCAAGTGATTGGACATCAGCCGAATGGGTCGGCAAGACAGATGAGGTAGTAGAGTCCTATTGGTCGGCACATCTTAGCCTCTAGGCGCCTGGATTTGGATAAGGTGTTGCGGAGTCAAAGTTGATCCGACAACCTCCACGTCAACATACAGACGCCCGGAAGGGATACAAGCACCTGAAAGATGTTGAGTCAGTATTAAAAGTGGATCGACGGGATGGCATGGAAGCACCCGAAAGGACTTCCAGGCGCCCGGAACAGTCCATATAAGTAGCCGCGAGGGGGAACCCTAGCATCATCTGAATATGCCTCTATGACGACCTCCTGTGTGCAAATCTTCCACCTAGAATATTGTCGTCACGTCGAGGAGTTGAACCAACTACTGCAAGTCCATTTCTACTCAATCTGTAAAATATATTTTACATTTTATACTTAAATTTCTTAGAATGGTATAAGTGTTATCATTCCTAACTGATTTGTAAAAGCGACAAACTCCCTTTCGTAAAAGGAGAGTTCTTTTAGTGGATTGCCCATAAAAAATGATCACTAATCGTGAGCCTTGGAATAGCAGCCTATAGCTATGAACCAAGTAAAATCAACTATGTTCATTCTTGTTATTTTCCATTGCACGTTCTGATTTACATAAGGTTTTTCATAAAAGAGTGAAAATGTGAAACAACGCTATTCACTCCCCCTCTAACGCTCCTATTTGATCCTATAATTAATATCAGAGTAAGGGATGATCTTAGTGCAACCACTGATCGAGCAGTTTTTTATTTTTATTTTCCTTTTTTCGCTCTAATTTTTTAATTTATTATTTCTCCTGCACTACTAATCCAAGATCAAATCTTGGTACATCGTTTTTGTTGTTATTGTATGCGCAAGATTAATGACCCATCAGGAAGACTACAGCACTGCTAGACCATCATTGTTCTCTAGAGAGGATTTCATCTACTAGAAAGATAAAATGGAGTACCACCTCAAGATGCAGATTGATGTGCGTAGGATGTATATATGTATTTATGCTTTATTTGCACATCTTTCTGAGTTTATTGCTAAATTCTTGTGTGCATTGCATCCCTTATTTATGCATTTAGGCACATATCTTGCATTTCCTAGTTCGGAGATCTGCTCGTGTTTTTACATGTTTCAGGGTGGAAAATGGAGCAAAAACGGGCAAAATGGAGTAACCATTGAAGACAAGGCAAGACAGGGCCGTGCCTCACAGGCACGGCCGTGTCTACTCAGCTTGTGGCCGTGCTTCACAGGGCACGGGCGTGTGCACAAACAGAAGACCATCAAGCCTGGGCCGTGCCTCACTGGCACGGCCGTGCCAAAATTCCCCTCAGCAGCAGCCAGAGGCCGTGTCTACCAGACACGGCCGTGCTTTGAAACAGAAGCCAGCCGAGACTTGGCCGTGCCTCACAGGCACGGCCGTGTTTCCATCAAGAACTCAAGCCACTGCTGTTGGCCGTGCCCACCAGGCACGGCCGTGTGTCAAAACAGAAGGGTCCCAGCAGCTGGCCGTGCCTCAAAGACACGGCCGTGTCCAGCAAATGAAGGAGAGTCAGGCTGTGGCCGTGCCTCACAGGCACGGCCGTGCCTTCAAACAGAGAAGAGCCAAGTCTGGACCGTGCCCCAGAGGCACGGCCGTGCCCCCGGACAGAAGCCTCACTGCCTCAGGCCGTGCCCCCAAGGCACGGCCGTGCCTCCTCCTGTGTCCGATGCCCACACGGGGCCGTGCCTCCCAGGCACGGCCGTGTGAGCGGGGGCGTGCTGCCTTCGTGACCTGCATATAAATAGGTCCTCTTAGTGACCTAAGAAAGGGGGGAGACCTTGGAGAGCCACCGGAGCTGTTCTAGAGCCACCGACGCCTGTTTCGGAGCGAGATTCGACGATCCATCCACCGATCCGACTGCTCCAGTCCATCCTCATCCCATCTACGCCGAGATTGCAGTCCAAGGAAGAAGATAAGTCTTATTTCCTGCATTTCCTTGTTGTATCTTTGGATTGAGATGTATTCTTCCCTTCCTTTGGCTTGTAACCTCCACGCTATGGAGTAGATTCCCTAGATTCTAGGATGTAGGATGAATCAGATGTAATGGATGATTGTATTTGGATTTGATTAATCTACCATTTTCAATGATATAACTGTCTATTGCTTTGTGGATTTATGCTTGTGCTTGATGATAAATTATGTGTGTGTGAATCCATGAGGGTAGGGATTAACTATGAATTGGGGAATCATTAGGCCGTACACCGGGGCGCTTCGTGACAGGGAGAATGCCTTGAACCGGGCGAGTTCCGAGGGGTTTCCTAATGCGTAGTTAATTCTTATGAGGGATAGTTAGCGGTCATTCGTTGTTGGGGAGAGATCCGTAAAAAGATATCCTGTGACAGGGGATAGGGTTCTTTTAGTACTCCGGGGCGCCTGAGTGACACGGGAATGCCTTGAACCGGGCTTCTAGAACCATCTCAAACCGATAACGAGTGACGTAAGAACACCAATGCATTATTTCGAGGATACCTGACGAGGTTGAATTGGATAAATTGGTTAACATCCCTACAATTGAACAATTATTGAGGAAAGGTAGAGGATCCAAGTCAATCAATCCATACTCTGAGGAGTCCGAAGTCCTAGGATCGTTTCACAACCAAGTGTCACAGTCGATTCCTTTCTTCGAATTCTAGGATAAAGTACTTTAGAACACTCCCATCTCCCCCACACAACTCATGCTCAATATTCTCTCCACCTTTTTGTGCTAGATCTAGTAAGTAATTCCACGGTCCCTGTGGATTCGATCTTTTTATTACTTGACGACATTCCGTATACTTGCGGAACGCTATCAAGTTTTTGGCGCCGTTGCCGGGGATCGTGCGCAATTATTTACTAATTTAGCACATTAAGTTTTTCTTTTTATTTTCTTTCATTTATGCAGAATTCTTTTTCTGAAGGATATTCATATCTTCTTTTATTTGTGTATGCGTAGGTCCTGACATACTTTCAAAGGATTTATATACTCAAGAATATGTCTCAGTTTAGATGCAACAAGGCTTCTTCTAATCTTCAAAGATAAGGCGAAAGACTGATTCAATAAACGCCCAACCAACCCAGACGCTCCAATGTGGCTTAACCAAGGAAGAGCTCAATCGGTGATGTGAACCGCAAGTATACGGTCGTCGTCAAGTAATAAAAAGATATCGAATCCACAGGGACTGTTATTAGCTATAGTGATGTCACAAGGCTAGTTATCTAAACTCTGAGGGAAGCGAATTGGTTGAGGATTGATGTGGATGTGGTAGAGAGAGATTGGCTTGGGGATTTATGGATGAGATGGATAAGTTTAGGATTTTGATTTCACATCAATGCTAGGTGACATCCCTAATTCATGTTTGTTCCCTTACTCTCAATGTTTACCACCTTGTGGGGATTCTAACCAAAATACCAACTCGACCTCGTCAGCTTTGTTGGAATTAAATCATGATATTCTAACGCTACGATTACTAGTTAAGGGATGATACCTAGATAGCCTGGTTCTATAGCTCTCCCACTGTCACCGGGCACTCCAGCAATACTACTAGTATACTACCCTCTGTCACCGAGCACCCAATTAAGGACCCCTTCCTAGTCATCAATAGTCGTTAGCTATCCCCTAAGGGAGTTTACCACCATATAAAGATCACTTCGGAAAGTCCGGTTAAAGGTTCACCTTCTGTCACAAGGCACCCGGTCATACGATCCTAAGATCCCCCTACACAGTAATCTACCCCTCATAATCATGCACATGCGCTCACACAAACATTACATCAAACACGTTCAAGGCACACAATACATGAAACAAGTGTAAACACTTCATTGAATAGGAAAAATAATCATACACTAGTTCTTACATCACCATCATTACATTAATGCTCATCCTACATCCTAAACTCAAGAGGTCTACTCCATTACAAGAAGATTACAAAAGTATATAGGAAATAAAGTCATCATCCGCATGAAAGGGAAGGACTTATCTTGAAGCACAAGCATCCCTTGAAGATCTTCTTGCTCCGGTGTAGGATGGATCGGTGGAAGAATCGGTGAAGGCGGATCGGCGAAGTATGAAGCGTTTAGGGCCCTCCCCCGGAGAGGGGAGGCGTCGTCCCCAAGCCAAGACCTTAGGGTTTGGAGAATGTCCCAAGATAACCCAAGATTGGGTTTGTTTTTCCCTTTTATACTCTTCCAAAACTGCCAATTTTTCCTAGTTTACAAGGCTCCACCTCAATGAGTTTTTCACCTAATAAACCTAATTTTCTTTAATTAGACCCTGAACCAAAGTTGTAGAGCATCAAATTATGTTCAATTTTGTGGGTGAATGACCCATAACTCCATCTGAGCCGAAAGTTATGATGGTTCAAAGTTTGGTTATGCAGTTTGGGAAGAGCACCCAGTGTGGTCGTGGTCAGGAGGCACGACCGTGTTATTTAGCATGGCCTAGAGAAGGAATCATTCTGTACATCCTGAAATAAAGTTGTAGATCTTGAAGTTATCTACATTTTGGTAGGTTGCACGGCCTGTGGGTCAATCTGAGCTGAAAGTTATGCCCATTTTACTTTAAGTCTGCGAAACTGTCCAGATAGGAGACTCGGACTGGAAGTTCACCTTGAAGCATTCGCGGCATGGTCGTGCCTAGTAGGCACGACCTTAGGCTGGTCCTGCTCTGGAAGTGGGCACGATCGTGTAGGCACGGCCCCAACGTGGTCCTGCTCTGGAAGTGGGCACGGTCATGCCTGATAGGCACAACCCCTGCTCTATGAGCATGGTCAGTGCCTGTTGGATGGACCCGGTCGTGCCTCCTGGCACGGCCAGGGCCGTGTCTGAGCCTGCTAAAATGTGAGGCACGATCGTGCTTGGTAGGCACGACCGTGCTTTGCTTTGTTGCTTCTTTTCCTCCATTTCTTCGTGTTTGCTACGAAAGAAATCCGCCCGTGATGACGAGCATGGCCAGTGCGAGTCTCTTTTCTCCACTTCTTGCTCCACCATCAAATATGCATCATTTTACTTTAAATCACATCCTGTCAATCAAAAATATACAAAGAGCAGATCTCCGAGCAAAAGAGTAGAAACAGGCAATAATAAATGAATAAGGTATGATAAAATAGAGCATATGCAATGAATTACAAATAGATGAGCGTTAAACAATGCTAAAAATCAAATATAACCTACGCTCATCATGTGGGCCCAGGAACACCTTGTGGGCATCAATGGTTGATGCATACAAGGTCTTCAAGGACCTTCAAAAATTAAGTTAGACAAATTATTTTCTGAATTTGAGCTGCATGAACAAACTATCGCCAATCCTGTCGAGAAAGAAATTGCTCTTATTACAAGATAAATGAAAGAAAAAAGATTGAGATGACAAGCTAAAGAAGAATTTGAAGGATCATCGGGTTCAAAAAGCAACGATGAAATTGCTACCAAGATAGTAAACCTAGTTCGTAAGATGCTCAAGAAGAAGCGCGAAGTTCAAAGATCAAAAATGAAGAAAATGGTGCAAAAGGTAAGTTCGACTAAGGCACCAACAAATAAGATTAAACTCACATACTACGGCTGCAAGGAAAAGGGGCATTTCAAGGCCAAATGCCTAAACCAAAGAAGGAGCGCAAGTTAAAGAAGAAAGTGCTCAAGGCCACCTAGAATGAGTTCTCTTCAGAAGACTCAGAGAAGGAAGCAAACACAAGCTTCCTAGCTCTCCCAGCAGGAGAAAAAATTGAAGAGACTGAAATTGAACCAGACACGGAGTAAGAAACTGAGTCAAATTCAAGCTAAGGATCCGTATCCGATTCAGAATAGCCAAATAGCTCTGTAAGTATCAATAAATTATATTCTATTATTTACTACTTGACTAAGAAACTAGTAAAGTTTAGTGCCCAAGTTGACTCTCTCTAAAAGTTTTTCTTTAGATTAGTTAACTATACAATTTCTTGAACCAGCTTTACCTTAGAAGGTGATCATTGTTCTGATACCCATGAAGGCTTCTGTGCCTCACCACTGCCTGGAAGCTGACTCTTGAAATACACACTTAATTAGTTAAAAGGTTAAACTTGAATCTAACTCAAAGTTAATCAAATTTTAGAAAATCATAATTCAATTAATCAAGATAAAAGTTGAAAACCATCTCACACAATCCATAGGATTAATTATTTGATAATCTAGAAATGGGTGAGGTGGAAGCTAGTTAAGATCTATCTACTCTTTAACTCCACAATGGATCCAAACCAAGTATCTTATGTGTAGGAACATAAAGATTTGGAACAATAGATGTTGGATAATGGATGCTCTAAACACATGATTGGAGACAGATCAAAATTCATAAAATTAAAGTTCAAGAATTTAGGATCCGTTGTCTTTGAAATTAATGAAAAACTTAAGGTAATTGGAACAGGTAATATTAAACTAGACTCAAATTTCAAAGTACTTTTAGTAGATCAATTTGAATTCAATCTGTTAAGTATTAATTAATTGTGTGATGCTGGATATTTAGTTAGGTTTACTAAAACAAAGTGTATATTTGAGAACATAGAAAACCCTACAATCACACTTAAGGGAATTAGAAAAAATAACATATACAAAATTGACCTACTAAGCTCCTCAACTAAGTCTCTATTGACACAACAAGAGGAAATCAAGTTGTGACATAGGAGACTGGATCACACTCATGTTAGACTCATCTCAAAGATGAGCCAAAATGGTTTAGTTAAGGGTCTACTTAAGTTAATTACCTTAGAAAATATAATTTATAATGCTTGCCAACAAGGTAAACAAACTAAGTCAACCCACAAAGTAACCAACTTCAATCAAACAAATTTCATACTTGAATTATTACACTTTGACCTTTTTGATTCACATGGAGCTAAGTCACTATGCAGAAACCAGTACTACTTAGTGATAATAGATGATTACTTTAGATACACTTGGGTAAAATTCTTAAAATCTAAGGATGAAACTTATGAAAAATTTAAAAATTTATGCAAACTTATAGAAAATGAAAATGACTTAAAAATTAAATGAATACGAAGTGACCATGGTGGAGAGTTTGAAAATGTGAGATTAAATGAGTTTTGTCAAGTTAATGGATATTACCATAAGTTTTCATGTCCTACAACCCCACAACAAAATGGAATAGTTGAAAGAAAAAATAGAACCCTACAAGAAGCAGCTAGGATAATATTAAATGAATACAACCTAACCAATAAATTTTGGACTGAGACAATAAGCATAGCTTGTTATATACAAAATAGAATATTAATTAACAAATACCATAATAAAATTGCTTATGAAATATATTATAACAAAATACCCAACTTGAATTATCTAAAAGTATTTGGATGTAAAGTTCATATATTTAACACAAAAGATTACTTAAGGAAATTTACATCCAAAATCACCAAAGGAGTATTCTTAATTAGGGTATTCAACAACTAGTAGGGCATATCGGATCTATAATCAAGATACCCTAAAAGTTGAAGAAACCACAAATATAATATTTGATGAAGAAAATAACAATAATTAAGTTAGTAATAATCAACCTAATGAATAAATTAATAATCCACAAAATCAAGAAGAAGAAATTCAACCTAACACAAATGAAACCGAACTAGAAGATAAAACTGACCCAAACCTAAATGAACCTGATACTATACGAGACCCTAGACTAATAGCCAATCACCCACCTGATCAAATTTTGGGTGATCCTACCCTAGGGGTTCAAGCTAGGTCAATCTATAGAAACCTAAGTCAAATAGTACTAATATCTAACATTGAACCAAAGACTATAGAAGAAGCCCTACTGTGACTGGATAATAGCAATGCAAGAGGAACTAGCATAATTTGAAAGAAATAAAGTATGGAACTTAGTTCCCATGCCAAACAACAAATCCATCATAGAAACTAAATGGGTATTTAGAAACAAAGTTAGGTTAGTAGCTAAAGGGGTTAGTCAAGTAGAAGGGCTAGACTACGATGAAACATATGCACCCGTTACTAGACTTGAATCCATTAGAATAATCTTATCCTACGTGGCTCATAAAGGATTTAAGCTCTACCAAATGGATATAAAGTCTGCATTCTTGAACGAGTTCATTAAAAAAGAAGTCTATATAGGTCAACCACCTGGGTTTGAAGATAAAGATCATCCAAATTATGTCTTCAAACTCAAGAAAGCTTTATATGGATTAAAACAAGTACCTAGGGCATGGTATGAAAGACTATCAACAGACCTAGTATTAAAAGGCTTTAACCAAGGATAAATTGACCCCTCTTTATTTATTAAGACCATAGAAAAAGACTTCTTCACCCAAATTTATGTAGATGATATTATTTTTGAGTCAACCAACACAAAATTTTTAAAATAATTTATTGAATTAATGAAAAATAAATTTAAAATGAGTTGGGTAGGTGAACTATATTTTTTCTTAGGATTACAGATAAAACAAATCAAAGATGGTAACTACATTTATCAAACTAAATATGCCAAAGAATTAATTAAGAAATTTAGTATGGAAAACTCAAAAGAAATAAAAACACCTATAGCAACAAACACCAATATTAGTAGGGAAACAAGTAGACTTAAAGTACTATAGGAGTATAATAGGTAGTCTACTATACTTAACTGCAAGTCGACTTGATATTTTATTTGCAATAGGTATGTGTGCTAGGTATCAATCAAATGCTAAGGGATCACATCTAATATTAGTAAAAAGGATACTTAGATATGTTAAGGGAATACTAAATGTAGGAATGTGATACCCTAGTAGTAATCACTTTGACCTAGTAGGGTACTCTAACTCAGACTATGCTAGTTGCAAACTAGATAAAAAAAGTACAAGTGGAGGATGTCAATTCTTGGATCCATGTCTAGTCAGTTGGTGTAGTAGAAAGCAACAGTGTGTTGCATTATCTACAACTGAAGTAGAGTATATAGCTATAGGAAAATGTAATGCACAACTACTTTGGATGATGCACACATTAACTGACTTCAACCTAAAATACCACAATACTAAAGTATTAATTGATAATATTAGTTTAATCAATTTGACTAAAAACCCAATCCATCACTTTAGAACCAAACACTTAGAGGTCAAACACCATATTATTAAAGACCATGCTGCTAAAGGAGAGATTGTACTAGACTATGTTGAGTTCAAATCTAACTTAGCTGATATCTTCATAAAACTCCTACTTGAATATGAGTATAGCATACTCAGAAGGCAATTAGAAATATATTTGGTAAACTAAGTTCCAACTTGTTTTGTGTTTCAAAACTCATGTTTTCAATCTACTACTACTTAGTTTTTCAAAAACACTTTCAAAATTTTATTTTTATCTTTGAAAAACTTAGTTTAAAATTTTATATTTTCAAAAGCAAAAAAAAAAATTTTTGCCCTAGTCTAGGTACTCCAATAGAAATCATGCACCTATAGACTTAGATTATCGCATCTCACAAAATACACTAGATAACTTGATTGTGTATTGTGAAACCTAGAATGGTATGAGATGCATAGGATCACAACCTGAGTTTCAGATGCTTACGTCTGTGCATAAAACATGGGCTAAAAATAATAAACAATGAATCAAATTCAGTGTTCCTGCTTAGTATAAGCTAACTAGAATGATATACTTAAACTTGACTAACTTGGTCAAGCTACTATCTTTTGATAGCTAGCCAAAATCAATAAGTTAGACATGTGCCTAAGAAATAATTTTTTTATCTAAGTATTTTTATATATTGTATAACATACTTGGACTCAAACTCAATTTTTTTCACGTGATTGAGTGATTTTATGATTTGTTACAAAAATAAAATTTTTAATAAATATTTTTTTAATTATGTCAAAAGGGAGAGAGATCAAGTTAAATTCGATCAAGTTAAATTCAAAATATTTTTTAAAATATTAACAAAAATCTTATCTTAAATATTTTTTAAAGTATTTTTGATTGAAAGCTAAATATTTTTCAAATAGTTAATTCTTGACTTGGACAAATATGACTTAAATTTTTTTTATTATTTTAAAATATTTTTTAAAGTGACTGAAAAGGTTCAAAATTAATTCTTGCAAAATTAGTTTAATTCCTACAAAATATTTTTTCAAAATCTATGTATGACTTGAATGGTTTAATCAAGTTGACAAATAAAAATCATGTCAAGTTCACTGGGAGAGAAGGAAAAGAAGATTTTAAAAAAAAAATTGAGTAAAACTTAACTTTAGGAGGTGTCCTGAATTAAGGGGGAGTCAAATATATTAAATGTTTATGCTTGTTATTAACTTGCCATGATTATTGCCATTAACTTACTTATTTTCATTAAAGCAAATATTTTACTTAATTTGAAACCTAGGTTGTCATAATCAAAAAGGGGGAGATTGTTGGTGCAAGGAGCACCAGATGATCGAATCTAAGTTTTGATAATGGCAAAGAATTCAAGTTAAGTTTGTGAAATGATCTAATGAGCTTAACTAAGTGTGCAGATAGCATAGAGAATCTCTAATTGCGACTAGGCAAAGAAAGTCCTAGTTGCAGCAAGGCAAAGGAAATCCTGATCTGGAGGATTAGGCGGAAGACCTGGTTTAGAGGACTAAGCAAGGAAGTCTTGGTCAAGAGGACTAGGCAGGAAGTCTTAGCGGATCAAGAGCACCAGTAGAAGTCTAGGCGAGTTTAGAGGGTCGGAGTCAAGAATTGAGGCTGAGCAAAAGACCAACAGGCCTAGAAGACCTGGTTGGCTCAAGATAAATTCTCCTGAGTGGAGTGGGTGAGGACGCATTTCCGATAAGGGAAACAGTAGGTGTCGATCTGACCTAGGGTTTTAGTGGAAACCTGAAATCAAGATCAAACAGTTTGCTAAACTATTTACTTTCCTGTTATCTTTGAGTTTTGGACTAACTTGTAATGCAGGAAAGGAGGAGCTGAAATTTTATGTTTTGGGCGCTCTTATTTGGATCCAGGCGACTGAACGGTCCAGGCGCTTAGATTGGTTCTAGACAATCGGACGTTAGCCGAACGGACTAGCGAGACAAATGAGGTGACAAAGTCCCAGTGGTTGGGACACCTCAACCTCTAGGCGCCCGGAGAAGTTCCAGTTGTCCGGATCAGGATAAAGCATTACAGAGTCAAAGTTGATTCGACAATCTCTATATTAGCATACAGGCACTCGGAAGGGATATTGGAGCCTAGAAGATCTTCCACCTGAAACGTTGTCATCACGTCGAGGAGATACACCGACTACTGCAAGTCCATTTCTACTCGATCAGTAAAATACATTTTGCTTTTTGTACTTAAAGTTTTTACAATGGTACAAGTGTTACCGTTCCTAGCTATTTGTAAAAGCAACAAACTCTCTTTCGTAAGAGGGGAGTTCTTTTAGTGGATTGCCCGTTAGAAACAATCACTGATCGTAGACCTTAGAGTCGCAACCTATGGCTGTGAACTATGTAAAATCAACTGTATTCATTCTTGTTATTTTCTGCTGCACGTTCTGATTTACGCAAGATTTTTCATAAAAGATTGAAAATGCAAAATAGTGTTATTCATCCCCCTTTAGTGCTCCTATTCAACCCTACATTATATGCAAAAAGAGGGTATCGGAGGGAACCAGATATGACAACCTCATAACTATCTACTCATTCCTATATTGTCGTACGCCCTCAAGAATATTCGCATTCCTCATTGGTGGACCCCTGGAGGGCGGGAAACCATAGAATAGGCAGAAGTGGGACCCAGGGCAGAGACGATGTTTGAGACCAAGATGACTTCTAAGATCGAGACGATGTTTGAGACCGAGATGACTTCTAAGACCGAGGCATTGGCTTTTAAGACCGAGACAATGCCTGAGGCCAAGATGGCTTCTGAGACCAAAACGACGCCGAAATGGTTTCTGAGACCGAGATAGCCAAAGGCTTTGCCCAAGCTTCACCTGGGTGGAGTTCTCTTCCTTAGGGCCACGTTGACTCATACTACCAGATCAACACTAACCTTGACTTTCTCTTGACTCTTCACCTTTGTCCGGGAGGAGGCCATGTCACCTATCTCAGTACCTGCATCATATCTATATAGGGTAATGATTTGTTGCACTGGGTCCCACTTACATGCAGGTGGATTCCACTTCCATGTTTGTGTCTTTCATGCTACTATATATGTCAATCTTTAGTAACCTACAGAGAGAAATTAATGGAGTCATGTCACAGTTAGAAAGTCTTTAGATGGAGCAAAGAGATTTAAATCAGATGATATCTTCCTTGCTCAAATCAATCTATTTGAAAGCCTTTATTTAGTAGTAGGCCAGATTATATTAGCTCAACAGGGTGTGATTGGGAGTTGTCTTTTCCCCTTATCCGAGTTAACTAAGTGGAGAAGATACACTATTTTTTTTTTTGTTGATTTGAGATCCACTTCTATAATTCAAATTAATAGGCTATGTTCCTTGTTGGCGAAGATCTCCACAAGGAGGTACTTGGAGTCTTGAGGTTATTAACATGCTCATTTTGCTAAAGGCTCAAAGGTTGATAATCAAGAGAACACGGGTATTTTATAGGAAAGGCTAGATGATACAAGGTTGTAAGTGATTGTCGAAGAAGATAGTTGAGGCTAATACTTTGATGAGGAAGACCACATTCATACAACCCGCCGGCGCCAACCCCATTGGATCGGCTGCTATGTCCAATGGGATAACAATAGATTTTTCTCATTAAATGAAATCCTTCAACTCATGCACTTATAAATTAGAAGATCTTAAAATTCAAAAATTAAACTTTGAGAAGAAGGCCATTAGTGGCAACAAAGTGTCAATATATGTGTGTTAAGATTGAAGAAGGACATGAAAAATCACAATATTTTCACAAGATGTCAAGTAGGTTCACTTCTATAAAGTGTATCGAAGATCAGAATTTGAATTGCAAGATCAGAACAAGATTCTCAATGTTTTCGTAGACAAATTTGATCTTCAAAGTGGTTTCAAACCTTATGATTTTTCACCCA
Organism: Curcuma longa; assembly: GCF_044706935.1. Classification (NCBI taxonomy): domain Eukaryota; kingdom Viridiplantae; phylum Streptophyta; class Magnoliopsida; order Zingiberales; family Zingiberaceae; genus Curcuma; species Curcuma longa. The sequence goes on from NC_133879.1 coordinate 2,582,395, forward strand.
TGATCAGTAACACTGATTGTCTTCCCCTCTCTAGTAGTACTCCCATTTTTGAAGGGTGAAACTATGCAAATTATATATTGTTTGGCCACCAGGTGAATTAATTTTGCTACTTTTATCTTAAACACCAACAGAAGGAATACATTGACTGATGCTACTTCATCAGTCTTCAACTATATAATAATTAATCATGATTTCTTTTTCTCGTGTTTCTCCACTGCAGATAGAGAAATATGCATGCGTTCTGAAAAGTGCATAAATCAATCATTATCCCAGGAATATGCTTCTTCATAATTAATGATGGAGTATCAGTGTGAAGTCAATTTAAAGAGATAGCAAGCTTCCGATTTAAATCGCAAAAATAACCTTTTAAAAATAAGATTATGTATAATAAATTTTATATAATTTGATTTTTAAATTTCGTACATTAAATTATCCTTTAATAATTTTCCTTTTTTGCATTACTATATTTTTCAGCCTTTTCCGCACCACTCATGCATCAACAAGTAGCCCACTCATAGTATAACCGATTGCACGCTTGACATGGACTAAGCTTCAAGCTCCACCACAATCAAAAAGGCTAAAATTAAGAAAGATAAAATTAAATAATAAAAAGAAAAGAAAAAAAAAGGAAATTAAATTAAAAGACTTCACCAGCACTACAACCACCAAATCACCACAAACCATGTCTTTGCCACTTCATATTTATTCTTTTATCCATAATCCATATTTATTATCATATTTACACATAACTATATTAATGCCATTTTATAGCATCTTTATAGATTTTGACATCAAAATACTATAAAATCATATTCTATATAGTAAAACAGATTATCAAAGGCCATGTTTTGGTTTTCAACAAAATATAAGCCCATAATAACCTAATTTAAAAATTCATATTAAGGTGCTAAAAATGTCATTAACAAGTCATGATGATGATTATATACGAGGAGGAAGAAGCTAATAAAATTTTATGGAACAATATTTTACTTGAAATCATGTCCTAAAATACTATTAGAATAATCCTCTTTAAGGGCACACATATATGCCCTTCTAGTATACTTTAAGAGCACACAATCATTTGAGTCAAATTTACAAATGCAATACTAATGACGAGTTTTTTACATCCAAAACTAACTACACACTAAACTCAAAATATCAAAATTTAAAACTAACAAAGTATTGTAAAATAAAAACTTAACTAGATGGATTATCTTCAATCATCATATTGATTCACAAAAATTAAGGTACTTATCACCTACAAATACAATATATATATATATAAATGAAATAAAATAATAAAAATACAAAATTAATAATATATATGCATTAGACATGAATAAACAATTAAAAACTAATGTTGTTAAGATCTAAAAGGAATATAAACAACTTACTCAAGAAAGTATCAAAATTTTATATATTTTTAAAATTTCTTGATGCCACCATTTAGATATCTCATTCTTAGTTCATCTCATGTTAAGCCATGGCATTCACATTCACTGTAATTACTCAGTTCTTATGATATTCATATTTTAGGGTTATCTATCATAAGTTATGTTCATCTTGTTTTATTTCTTAATACTTTGTTGTGTTCGTTATAAGATAATTTTTTTCAATCTGATAATTGAACTATAAAAATATAAGTTATTAACAATGAATTTTAACAACGAAATATTTTCATCGTAAATTGGTAACGAAATTAGCGACAAAAATTTATTTCATCGTATATTGGCAATGAATTTGATGATAAAATAATTTAGTTACAAAATTAGCAATGTAATGATTTTCATCGTGAAAATCCTCACTAAATTTTTATTTGTCGCAAAAGTCATCACAATTTGACAACTAATCCTTGATTTGTCGTAAAATTCTACAACGAATCACGGATTCATTGCCAAATTTGGCAACAAATCACAGATACATCCCAAAATTCTATAATGATTCACAGATTCTTCGCCGAATTTGGTGACGAATCAAGGATTCATTGCCAAATTCTATGACGAATCATGGATTCATAGTAAAATTGGCGACGAATCCCGAATTCATCACCAAATTACGACTAAAATGTCGACAAAGATGAATTCGTCACCAAGAACTCTAATTTTAATCCAGCCAACCATGATCTTTTCTTTCCCCAATCCCTAATTTTTCGATCACCTCTCCTCTTTTCATGATCTGACGATCCCGATCCATGTTTTGACGACTACGACGGTGACGACGATGAGCTAGATAATGGCGCGACTCAGTAAGCTCTTCTCCCCCTCTCTTCTCCCCTCTCTCTTTTCCCCTCCCCTCTTCTCCCATCTCGCTGTCGACACCCAATTTGGCTGGCCAGTCGTCGCTTAAGCTGGCTGACATGCCATTTTGGCTGACCGGTTGATCGTTAAGGTTGGTCGACCACTGAGGCGGCCCTGGCACTAGCTGAGGCTGGTCGGTCGGTTGGGTTGGGCGCAGGCTGGCGGTAAGGGTCAGTGGTGAAGTAACGGGGTGAGGTTGGGGCCGAGGTTGGGTTGAGAGCAGGCTGACAGTGAGGTAACGGTGGTGTGGGTCGGCAATGAGGTTGGGGTCGAGGTTGGCTGGTCAGCCTAGTTGGCTACTGAGGCCACTAGTAGGTTGGTCGATGGCCCGAGGAAGCTAATCGGCTGATGAATAAGGATGTTGATCGGATGGTATTTTAGCAGGGAGTAAATCAAAGGATTAAGAAGATCTAGTGTGAATGATGACTGATGAATTTCTTTAGCAAAGTGCAGTTGATTTTCTTTGTAGAAGCCTATCTGATAAAATTGTAAGAAAGTTGTTTAACATTAGTTGGTGACATTAGGAGCATGTATAGCCAGAGTGGCATAATGCTTTTGATGAAAAAGTGATGGAGAAGAATCAGTGGCACAATGAAGATCATATTATGCTTTTGATAGCATTGCCAATTGATTTGTGAATAGAGGTTGAAGAGGCTTAAGGCAACTAGAGCTAAGAGTTTTTTATTGTGAATCTTTTATCTAATGTTATTGCTAGACTTGTTTAGCTTGGACTGTTAGCCTTTTAGCCATTCAAAATTACTAATATTAATTTCCTAGTCATATATAAGCTTGATTTATATAATTGATTATTTAGCTTTCAATATAATTCTATTCATTGTCTTTGTTAGATAATATCACTTCGTAATATTATTTGTGCAGGTCTCATTTTGACGTGTGCTTAAAGTATTTGGATACACTCAATTTTGGTTCACTTGCTTTAAGTATAATTTTACCTTTTGTTTTAAAATTTTAGTATGATTGAATTATGTTATAGTTTTTAATGAGGTAGTAGTAGCTTTTATATGTAGTTGTTTTGTTTAATATGTTAATAACTTAAAAACAGGAAAAATATAGAAAGAATGGAGTTGGATGTATAAAAGAACAAACTTAAACGTAGAGGTTTAACTGATGAGTTTATTGTTGGGTTGGAATAATTTTTAGATTTTACTTCTACTAATATTGAGTTTATGGATGGGGATAAGATAAGATATTCATGTCGAAAATATCACAATAGTAAATTTTTTACAGTCTGATAAAGTTCACAAATATCTTTGCAGATTTGGTTTTTTCTGAATTACTATAATTGGACATGTCATGGTGAACCATTTATATCTGATGAGAATTATGGATCAAACATACAAGTCTTAGTTAGTGGTGATCAGAGTTATTATAATCATTTAAATTCATATCAGAGGATGGTAATTAATGCAGGGGTCATAATTTCTTTCCTGAATCAAGTTTTGCAAGTTCTAGTTGTCCTCCAATAGAGGAACAAATGTTTACTACTTATACATCACTATTGGACGGGGTAGAATGATAAATTGTTCATGGAAATGTGAATAATGATGCATATCTCAAATTTTAAGAAATGTTGAGTGTTGCAAATGAACTTATGTGGGCTAGTTGTGACAGTCATACTAAATTATAACTTACCACAAGACTATTGAATATCAAGGCAGTGCATAATATGTCTGAAGATTATTTTAATAATTTTATTTAAGTTATTAGAAATATATTGTCATGTGATCACATAATACCTAATGATTTTTATAGTATGAAAAAACTTATGAAAGAATTAGGTCTTCTTGTGGAAAGGATTGATATTTGTATAAATAGTTGTATGATATATTAGGGAGAAGATCAAGATGCAGATGTGTGTAAATTCTGTAATCAAGCTAGGTATAAGAGAATCAATAGGAGTCAATAGCGGCGTAAAGCATATAGTTAGTTATTTTATTTGACTTTAACTCTTAGGTTACAAAGACTTTATACGTCAGAAGCCACTGCTGAACACATGACATGGCTTGTAAATCATCAAACAAAAGAGGGTCTAATGTGTCATCCATCAGATACAGAGGCATGATAAAATTTTGATAGAACATATCTTGAATTTGTGAAGGAAACTTAGAATATTAGATTAGATCTTTATGCTGATGGATTTGCTCTATTTGGCAAATCAGGAAGAAATTATTCTTATTGTGTCACGTCCCGAGAGACGGCTGTCCGAAAAATTTTGGCAGCATCTCCCCTGTAATAATTCAACTTTTTCTAAATACATATTAGCATACAGGCCCACACGGCCGCTCTACAATACAACATATGTATCCAACAAGGCTACACTACATACATAAGGGCCCACACGGCCACAACCACATATACAACCCATGCATCAACTACGTAACAACGAAAATCTCAAAGCACATCAATAGTGCTCACAACAACATCAAACAACAACTCCACCATGAAGCAAAACATAAATATCACAAGACTAAAATTACAAAACTACACAAATACACACAAAACTCTACAAACCACACATCGAAAACACAAACCGAAATCCACACAAAGAAACCAACAACTCCTCTTGCTGTGAGATGGGGGCAGTCCGACAGAACTCCAAGCTTCAATATAATATCCTTATCTGCTACTTGAGGAGAAAGAAAAAGAAACCCCAGGGTCTGGGTGGTGAGTATAAAATACTCAGTGGGTACTAGAATAAAAGTGCACAACATACATATATATAAAGAATCAACAGGATATACAGTCTCAATATGATACTTAAGGAATAAGGTCAACATACTACGTACAACTAACAGGTATCATACAATATGAGAATAATGTATGTCATGTCACATAAATGCAACAATTATATAATAGCAAGTGCACAATCACAGTCATATAACAACAAGTATAACAACCATAAATGTAGTAAACAACTACCAACAAATACATGTACATATGTTATGCATGGTCACTATCTACACTCGCCACCCTCAATTACCCACCCAGTGTAGTGAACTGGGGCGCACGACAGGACAACTGCACACACTCCAATAACAAATCACTACACGTGAGTAGGGAGCGGGAAAAATATCATTGTCTACACTCAACATCCCCAGACACCCACACAGTGCAGTGAACTGGGGCGCACAACAGGAATCACCTGCTCCAACAACAAACCAACTACACGTGAGGGGGAGGGGCAGTATCCCAAGAGAGCTATCTAGCTAGTCTTGGTCACACCCACACAGTGCTATAATGCTCTCACTATACCACTATCAATAATGGTCTAGTGAGAACCAACAACAACAACATGTTATGATGCTAGAATGCTCAGTTCAACAAATAACTACTACATCTACCAAGATATACACAATATCAATCATAATAAGTCAGCATAGATAAACAACAATTAATGAGACTATATTGATGACAATGGGATCATATCAATATCAACAGTAAGCATCAAGCAACGAATCAAGCAACAAATGTAATAAGAATAGCAACAGGATAATCATGCACTACGAAAAGACCTATGTTTATCAAGCACAGGAGTACCCACCTGGTAAGATGCATGTCGAAATAAGAACCTCACCGTATAACAGGATCCACAAATCAAGGTCTTGCAATTTACAAAAATGCAACACCCTCTAAATACAATATTATATTAAATTTTTACTATAAAGTAAACCCCTAATCACCCCTACTTAATTTATCTTAATCCAATTAAGACAATTCAACCCGATTAACCTAACCCAATCCAATTAACATAACTCGGCCAAATTAACCCAACCAAGTCCAATTAAATCCATAAAATTAAACTCATTCTCAAATCAACTACAGTCGAATCCAAATTAACCTAACTAAGATCTAATTAACTCAACTTGGCCGGATTAACCTAACCAAGTCCAGTTAACACCACTCATCACATAAACCCAATTTAACCAAATTAGCACAACTCAACCATTAAATTAAACCCATGGCAAATCATAATATTCCTATTGGAATCAAGGGTGAAGCCTTCGACAATTGAATCATCTAAAACCCATTATAACATAATCACAATCCACAACAACAGTAACCTAATCTGCCCTAGCTCTAACCAATTCCCAATCTCTATGAATTCCACCGAAATCTAACAGAGCATCAACCCTAAACAAAATCCTAACAGGTCCAAAGTCCCAACAGAAAATCCTAAATCAAAAAAAGCAAAACCTAATCAACTTGTCTGTTTGCTCACCGACAAAGGAGGCGGCGACCGAATGATGAGTTAAGATTTTTATGCACTTTATCGATTCAATTTTGAGTTCTTGCATGAAAATAAATTACTTAATGATTTAATTTGATTATATTTGTGATATATTGTATAATTGGATGGTTGATGATAATTTCTGTGATTTAATGGCTAATTTTGCATTAATTGAATTTGATTTGTTATAGGGCTCAAATTGAACCAAGATCGAGCTCAACCGTGATCGAATCGAGCCAAGAATGACCCAATTGATCGATCCAACCTTGTGAATCAAGACTTAAGTGCGATTACAATGGAACTCATGTGGATTGGAGCCAATTTGGAGCTAAATTGAGTGAATTTGATTGAAACAGGCTAACCCGGACTGAACTCAAGTCAACCGAATCCACTGCTACAGTAACCTAGCTTTAACGAGAAAGCTATAGTAGCAAGAAAATCGCGGTTACTATAGTGTACTGTAGTGCCGTCATCTTCATCGTTTTTCTCGATTGTTTTTCATCGGGAGCTCGAATTTCTTCATCGAAAATTGATCCCCAGATTCCAGAGAGCAACCACGACCCTAGTTTGGCAGCAATTGATGGTGATTTTATCCGGTGGGGGTTTCTCCGGAGGAGCCTGTTCCGCCATAAATTCCAGCTGGATTTCTTGGATTTGATCTACCGGAGCATTCAAGAACATTAGGAGGGGTTCTCTGAAGGTTTTTAATGGTTCTTGAACTTCAATGTGCTAGCGATTCAAGGGATTTTTAGCTAGAACCTTAAATCTTCGTTTCAGCTTTGTTCGGTGTGTTTCTGAGGGTTTCAGAGCTGCATCGATCGAGAGTTGAATCAGAGCAGTTCGAGCTTGGTTCGTGAGAAGCTAATCTAGGATTTCTGGTCTCTTGATTGGTTCTTGTGTGACAGCAAGAAGGGATTGAATTGGAAGGGAGAATCTGAGTTTCTGATTTCATTTCTGATAGTTTCTGTTTCTGCTTTTAGTTTCTGATACTCTACTATCTTTAGTTTCTGATTTTGCCAAATTTAATTTTGAAATATCTTAATTGTTCAATAGAGTTGTTAACGAATCTTTGAATTCAAATGGCTTGTTTAATTCATCAGTTAGTGTAGTTGAACTCCATCATTTGATTTACTTTCTTATAACTAGACAATACTGTGTTGTTTCAGGAATTCGGGTACTGTTTCGTATCAAGTCTTGATGTTAGATCAGCTTGTGGTGTTTTGAGTCCATACATTAGCTCACTAGATCTTATCTTTGTTTCTAAGTTTCTTGCATTTGATTGTTCGTATTTGATTTTTCACTTACTGCATTGTTAGGTTTGTCGTTATAGCTTTCCTGCTTGATAGTATCAGTTTTGAGAATAGAATTCTTCCATTTACATTTTCATTGAAAACACAAAAGATCACAAACCCATTTCATTTACATTTGAAAACCCAAAAAAAATGATACGTAAGCTTAATTTAAGCAATTTTCTATTACTTCTTGGAAAAATACGACTCGAGGCCCCTATACTTCATTTGATTTGTATTCCTCGTGGGTTTTCAATAATTAAATCAATTTGAAATCCTAATCATGACATATCAATTCTAGGGTTGTCAAATTTTGGCGCCGTTGGCGGGGAACACTAGTAGAAATTGTTTGATTTGAGCTTATGCATATTCTCAATTTCCTTTATTGTTGCTTTGATCATTGTTGGTTTATAAAATGTATGGGCATTCATTTTATCCTTCTCAACAATTTGAACAGCAAAATTTTTATTCACAGGAGCCTTATCAATATTTTCAGCAACAATTTCAAAGTGGACAGTTTCCATATCAATTCCAACAACCTTATCAAGGTTTTCAGCAAGTTAATCACCAATTTCAACATCAAGATCAGAATTTTTAGCATCCTTATCAACCACAACAGTAATTTCAACAAAATTATAATAATTTTCAGCCACATATTCAGAATTCACAGCCTCAATTCCATGGATTCCAACCACAATTAAATCAGCCATTTCATAATTTTTAGCAACCCCAAAATCAGAGTTTTCAAGGCAATAATTTTCAGCAACATTCATTGAACTTTCAAGAAAATTTTCAGCATCAAAACCAACCATTTCAACCCCCAAATCAGTTCCAACAGCATTCATTTAAAAGTGGACAGTTTCAACAAAGTTTTCAGCAATCCATCTCATTTCAAAGTCAACAAAACTCAAATTCAAACCAAGACGACTATGAGAATTCTAGTGAGCTTATTCAATAACAACAAGAGCTTGAGGAGATAATGCAATAAATTTTACAACAACAACAAATCTTGCTACAACAACAAAGTCAAAAAAATGAATTCACTTTACAAAATATTGAAAGACAACTTGGACAACTTGCAAGTAGCATGAATCAAATGCAAGCTCAAGGATCTAGTCAATTACTTTCTCAAACAATTCCAAATCCTGAAGAAAATTATAGTGCAATAACTTTGGAGAGTGGGGAGTCTATTTCAAGTCCAAGCACTCAAAATGCAGATTTTCATGAAAAAATTTCAGCAGATCAATTTCTAGCCCAAATCAGCCCTGAAATAGACTTTACAACAGTTAATTGTGAACCAAGTCCAAGTCTAATTTCTTCATCAATTGATCCTACAAATTTGGTTGAAGAACAAGAGGAAAATAGCAATTTTGGGGACCTCACAGTAAACACAGTAGCACAGGTTAATTTAAGTTTGGATGATGGAGAGGATGCATTGGCTATTGAGGAAGCTGATATGGAGCCTAGTTCTGATTTACTTGCAGTTGGAGATGACCACATGAGTGTAGGGGATGATACTGAGCCCCAAGGACTACCATTATTGATTGATATATCAGAAGATTCAGAGGACAGGTATGTGAGTGTAGGGGATTGCACTGAGCTTAGGGATCACCCATATCTACTTAGCAGTCACAGTTGGAATTGAAGCATTTACCTGATGATTTGAAGGATGCTCATTTGGAAGAAAATCAGAGTCTACCAATTTTTATTGTCCAAAATTTAGAGTCAGAGAAGGAGGAAAAATCATTGCAAGATCTAAGGCAGCAAAGGAGAGCTATTGGGTGGACATTGGATGATATGATTGAGATTAATCCTACCATTTGCGTGTATAAAATTTATTTGGAGAAAAATGTAAATCAGTGAGAAAACCACAAAGGAGGCTCAAACTACTGATTTTTGGTGTTGTGAAGAAGAATGAGTGGGTGCCTACACGAATGAAGAATGCATGGATATACAAGATTATTCTATACAAAATAAGGCTAAAATGAATCAAAGGTTAATGGCCACCGGCTCAAGAAATATTTTGAAGAAACAAAGGAGCTAAAGGTGGATGGTGTGGACGTCATGGATGCTATCTACCCAACTTAAAGGGGAGTTTTTGCCATCTTACATTTTCTTTTCATTGTTAATACCATGTTTAGTTTTTATTTTTCATTTTTGGTTTTAAATCAGTGATTAGATGACATGTTCATGAGCATTTTTGTTAGATAGTTCATTGTGAATATCATTTCATGCATGGTTTGGGTTAAGGAATAAGTGTATCCCCCTAGTACTTCTTTACATCATGTTAGAAGCATTTGAAAGTGAGTTAAATTTGATTGATTATTCTAGAAATTTAAGTCCATGGATGAAAATTTTTGAACACTTGGATTACCTTAGTGATGGAACCTAAAATGATGAAATTGAGATGGTGTAATTTTTTCTACCTAGTGAGGTTTAACCCATTTTGTGTGATGCACTTAGGTGATTGCTACTCTAGAACTTGCTTGTATTCTTTCAAGGCTATATTTTCTATGATGGGTCCACATTTATAAAGGTAAATGAATCTGTCCCATTGTTCATACGATTTCATGCTTCATTCATGCCATTACCCATTTTTCTTTAAATCTTTTTCATCACATTTTCGGTTCATATTTTAATTTCTCTTGGATATGGGTATTTTGAATGTTATTAATGTTCCTTTGCCCGAGACGGTCAAAGATTTGAGTGTGGGGAGGTGTTCATCATTTTGGAAATTTTGGAGCTAGTAGTGTATCAAATCCTATTAAATTTTGGATGTTTCAATTTTTCTAGTTGAACCTATTGTTTGAACTGAAATTTAGAGAATTACAAGCTAAGATGAGTTGAAATTAGTTAAGATCAATGAAGTTGTTGTTTGGTGTTGTTTGATCCAAAAATTTGTGCCAAAATTGTGCCAAAATGGGACTGTGTGTGCCAAGTTTGGATTTTTGAAGCATTTGTGGACTTGTTTTGATTGGAATTTGCTGAGCTACATTGCTGGGGACTGTTAAGCTGAAAGGCTATAGAATTCAAGAGCTAATGTTAAGTTGTAAGCAATTTCATGTTGTATAAAAGCTGAAAAATCAAGGCTGGAGAAAAATTGAATTCTAAAAATCAGGAGTTCTGGAAATGATATCATCTTGAACAGTCTAAAATCAAATATCTGAATAGAGCTTCACATTTAAAAGGCAGGAAAGTTTCACAAATTCATTTTCTGGAATTATGGAAACCTGAAACTAAAAAAAAAAAAAAGAAATTTTGAAAACCTGAAACTCAGAACTACAATTATGGAAACCTTGTTGGGTTGCAAGGGTGCAAACATAGTCCCACATCTAAAGCACATGGAAAAGATCATGGGATTAAAAGGATGGAAAGTATCTCCATTGGCATGAGGCCTTTTGGGGAGAGCCCAAGAACAAAACCATGAGGGCTTAGGCCCAAAGTGGACAATATCATGCTATTGTGGAGATACAAACATTCTTTAGATCCTACAATTGGTATCAGAGCGAGACCGCTCTTCGCCGGACTAACCGCCGGATGAGCCATGATCCAGATCTAACCATGTGCTTTGAACCTTAAAACAAAGGAAGTGGGTGCTCCCGTGTCTGAATCAAGAGGACCAGACACCAGGTGAAAGTCCTAGTAGGTCGGGTGGACCGAGGGGCAAAAAGTCCTAGTTGCGGCTAGGTGAAAGTCCTAGTAGGTCGGGTGGACCGAGGGGCAAAAAGTCCTAGTTGCGGCTAGGTGAAAAAGTCCTGGTGGGTCGAGGATTCAGGGGGGGCCTGTGGTCCTTTGTTTGAGGGGGGGATTGTTGGGTTGCAAGGGTGCAAACATAGTCCCACATCTAAAGCACATGGAAAAGATCATGGGATTAAAAGGATGGAAAGTATCTCCATTGGCATGAGGCCTTTTAAACCTGAATCTGAAAGCTGCTGATTTCTGGGAACTTGAATTTGAGAGTGGTCCGGGTTCATCAAGGTTGCTGTGTTTTCAGAAATGGTTGAGGAAAAGAAAAAGAGAACAAAACTGTTGGTGAATGCAGAAACCTGTTAGTGCCAAAAACAAATTCAACAAATTCTGGAATTTTACTAGTATGGAGCTGCTGTGATTCCAATTTACAGAAGTTAAATTGCTGTGAATCTATAAAGGGTTTAAAGAAATGTCACGGTGGTGTGAATGATGAGGAATTAAGGCTGAAACAAGCTGGAATCCATGCTGAAAACAGTGAAGTGCAGAAATTTTTGTGAGCTGTAAAGAGTGGAGTAAATTTGTTTGGATTGTCTTCAATAAATCCATTGCAATCTTTGAAGAATGTAGGACTGAAGTATAAAGAGCTGCAAATTATGGAAGGCCAATGAAACAGCAGAAACAAACTCAGAATCTGAAACAAAATCTGGAATGCAAAAACCTGTTCAGTGCCAAAATTGGTTCAGCCCAATCTGAACTTTTGAAGCCTTGTGGATCTGTTTTGATACAAACTTACTGAAGTTACCTTGCTATGAATCTGTTAAGTGTTAAAAGAAATGTCAATTGGGTACAAATGAAGAGGGATCAAAGCTGAAAACTAATGCTGGAAATTGTGAATTGCAGAATTCTTTGTGTGATGAGCTGTGACAATTTGAGTCAATTTTGCTTGGATTGTCTTCAACAAATCAATTGAAATTCAAGTACTGAAGTAGGATTGAGATGTGAGAAACTATGGATACAGATCAGAATTGAAAAGATCAGATCAGAGAAAAAAAAAAGAGAAAGAAAACAGATTGAAATTCAGAAAAACAGGAAAGTTTCAAAATGTATGAAGTAGAGTATCAAAAATCTGATCAACGGATGAATCCATGGAAACCTACTTCATTCAGTCACTTCCTAAACAAAAAATTCAGATGCTAAAATTTCCAAGTTGTTGATGACAACATCAGATCAAAAAAATCAGAAACAAAACAAAAAAAAATAGAAAAATCAGAAAAAAAAAACAGTTTGGTTTTTCCAGCCGGATTTGCAATTTTTGAGGGACTGAAATGAACTTGAATTTCACAGAAAATTGCAGGGTTATTAGCATTAGTAATCAAGCTTCAAGATGGAAAAAGAATGGAGGAAAAACAGCAAGAAACAAGAGAGAAAAGCAAGAGTTTCAGTTTGAAAAAAAATTAGTTTTGGAATTGAAGTGTGCCAATGATACATTGTATTTTCGGAATGATGGGAAGTGAATTTTGGTTTCTGATGATTGGTTGCTATTTGTTAGCTCTTGCAAAGTCTAGATGTGAAAGAATTGGGCTTGAATTAAAAGGAAAACACAAAATGACACATTTGTGGTGAATATTGAAGAAAAGGGAAGTGTGAAGAGAAGTTTGTATCAAGGGGAAGGATTTTAGAGATTTAACTCAGATTTGGTTCATGGATCTGTGGAGCACACTGAAACAAATGGAATACAAGAGAAAGAAATTAGGAAGGATGGCAAGGTTCATTGATAACATTTACTTGTGCCCATATCTACCACTTCATTTACTATTTCCTTGAAAACTCTTTTCTCTTGAATTTTTCTTTCCACATTTTCTAATTCCTTTGTCTCAGTTATTGCTTCCTTACATTTTCAATAAGCCCTAATAGGTGTGGATTCCAAATCAAGAATGGTGGTGAAGAGTAGAAAACAAGCAAGCTTATGGGAGTGCATGAAACTTGAGTTGCTTGAGTGAGCTCTACTTCACTTTGATCATGAATTAGAATTTAGGATGAGAGCCACTGAATTTATTTACTGAAAATAACCTTGTGAGATTTAGTATGATACATTTATCTCAATTAATCATGAACGATGAAACTTGCTATGTGGTTAACCAAGTACAAGAGTCTAGTTCATGGGCTTAAGCTTTTGAGACTCTATAACTTTAGGTAATTCTCTTTTAATTGTTTCTATTTATGATTGAGAATGATCTAGGGGGTACGATGGTAGTTGAGTTTCTTAATTTTATTTTGTTGACTTGAGCGAGACGCACAAGGGTAAATGTGGGGGAATTTGATGAGTTAGGATTTTTATGCACTTTATTGATTCAATTTTGGATTCTTGCATGAAAATAAATTGCTTAATGATTTAATTTGATTATATTTGTGATATGTTGCATAATTGGATGGTTGATGATAATTTTTGTGATTTAATGGCTAATTTTGCATTAATTGAATTTGATTTGTTGTAGGGCTCAAATTGAACCAAGATCGAGCTCAACTATGATTGAATCGAGCCAAGAATGACCCAATTGATCGATCCCACCTCATGAATCAAGACTCAAGTGAGATTAGGATGGAACCCATGCAGATTGGAGCCCATTTGGAGTTAAATTGAGTGAATTTGGTTGAAATAGGCTAACCCAGATCGAACTCAAGGCTAACCAAACCCGCTGCTACAGTAACCTAGCTTTAACGAGAAAGCTACAGTAACAAGAAAATCATGGTTACTGTAGTGTACTGTAGCGCCGTCATCTTCGTCGTTTTTCTTCATTTTTCTTGGTTGTTTTTCATCGGGAGCTTGGATTTCTTCATCCAAAATCAATCCCCGGATTCCAGAGAGCAACCACGACTCTAGTTTAGCAGCAATTGATGGTAATTTCGTCTGGTGGAGGTTTCGTCGGAGGAGCCTGTTCCGCCATGAATTCCAGCCGAATTTTTTGGATTTGATCTACCGAAGCATTCAAGAACATTATGAGGGGTTCTCCGAAGGTTTTTGATGGTTCTTGAACTTCAATGTGCTAGCAATTCAAGAGATTTTCAGCTGGAATCTTAAATCTTCATTTCAGCTCTGTTCGGCATGTTTCTGAGGGTTTCAGAGCTGCATCAATCGGAGTTGAATCAGAGCAGTTCAAGCTTGGTTTGTGAGAAGCTAATCTGGGATTTCTGGTCTCTTGATCGGTTCTTGTGTGACGGCAAGAAGGGATTGAATTAGAAGGGAGAATCCGAGTTTTTTATTTCATTTCTGATAGTTTCTGTTTTTGCTTTTAGTTTCTGATACTATAATATCTTTAGTTTCTAATTTTGCCAAATTCAATTTTGAAACATCTTGATTGTTCAACAGAGTTGTTAATGAATCTTTGAATTCAAATGGCTTGTTTAATTCATCAGTTAGTGTAGTTGAACTCCATCATTTGATTTACTTTCTGATAACTAGATGATACTGTGTTGTTTCAGGAATTCGGGTACTATTCCGTATCAAGTCTTGATGTTAGATCAGCTTGTGGTGTTTTGAGTCCATACATTAGCTCACTAGATCGTATCTTTGTTTCTAAGTTTCTTGCATTTGATTGTTCATATTTGATTTTTCACTTACTGCATTGTTAGGTTTGTCGTTATAGCTTTCCTGCTTGATAGTATCAGTTTTGAGAATAGAATTCTTCCATTTACATTTTCATTGAAAACACAAAAGATCACAAACCCATTTCATTTACATTTGAAAACCCAAAAAGAACGACACGCAAGCTCAATTTAAGCAATTTTCTATTACTTCTTGGAAAAATACGACTCGAGACCCCTATACTTTGTTTGATTTGTATTCCTCATGGGTTTTCGATAATTAAATCAATTTAAAATCGTAATCATGACATATCAATTCTAGGATTGCCACCGAACCCTGCTTCTTAGGCGGACGGCTTGAGGGAGAAGAGAGGCGGCACTGGTCGGCAGGGGACGATGGCAGCGGAGGTGTAGTCAGCGATCGTGCAGAGTGGTGGCGTTGCTGGTCTTCTCCATGTGGCAGACGACAAAGGGCACGGCGGCGGTCATGCAGAGGTGATCGTGGGGGTCGGCAACGGCTGGGCGGCAAGCTGAGATCGCGGAGGTCAGAATCTGTGGCGCCAAGGCTACGGGCGTCGACTGTGCAGAGGGGCGATCGAGGGAGGAAGGAGGCACGGCGCGGCAAGAAGCAGAAGTCGTGATTCCCGTCTAGGGTTTGCTCCGTCAACATTCGGCCTTTAAAGCCTAAAATCTATGAGGTTTCCAACATCAGACGCAGGCGTGTGACGGTGTCCGTGTCCGTTTCGGAAAACCCGATCATCGGTGTCGCAGGTCGCGCGAAAAAGCAATGAAGATTTTAGTTATAACGAGGAGTAACAGTAATTTCAAACCTGGATCCGAGTTTGGGCTAAACTGGTTTAAAAACCTAGGTTTTACTGTAACAATTAAATCGGGTACTGTAGCGAACTAGGTTCAATCTTGGTACGCTTGGTTCACTAACCAAACGACCTCTGATTTAATCCAAACTAGTTTTGTTCTATTCATCTTTACAAGACGAAGCTTCTCATTGCATTCGTTTTGACAAAATCTCTTTGAACATGAACCAAACCAAGTTAG
This sequence comes from Curcuma longa, assembly GCF_044706935.1. Lineage (NCBI taxonomy): Eukaryota > Viridiplantae > Streptophyta > Magnoliopsida > Zingiberales > Zingiberaceae > Curcuma > Curcuma longa. Next base: position 2,598,558 of record NC_133879.1, read on the forward strand.
TTCAATTTGGTTCAAAACTGATCCATTAAAAAAAATTCCTCGTATCTTACATATTGGTCAGTTATATTAACTCCGTATAATCCTCCACCTTGGATGTATATGAAAATACTGTATATGTATTCAACATTGGTGAAAATAGCTGTTTGGTAAACTGAGTTTAAAATGTGTTAGTCTCAACAGAATCGATGACGTCCGTGTTCATCAATTCATCGACTAGAGATAATTTCAATATATTCATAATTGCACATGTAGAGATGCTCACTAATTATTATCCAATCATAAATTCTCTCATGCTATGAATTATATTGCGGACATTCAGGAAATGAGTTTAAGATCCAATCAAACACATAAAGAATGTGCACTCAAATAGTAAATTTCTATTTATTCAATAAATAGTACAATCATATGACGATTGCCTTAGGACACCTCTTAAATATAATACCAATTGCCAACCGAAGTCCAGCCACAACTCCTCTCACATCTTCGACTTTCCCCCACTATCGCCACCAAATTAATCTGCCATCGTCGAAATTCTAAAGGAGAAAAGGGGATTCCCTACTCTTCCAGAAGTCCATATTCCATCTTCCTGTCACCCGATTCTTTATCAACTCCCACCCAATTGGAGCTACTACCGATTCCATCACCACCAAAGTTTCCTCCCTAAATTTTTATCGAGCCAAGCTTGGGGTTGTCCTAGCTTGACCTGTGAGATTCATCCAATTAAGTCTCTTTGTTTTCTTGATTGAATTATGTATCTTGTTAATGGATATCAACCACCTGTGGACTCTATTTCCCCTATTCTAGTAGTTAGGTTCATTTAGGATTATTATTCATGTTTTGATTGGTTTAATTGAGGAATTAGGATTAATAATGAATTCTACTTCCGATTGTCTTGTTCCAATGTAGTAGATTAGGTTAGTTTAGATTTCTTGCTTTCTAATTTCACCAGTTGATTTTCATTTCCTAGTTTAGTTCTTTAATTTTCTATTCTCTTGCATTTCCATAAATTCCCATGTTGTAGTTTAGAGAATTTTCATTTCCGTTAATTGCATTAGTTTCTCTAATTGTCATTAGCTTAGTAGCCTTAAAACCCAAAATCCCAACCCATAACAATTAGATTCTAAGATTTATCATATACCGACTATATGCCTTATGTGAGATGATCTGAGTTATCCTATACTTCATTAGTGTAGAGAAGGGTTTCGGTAATATTGTTTGATATCGTAGTGCAACACAAAATGATTTTTGTTAAAATTGACATCATTGTCGAGGATTGTTAGTAGTGTTTGATAACCTTAAGATTGATTTTTCTATTTTTACATAAAAATTAAAAAAAAATTATTGTTAAGTGCATTAACATTCATATATCCATGTATTTGATCTTATATGTTCCTGTGTCTTTTGATCTTCTTTGCTAGTGTTTCAGTGTAAGAGCACGGAATTTCTTTTGTGAACAATCATGAATTCATATTCTCATCATTTTGGACGTAGAATAGAGAGTCAGTACTATCAGTCTAAACAACCTTAGTACTACCATCCTGAATCTTAGTAGTATCAACCTCAAACTCAATATTCTCAGACTAAACCTCAATATTACCAACTCATTTAATAGAAAAATAGGTATATGTCATTTTCAAATACTTATAATTCTGATTGGATGGGTCATTCAAATTTCAAGTATGGGGAAGCATAATAACAGATTGATCACTCTTATCCAGTCTATCAAAGTTCGTATGGATTTCAAGATAAATCGGTGCCTACTTGGTCACAATTATTCCAACAGATTAAGCCGCCTCCTTGGCAGACATTCTAGGACTACAATACAAAAACTCCTACTCCTAGTCAAATAGAAACTTCTATTCACTTCTATGCAGGATCTCAGGGAGTTTATACAGTAGATGACATTACAACAACAGATAACTGAAGCATTATTAAAATTACCAGATGTATATGAATTAAATGATATCATCCATCAATTAGATGCTAGCACAAGGTTCTATTTAGCTTTCCTCATCGGTCATTCTGACAAGTACAAGGTGTTGGAGGAAATGAATTGTAGAGTTGGTGAGATATTTGATTATGATTCTGCTGCTCTACAGGACTCTAGTTTTCCGTGTTGTGATTGTAGATGATTCTAACTCTGATGATGTTGTTATTGTAGATTTTGGATGAAAAATTTTGGTTGACACTATTGATATTGTAGGAATTGAATTTATTGATGATGGAAGTATAGGGACTTGTGATGTGAAGGCAAAGTGATGACGGTATTTTGTGTGGAATTTATTTATATACATTTTTCCTTTATTTATTTGGGTCACTTACACCCATCAAAATTAATTATTTATCTATTACCAAACCCCTAATTATCGCTAAAGTAGCATAGCGAGGTCCGGATCGTCTCTCTCACGGACTCAATGACATGGAATTTATTCTAGACACTTGGTGCGAGGTTTTATTTGTATTTTATTCATCCTAACTATCTACAACTTTATTTATTTACAATTAAATCTACAATTTACAATAGCAATCAACAATCAACAATTTTATCTACAGTAACATACAACGTGCATCTCACACAACCATAAATAAACATCTATCACATGTAACTTGTACTACAAACTATAATCACAACAAATTATTAATAATCATGCAATTATTCAACCACTTATTTTATTGACAGTAGTGATGCCTTATTACATGAATTCTATTCCTACCACAAATTCAATATACAACATGCAATCCTTTATTTATCAACATTAATTCAATTCACTCAAATCATATACACACAAAATACAACACATATGTATCGATACTTAGATTACAACCAACAAAAACATGTACAACCATATATTACAACAAACTATTCTACACAACCCTAAACATGCGATACAATTGATACACATTATCTCTAAACCAACACAACATTATACTACACAAGTACAACATCAACATTTTGAACATGTTCAACAAAAATATACTACAACATACATACAACTTGATTTGTTCATGAACCTTAATCACATTCACAATGATTCCAACACATATATCACAAGCATGCAACCGGTTTCAACCAAGGTTTAAAATATCGAGCCGTGCCGGAGTTTCGGTCCTAGACCGGAACGATACAGTTTCGGTACCGTATCGTACCGTACCGGTATAGTTTCGGTATTTTTAAAATATAAAATATATTAATTAAAATAAAAAATTTAATCTAAATATTTAAAAATAAAAAATAAAAATTTTTTGATAATTTTATAGGTTTTAATAGGGCCTATTTAAATTATCATGAATTATAACTTTGAACTATAGCTAGGAGTTGATTATTAAAATCTAATTAATACCTAAGTTAAAAAAAAACATCGCGATCGCGCGATCGGTGCACGCGCGTGGACGCCGCTGCACGGAGTGTCGCGGGGCCCCGGCGGCATCGCCGGCTCCGGGCGGCGCCTCCGGCGGCGTCGCCGGCCCCGGGCGGCGCCTCCGGTGGCGTCGCCGACCCCGGGCGGCGCCTCCGGCGGCGTCGCCGAGGCCTCGCGACGCCTCAAGAGCGTCGCTGAGGCTGCGCGACGCAGCCGGAGGTTCCGCCCGGGGCCGGCGACGCCGCCGGAGGCGCCGCCCGGCCGGAATTCATGTGCCGGTGTTGTGCCGGTGCCGGTGCCGCGGCGGAACGAGATTTTTCGTGCGTCTCACGCGAGACGGCACGAAATTTCAAACCTTGGTTTCAACAACTACATCTCAACAACATTACAAACACTACAAGTTCAACATTAAAGTACATTCATTATACCCTTGCACAAACAACCAATTAACATTCAATTCACAAATTCAAGCATTCACATTCATCCATTTCATTACAACCTTAACAAAATTCCACACACTAAAGGTTCAACAGTAAACATGTTTCATTACATCATTTAAAACCAATTATTCATGATACAGATTCAATTTGTGGCATTCCATGGCTCAAGTTAACAAAACACATATTTGATATACAAACCCAACACATCATATCACTCAACCCAACTAAATAATCCGATACATTGGCATTAAATTCAACTCTACATCAACAACATATTATTCAACACATCTTACAACTAGCCGACACATCTAATTAGGGTTATGTTACAACTCAATAGAAATGTTTACAAAACAAAACAAGTTCTTGCAACCATTTATTTCACAACAATTCCCATAAAAGGCCTTAACAAAATTCACTCCAATCAACATATTCTTCACGACTTTATGCTATAGAATCGGTACACTCCACACATGAAACAATCCAACAGAATCAAACAAAGGTTCCAATTCTAACCAAACACATGACCAACGAACAGGTTAGGGGATTAGAGTTAGCATTAGAATCAGTATACAATTAAGGTTAAGTCTTTACAGTGTGTTAAGGTCAAAAGGCAATTAGGCATTTGGGTTAAACATATACAGCATATACATGGTGGGCAGGGGGGTTTTGATATCGTGAATAGAACAGAAAGAAAGAAAAGCAAGAGCAGATAAAACCAAACATAAATGAATCGAAATTTCAAGCTAGGGTTTAGGAAATGGAAAATAGGGATTCCCTGATCATCACCAACCGAAGCCAAACAATCAAAAGTAACCTTGCGCCTATGGAAGCGATTCTCGCCGGGGTGGTTATCAGGAGAAACGGACGGAGAAGACAAGGCTTGGACTCCAATCGCTGCTCCTTTCCCTGCTACAACTGCAGACAAAGTCAGGAAACAACAAACGAACCCCTTACCTGCCCCTTCCGGTGACGGCGGAGAATGAAGACGCTCGGACGTTCTGTTACAACCGCAGACAGATGCCGGTGTGGTTTCCTTGCTACAATCGCCGCCAAGGTCTGGCCATCTTCGTGTGCTTCTGGGATGGCGGAGGAGTGGCTGTCGCCGACCGTCCACAGCTGGGCACTCCGCTCACAACCACGGAGAACGACGACAGGGGAAGGCGGAGGAGCAGCGACAAGGAAGACTCCGAGTTGTCGGCGCCATTTAGCTCTGAGCAGGGAATCGGGGGACGAAGGAGAGGCGAAATGGAAAGGAGGAGAGTGGAGGAGACTCATCGGCGACGAACAGAGGAGGAACAGGGGAAAAAATCGCGGATGAGAAAGAAACAATAAACCTAGCTTGCGGGCCTCCCCCTTCTCGCGATGAACCGGCAGAGAATTTATCACCTCGCGTGTGAACCGGATGGCTTGAACCTGTTGGGTTGTAAGGGTGCAAACATAGTCCCACATCTAAAACACATGGGAAAGATCATGGGTTTAAAAAGATGGAAAGTATCTCCATTGGCATGAGGCCTTTTGGGGAGAGTCCAAGAACAAAACCATGAGGGCTTATGCCCAAAGTGGACAATATCATGCCATTGTGGAGATGCAGACATCCTTTTGGATCCAACAATTAGTATCAGAGCGAGGCCGCTCTTCACCGGACTAACCGCCGGATGAGCCATGATCCAGATCTAACCATGTGGGGATCCTCGGGAAAAACAAAGGAAGTAGGGGAGGCTCGTACCATGAGGAACATGGCAGCCGGACCATGAGGGACATGGCAGCCGGACCATGAGGACATGGCAGCCGGACCATGAGAAATGACAGCCGGACCATGAGAAATGGTAGGGGAGCTTCCAGTGGTCCTTTGTTTGAGGGGGGGATTGTTGGGTTGTAAGGGTGCAAACATAGTCCTACATCTAAAACACATGGGAAAGATCATGGGTTTAAAAGGATGGAAAGTATCTCCATTGGCATGAGGCCTTTTGGGGAGAGCCCAAGAACAAAACCATGAGGGCTTAGGCCCAAAGTGGACAATATCATGTCATTGTGGAGATGCGGACATCCTTTTGGACCTAACAGAACCGGCGCCGTTTGATTAGACCGAAATCTGATTGAACCGGATTTATTGGATTCAACCGGCATAAGTGGACTGATTGAACCCATTTCAATGGATCGGGCTGTATTTGGGGTTGCTAGATTTGAATTGTATTGGACTGAACTTCAATGGAACCCAAATTTTAATCTGGTTGAGCAAATTAAATGTAATTTGAACCCAACTCAAACCAGGACTATCCTAATTTCCTGCAAAATAAAAGACGCCAAATTAATATCCTTAAATTTTCATAAATTCATGCAAAATTACAATAAAGACCAAAAACTCATCTAAGATAAAGAATCAGTCCAAAATCCCAATTATAGCATGAAATATAATAAAAAATTGCCCGTTATGATCCTAATTAACCTGGTGAAAATGCTAGTCATCACAAAGCCCCAAGAATAACTTCCTTTAATGCCACCACCACTTGAGCCAGAGCCAGAATCTTTACCTGACGAGAAGAAGCCCACATTCACTTGTCTAGAACCTCTAGGTATCTTTCAGCATGGTAAGGTTAATATCTCTTGTGATCTCTTAGAAAATTTCATAAAAGTACCCGTAATTGATTTTATTGGTTGTGATTTATTTCTCGATACATGCTCTGTAAAGACTAATGTTGTTAAATCTTTTTTTAACCCCACATGCGTGTGAAAGATGTTTTCTTTTCCTTTCTATAGGCTCTCAGAGTTGATACTCCAACTGAACCGCCTTCAACCACCAGGAAGAATTTTTAAAGAGCATATGATCATGGGAACGATCATGACTTCGACCACTATCAATCCACTCTTGAAGTGGATTTTGCACTTGAACCATCTCCAACCAACTAGAAGTACCATCAAGGAGACAAAGGAGGGAGAAATGCACCACGACGTTGATCATATCAGAATAGCTCTCTCTTCTACTTGGACCATTCCATTACCAATGTAGCTTCTACTTTTGAATCACCTTCAACCATCAGGAATCAAGGGGAGTCTATTCTTTGATTTTCTTTTTACTTCATACTTGTCTTTACCTTCATACCTTGCTGTCATATTATGCTTTCATACTTTGCACTTTGTTTAGTCTATTTAATTTGATTTTGAATAAACATCTCTATATATGTTTTCCAGTAGTAATACCTTGAGAATCATAAAAGTTTTTTAAATTTGACCGTCAAATTCTAGGTCATTGGACATAATTGAATGCTCTACTTGCATGTATCGGTTAGCCAGGTGATTGATTTCATTTTGAAAGATTGAGTTGATAGCCAAATTACCAAAAGAGTACCACTTCAAGCTTATTCTTTGTTCTCTTTTTGTGTGATATGCACTCATGGCAATTGAAATTCTAGAATTTTCTTTGCTATTTTTGAATCACAATATCATATATATTCATGAAGATGATGAAGGTTAATTCTTCCTCACTCTTTGATTCTCTTTTCCATTCAAGTTCTACTTTCTTATCATTCTTGTTTGATATCGTGTCACTTACCCAAAAACTATTCTCTCATCATTTGTGTTTGTTCCTAATTCATTGGAAGTGTTGGATCGTTCTTGATGAGTTTCATTGTCCAAGATGGACAACATTCTAAGTGTGTGTGTGTGTGTGTGTGTGTGACGTCTATGGAGTACCTTATTTTGGTTAATTGAGATTTCTGGGGTTTCTCTATTAATTTGTGTTCAACATCTATAAAAAAAACTGAGACAAGAGGAATGTGTTCAGAAATTGGAAGAGTAACAGAATTGAAGCTAGAATATTTGTACACTGTTGTGATCTTATCAATTGCCATGGAAGTTTTGGAATTTTTCATGCCGTTTTGTGCTTATTAGTAGGTTGAGGAGTATTCAGAAACTGAGTTTCAGATTTCAAATTTTGAATTGTGCAATGTTGTGGAGGTTTTAGAGATTCTGTGGTTGTTCTATGCCAGCTAACAGGAATGCATTGGTCAAGCTGTTCAACAAGGCAGTACCAGAAAAAAAAGAAAAATTATAAAAAAAAATCTGAACAACTTAAAGGAAGGATTTACTGGGTTACTACAGGATCCAGCTGGTTCTTCGTCTATTAAACTTTGAGGCAACCCTCTAGTCCATTGAAGACCTAAAGTAAAGCCCTACTCTTTTAGTGACAAGCGGTTATGTCCCTCCTTAAGCCTATATTGATGAAAAACTCTACTGTATGATTTTGATGTTCTGAACCCAGATTCTTGTTGTTTGAAACATATGCTCTGAATTTATGTGGGGTCCAAGCTTTTGGTTAGTAAGAGTTCTAAGTAGAGGACTTAGTCTTCTATTATCAATGGGATTTGGATTCTAAAGCATGCAAATTTAATGGTATTGATTTCTGAACTGTCCAATCTTATTGCAGTGCAAGAAATCAATGAGTGGGTCGAGTCGTAATTCTGAAAGTTAAGTTGCTGAATTTGGTAGTTGAGTGATTAATATACCAATAAGTGGGCAGTTACAAACACAGGGATTGTGGCCAAGAATGCAGAATTTGAATGACACAGCTGAAGCTTGAATCTGAATACTGAAACTCTGGATTGGTACTCCTGTTTAGTGCAAATTCCTTAAGGTATTTCTGATCAGCATTACTTTGGATTTACATTACAAACGTTTCAGTATTAGATGCAACCTTTCCTTAGGCTTAACTCTTCATGATCTAAACTGAAGTTTCCTTAAAGATAAATTTCTGAAACTGGCTACTAGGGTGGGGTTCAGAAAAACAAATAAGTTCCAAGAGCCCTACAGATGTTTCATCAACTTTGTTTTAGTTCCTTACCGAAGCAATATGGAGGTAATCCTTAAGATGTCAGACAACAAGTGACATCTGTAGAGACAGAAAAAAGCAAAAACAAAAGAAACTGAAACCTTCCTTAAAAACTGATATCCAAGGAAAAGTAGCTGAGTTACTGAATTTTAATTGTTATTGCTGGGAAGCTTTGGTATGTTAGTTGAGTGCCTAAGACCTGTAGAGAGATTAGTGAGATGAAGGTTGACTTGATAAATTCGGGAACCATTTAATGTTGGAAGTGGAAACGCAGGAAACTGTTTTACAGGGAATAGGGAAAAAAATGACCTGTTGCGTGCCAAGTTGGTTGCAGGTTCCTAATTGGAAGTCAATTCCAAGTGAATCTTCAATCTTTACCTGACATTTGGTAATCTTTTCTCCCTAAGTCTTCTGTGATTCAGAATCTATAAGTATCCGGAATCTAATTTCTGGATTTAGGACTCAGGTAGCTGAATTCTGCTGTTGTTGAAAACAGAACTTTTGATTCTCAGAATTAAGAGGTCAAGCTTCCAAGCCCATGTACGCAACAATTTCAATTTAAGTTCCTAATAGTCTCAAATGTTATCCTTTGATAAGCTAAACTCTGTATAACCTGAGCCGAAACCATATTGAACTCAGAATTCTGAAACAGAATTCTTGGAAACCAGGATTTCAGAAACAAGCTCCACTTTCGGTGTTTGTTGGTAGGATTTCTGAATTTGATTTTGAATTAATAAATTGCAAAGATGAACTAAATCTTAAAATCTTCTAAACTGTTATTGGTAGCATCATGATAATTTTGTAAAACAGGATCAGTAGACACAGTGTGCTAGAAAATTTTGGAAGTTGTTGTAAGAAGAAGAGTCTTATTCGCAGATCGGATAAAGATTTTCAGTGTTCCCTCACCTCTTGCTATTAAGTATTGAAGCTCCATTGAGTTTGAAAACTATATTTGAATTCCTGAATGACATACAACTGATGAAGCTAAGCTGATTTCTGGAAAGAAAAAAAAACTGTATCAAAAGATCTGTGAAGATAGAATTCCTATGCCAAAGGTTCAAGCTGTTCCTAGACAGAAGTAATTAGAATCCACTTCTATCACTGCAGTGTTAACAGATACTTGTTCCGAAGATAAATTCTTCATGATATAAGTTAAAATGCCTTTAAACTCCAAAGAAGCTGAAGTTGAAAATAAGAAAGAAAAATAGAATTTCAAAGTTTGGCTCTCGGGAATGATTTCTAAGTTGCAGGTGCATAAAGTCTGAAGAAGGATTTATAGATGCTTAAAGAAGGATTTAACACGAGTTGCAATTTAAGGAAATACTGTTGCGAGGAGAAATAGATCACAAGCAGATAAGAATTTACATTCTTTTTTATTAGAATGGAGGTTTACTTGCAGAACTCTTTCAAGAAGAAATGGTATGGCTTATGGGATTTGGGAAGTAAACTGGAGTCCAAATCTGGGAGTTCAGAATCCAGAAACATTAGACTGTCCAGTTCCATACCGGTGTAAGTAATTAATGATTGGGTTGAGGCATAATTCTAAAAGTTGAGTTGTTGAACTTTGTTAGTTGCTTGAATTGACATATCGATGAAGTGAGCTTAATAAACAAAGGGATTGTGGTTGGAAGTGTGGGATGTGAATGTTGCAGTTGTGCATAGGAGTTCTGAAAGGGAAATCCTATTTAGTGCCAATTCATTATGCTGCTCCTGACCAGTATTATTTTGAATTTAAATTTTAATCATTTTGGTACCAAATGATACTTCTTTTAAGCTGAAATATTTATAACCTGAGATGGTATCACTTTGGAATCTCAATTCAGGATCTCTATGATTAAATTCTAGATTTCAATAAGATTGAATCAAAATTCTGTAAGATTAAATCAGAATTGGTTTCTGATAGCTGATGCTGCAGTGAGTTTGATATTCTGAAATCAGATCCCTGAACTTGATTTCTTGGCCAGAGCTTCACATTCAAAAGGAAGAAAAGTTGCATACATTCCTTCTCTTGAATTATTTGGGAAACTCAAAGAGTTTCTGTTAGAAAATAAATATGTTAGCTGCAGAATCTGTAAGTGTGTATCAGTAATACATTTCTCTTATCAGTGGAGTTCTTAACTGTGCCAGTTCTAACGCTAGATCAAAATGTTTGAACTTGCATTATGATTTCATTTGCGCAGATAGTAGCTCCAATCCAATCTTCAGTACTTTTGCTGAATTTTTTAGGGAGCTTGAGCTTAGTCTGATACTTTAATGTGCATCTGAAATTTCCAGAATTGATGGGATTTCCAGAATCAAGGGAAAGGGGTAGTAAAACAGTGAAGAAGAGGAGTAAAGCATGTTCCTCTTGTGGGAAATATGTCCAACGTTATTGGCAAACTAACTCATCAAGGTTTCCCATCTGATACTCTCACCTTCTCATTGGTTGCTCTTTTCTTAGCCATCTTGCTTATTTCACTCAATTTTCGTTCTCGATTCCATTTTAGTTCTTAATATATCTTTTGATTCATGCATGTTATGTTTATATAGTAATGGAGAATTAGAAAATAAATAAACATATAGTAGTGAAATGTTGTGAGGTGCATTGAGTGAAACTCCAATTCCATACATGATTAGATGAGTGAAAGTGGAAATACCTACCTTGTGAGATTACATCTTTCTTAGTTATTCAAATGGTTGAAATCACCATGCTTATTGATTAATGTAGGAATTAGATTCATGAATGTTTGATCCTTAGATGGTCTTAATTAATTACCTTTTACTATCTTCGAGATATTGCTAGAGAAGTTGTTAGGGAAATGATTTTTGGTTTGTTTTATAGTTTTGTTTGCTTGCCCTAGATGTGCAAGAATAAGATGGGGATTTGATAACCATCATTTTGTCATGGTATTTAGACTTCTATATTCATGCTTTTTGATCTTCTCATGTGGATTCATTCTTGGGCTTTGATGTAAATTATCTCATAATTGTGATATTTTGTCTAAAGATTTGAATGTGATTTCATAGGGCATGAATTTGGACTATGGACTCGAAACTGATTGATCCAATTTAAGCTTAAGACGGAGGTTAATTAAAGAGTTCAATTTGGAGTGGTCTGGACCGTTCATCTAAGATCCTAAGAAATTTGAGTCATCTATCACGATCTAGTACATCCAAGTCAATGAGAAAATAGACCATCACCCTTATCTAGATATGAGCCCTTGGATTAGATCTAGATTGACTCACACCATTAGATCAGATCTAGAATAATTCGGACCATTGATGCAGATCTGAGATCAAAGGTTTAGATTTAAATGAGAATGCTACAGTAGCAAGAGGGGATCACGATTTAGAAGAGGGGCACGAAGTAGAGGATCGGAGACTCCTTCCTCCATCACTGCGGCTACCGGAGCTCATCGACCTTCATCGAGGTTAACTCCTTCCTCATCCATCGACATCCGGAGAAGAAAGGGGATTCCCGACTTCCTCCGAGTGCCATCACCGAGCTCCATCCATCTGCCGTCATCATTTGCCGCCACCATCGCCAGTCATCTCCTTCATCACACATTCACTAGGGTTAAGGAGATTCCCTTCCCTATTGATTTCATCTCCCAGCTGCCAACCGAAGTCTAGCCGTAGCTCCTCTCACATCTTTGACTTGCTGCCACCATCGCCATCGAGTTGGTCCACCGTCGCTAGAGTTCTGAAGGAGAAAAGAGGATTCCCTACTCTTCCAGAAGTCTGGATTCCATCTTCCTGTCACCCGATTCTTCATCAACTCCCACCCAATTGGAGGTACTACCGATACCATCGCCACCGAAGTTTCCTCCCTAATTTCTGATCAAGCCAAGCTTGGGGTTGCCCTAGCTTGAGCTGTGAGATTCATCTGATTAAGTCAAATTTTTTTCCTGATTGAATTATGCATCTTGTTAATGGATATCAATCTCCTGTGGGCTCAATTTCTCCTATCGGAGCGAATTGTCATTTCTGTTAATTATATTAGTTTCTCTATTTTTCATTAGCTTAATAGTCTTAAAATCCAAAACCTAGGATTTATCGTATACCGACTATATTTCATGCGAAAGACGATCCAAATTATCCTAGAGAGATAATATTATTTGATACAATAGTACGACATAAAATGGTCTTTATCAACTCCTCCCTCCCTCCTTGGGATACTACAGTAGGACATCCAGATTGTCACTCAGGCATCCGCGATTTGATCCCCAGCTACGGCGTATTTGTAAAAATTTTCCTTCAAATGGAAATCGCAATCAAAGGATGCTGAGCATTTTGGTTGGCCGTTGCGTGTACTTTCCGATTTACCCTGGTGGTCCGATGGGAAATTTCTGTGAGACCAGATCGGTCACCCCCAGGAATTAAGTAAATGCGACTAATTGGGATTATCATTTTTGTAAGGTCCTAGCACTATCTGCTTGAGCAAGCTGATTGGTTCTTCAAGAGTTGAAACTGAGCTTGAAAGGACTAATCTCGATGAATTGAGGGCAAAGGCACTAGATGGGGCGTAGATTAGGGGGTGTATTGTTCTATCAAGAGGGATGGGCTCATCAATATCCTCAATGTGTATGAAGATGGGAAGCAGGTTGGAGTCCTGGATGATAAGAGTGGGCTTGGTTGGAATGGAGGGGTGATGGGACCTTAGGAGAAGATGTAGTGGTGGGGAGTCTAGGTGAGGTTGTTTCTGCTTGGTCTGCATGCGGGGTCAAGGACCCTACTCAATGGGAGCAGAGGAGGTTGTATGGGTGGAGGAAGCAGGGGAACAAGATACGCTCGGGTCGGCTGGATCCGCCTAACTCATCCCTTTTCCTTTTCGGCATTTTCTTTGCTAAGAGCATCTCCAATGGATGCCCTATTCCACCATTTTGGTGTTAAAAACACACCAAATAAATTCCAATGGATACCTCAAATTTGGCACCATTTTAGTGCAAGTGAACAGTGCAGCACCAGGATACCAAAATGGTGCAAGTAATTATTTATTTTAAATAAATATATTATAATATTTAATCTATATTTAAAATATTCTTAAATATTATAAATTAATATTATTTAATTAAATTAAATTTCTTTTGTAAATTTTATATATTATAAATTTATATTAGTTATTAACTTAAATGAGTAGTATTTAAAATATTTGTTATATTATTAAGATTATAAATATTTTAAAATTTATAATATTGATAATTTCCTAACAAACACACAATTAAACATTCTAAATTATTTCCACCATAATTAAAAAGGAAGATACTAATATTTATTTTATTGTAATTAAAAATATAATATTATAAAAATTAGTTATTATGTATCATAAAAATATTAATTTTAATAATAATTATGATCACAATAAAAATATTTAACAAATTAATATGTATGTTGAAATTAATATATATGTTAAATAATAAATTATAAGATGTCACCTTTGTCAAGTTGATCTCAAAGAATCTTCCTCCCAGATTACCACATGACATTATTCTAAATTCAAGGATGATTTTTTTTTAACTCAGGGCGATTGATATAGGGAAGATGAAGATTTTATCTTTTTTAGAGTTATTTTTGTCTTTTTTCTTTTGTATTTTTAGATTTTGAGTTTGTTCAGAAATTTAAGATTTTAAATTCGTTAAAAATTTCCTTTTCAGTTAATTTTTTTTTTCTATTAAGACTTTTTTCTTTTTTTATTAAGATTTTTTCCTTTTTAATTGCATCTTAGGATTTAAGTCTATTTAAATAATTATTTAATTAATATTAAGGGAGTTTTTGTAAGATACCGAAAAATTTTACCATGGATACGAAAAAATTTGTCTCGCGAAGACGAACCAAACGAAACTTGTTTGGACCAAATCGGAGATCGTTTGACCCCGGAACCAAGCGAACCAAACTTGAGTTGGTTTGCTACAGTACCGGTTCATATCAGATTGAGTTCGGATTTGGGTTCGGCTGATTTGGGCTGGCTCGACCAGATCAGTTGGATTAATGGTTTAAGGTTAATGGGTTATTGGATGCTACCCTACCCGTTAACCAAAAACCCACCTATAAGGATGCTACAGTAACGCTCCTCCTCGCGTTTTCCGCCGAGCTCCCGATCGCGAGCCACTTCTCTTCGTTTCTTCGCCGAACGCGTTCTGCATCGCCACCGACGCCGAGACGAAGCTACAGTGGACGTGACCACTTCTTCCCATCGCGACTCCGCCTTCGCCGTTCTTCCGATCCCGTGTCTCCGCCTTTGGGTCTTCGTTGCCGACGCCAGAACAGCCGCAAAGCTCGATTCTGTGGGGCGGTGACAGCAGCTAACGGTGGTGGCGACGAACCAAAGAAAAAGAAGGAGAAGGTAAGGGGATTTAGATCTCGGTTTTGAGGATTTCGTGGGCTTGGATCTATGTTTTTCCTAGATTTACAGCTTGATCTGCTGGGATCAGATCCATCGGGTTCTTGGTTGGGTTTCGGCCGCGGAGAAACAGAGGTTGAAATCGGTGAGCAAACAAGAAGAAGAAGCGGAGATTTAGGGCACGATCGAACATATTGGAGGTGAGTTCTTCTCTTGATTGTGATTACTTCGTTCAGCAATAGATAGTAAGGTGATTGGATTTTTGTTGGTGGTGTCCTGTTCAGATCGATGAGAGCTCGTTGTTGTCCAGCCGCAAGGAAGGTAAGCGGCAGATCCTGGATCTAAGGTTCTGTTGAGCTTAGCTCTAGGTTGCTTTAGGTTTTTCCTTAGATTTTGATCTCGGTTTGTTCCACAGCTCAGTGAGGGGAGCTGATTTATTTTGGTTAATTGCGGCAGCAAAGGGAGGAGGAAACCGAGTCTAGACTTTTGGAAAGAAGTTGAACCGAAGGTGGACCTAGGGCAGAGCATTGCTCACTTGAGGTGAGTCCTTTATATAGGTCTGATGATATTATTAACTGAATGGGATGAATTTTGATAAATTTAATTGGATTAAATTAGGGATTTAATTACTGTTAATTTAATACAGTATTAATTAGTAAGTATTGTATTGTTGGCTATTCTAATTACAGGATCTTGATTGGTTGCGGTTATTTAGATTTCCCTACGATTACACGCAACCTATCTTGGCAGGCGGGTACCTTGACCTATCTTTTATAGATACGTCTTTAAGATATGTGTAAATTGCTAGTCATCAGTAATTTATGTTATTGCTTCTATTGATTTCACATGCTATGTTGACCTGATTCTGTTATCAGTTATTCCTACTACCTGCTAGTATCGGATACCTTTTCGTTATGTAGTTATCAGTATTCAGTTATCTTGATATCATCTGATACCTCTAACATGCTTTGGTTATCCGATATCATCATGGATTCTGACACCACCTGCTACATGTGTATATGCTACTACTTGGCTTATATTACTTTGTTACTCGTGTATTTGGTTAGTTACAGATTTTATACCATTCTGATTATGGGAGCATATGACATGGACTTGTAGATGGATAGGTGGTGCATGGATCATACTTATGGATATGTAGTTGGATATATGATGCATGGACTAGTGTCATACATTATGCTTGCATATATTGCATAACTGACGTGCGGGATTCCATTGTTGTTGAGTCCGGCGTCAGTTACATGCGGGCTACCAACCAAAGGGTGTGTGTAATTGCATGTCTTGTGATCATCTGCTCCTGCTACTATTTTAGTCGAGTCGCTCCTATTATAGTGGTAGCACAGTTTGAGCCGTCACTTGTATATGATTTACACACACACTCCACTCATGGGTTAGTGGAACCTTTATGTTGGTGCATACTTGCCCTGACAGGAGCTCCGCTAGGCCACCCAGGATAGTGGTTTCGTAGCGTGGTAGCATACAGGGATCCCTCCTCTGTCATTGTGACCAGGAGATGAGAGCTTGCTCGCCCACTTATGATTTGGGTACCAGGATAGGTGTACACCTTGAGGACATCATGTCCACTCGGTCACGCAGGAGCAGTGACGACAGAGTGCACATAGGTCACAGCCCTACCCTCGCGACTTCACCACTGTAGATGAGTGATCTGACGGGCCTTAGATTCCCACGCGACCTCGCCGCTAGAGGGGTGACTGATCTGACTGGCGTCAGGGGTGACCAGGACATGCATTGCACCATGTGCATACTGCACTATTGCATTTGTTTGTGATTGTTGCACTTGTTTGATGCACTTGGATGACATGCATATACAGGAGACCTATGTGTTGGTTTGGGGATTTCCTTTCACCTTACTATTGGTTATCGGACTCTGGTATGTACAGATCTACTGTTATTCAGTTTTCTACCTTATTTACCTTCCAGTAGACTGTACAGCATGTTATTACTGTTGATAGCTTTTATACACATATCTGCTAGATACCCGCTGAGTTTCTTTTGGAACTCACCTGGTTTATCTGTATGTCTGTTTCAGGTTGATGTCGTCTGGAGAGCTGCACTGCTAGTCCTGAAACCGTTGAGTTTTGGTTTATTTACTTTACAGCATACATGTATTTGGACTTATGGGACTTCTCGATAAGTTTTTCACTTGAGTACTTGGTTTCCGCTGTTTCGATATATTTTTTGTTTCCGTTATGAGTTATCTATACGGATTTATGGATGGATTGATATGTATGCGTGTATGACGTTAATACTTTTATAGATGCATTTCATATATAGTAGGATGTGTTGAGTGGCTGTGTGGGTCACATTTATTTCTATTTTACTTGTATAAATCCATAGCCTGTTATGGATTGGCCGTGTGGGCCTTATATATGTGTATGTATTCAGGGAAAGTCAATTGTTACAGGGGAGATGCTGTCGAAATTTCTCGATAAGCTGTCTCCCGGAGCGTAACAATTTTTTAGATAAATAATATTTTGACTGTGCTATTTATTTTTCTTTTCTCTATTTCTTGATATTATTTCGAATCAATAGGTTTTAAAAGATTATTTCTACGTTTGTAGTCGAATCAATAGAATCAATACTGACCGCAAGATAATTATTATTCTGTTCGACGTCAGTAAAGGATTCTCAGCATTACTCAAAAAGTTTAGAAAGTTTCAGATTTTGTGTAAATTAACAAGGTCTATAACTTTATATAGGAGACTCATGACTACGATTTCTCACCATATCTCCCTTCTACACACTCATCTCTTCTATATATCTCATTGTAATTAAGTTTTTAAAAATCCGAGTCTCCTAATTAAGTTTATTAGTGAATTTCAATCAAAATTCATTGATGAATTTAGAGAGCTCTGATTGGGCTCATTCCAACTCTATGGAGTTTTTAGGTGAATATGAGTCCAAATAAATCATCTTTTACTATTTTAAGGCCCTCTCAGTAGTGTTTAAAATGATTTGAAATTTTCAGAACACTGTGGTGTTGATTTTCGAAGATCAACATCTAATAATGATCTTCGAAAACCAACAACACAGTGTGTGAGAAGAATCAACACGGTGGATTTTAGAAGATCAGCATCACAATATATGCTAGTTGACACATGACTATAATTTTGCATACGTGTCTTAAGACTATGATTAGACATTATATATACCTCCTATGTACTCATATCTTCCATCTTATAACAAAATTTTAAAAATTTAAATACTTTAGGTCCATCAATGAAGTTTGATCAAAGTTCATTGATGGACTTAGAGAGCTTTAATCAGATCCATTCTAATTTCTCTAGGTTTCCACAGTACCCAAGAGCCCAAGGGTATTGACTAAAACTATTGATGAACCTAGAGAGCTCGATCGAATCCATTCCAATTTCTGTGAGTTATTAAGTGAACATGAGTCCAAATAAGCACTCATTTATTGTTTTAAGGCTCTTTTAGCAGTGCTCAAAATGATTTGGAACTTTCAAAATACCGCAGTGTTGATTTTTAAAGATCAGTACAAGCTAATCTTTAAAAATCAACACCACAGTGTGTAAGAAGAACAACACTGCGATGTTGATTTTTGGAGGCCAACACCACTATGATGCTAATCTTGAAAAACCAATATCATAGTTTGTGTTAGTTGGCACGCGATCATAACTTCGCCTATGTGTTTTAGGATCAAGATTGGACAACATATATCCATATATAACTTTTACACATTAACCTCTCTCATCTCATTGTAAGTTTTTAGAAATCCAAGTCCCCTAGGTCCATCAATAGATTTTGGTCAAAATTCATTGATGGAGTTAGAGATCTCTGATTAAGCTCATTTCAACTCATGTATGTTTTGTAGTACCTAAGAGTCCAAATGTGCCCTTCATTATCATCGTAAAGGAGTCTCAATATTGCTTAAAAGGTTTAGAAAGTTTCAGACTTTGTGTTAATTGATATAGACTTATAACTTCATATAGGAGACCCAGAATCAGGATGTCTCACCATAACTACTTTTTATACACTCATCTCTTCCATCTCATCTTAAGTTTTCAAAAATTCAACTGTCCTAGGTTCATCAATGAATTTTGGTTAAAACTCATTAATAGATCTATATAGTTCTGATTGGACTCATTTCAACTATTATGAATTTATTAGGTGAATTTAAGTTCAAATAAATTCTCATTTACTATTTTAAGATATCCCAATAGTATTCAAAATAATTTAAAAATTTTAGAATACTGTAGTATTGATTTTTAAAAAATAACACCATATAGTATTGGTTTCGGTGTTAATTTTTAAAAATCAATTAGTGTGTTAGAAGAACAAATGTTTTCGGTGCTCATTTTTTATATGCACCCTTTGGACAATCGCCGTAATTTATAGTTGATGGGATGCATATCAGCATATCCAACCTTTTTAATTCCATGTGATGCGTAACTTTTTTGTACTTGATGGTCGAGAAAACATTCTCCAAGACTCCAACTGTTTTTAGACCATTTATATTCAAGGTAAAAATCAAAGATCCTATATCATCAAAGTCATAAAAAAATGATATCCCAACAAATTTGAGACAATTTAAAAGAAAAAGTAATTTGTCACCTTAAAGTACACGTAGACGTAGTCTGCAACTTGCACAATTTGGGCCGAGCCAACACAAAAGGGCCACCAACATATGTTCTCCCACCTTCTGGAACATCCCATACAGTTTCACAACCCTAGATGCCAAAACCAAACGTACCACACGGATTCATAAACCGCCTAATTCCACATTTGCCTCTCCATTGCTTCGCGGATAGTCAGTAGTTCGTGAAGCATTTGAGGGATATTTTGGATATTTTATTGATTTCGACAACCCTACTAAAACCCATCCGCCCGCCCCGTAACTACTAACCTCATGAGGAAGGCATCACTTATAGAATGATGACTTCATAGTCTACTACCATTAAAGATAACTAAGTGTTGTTGGTATAGTTATTAAGTTGATTGGATGCATCACTCTTACCTAGTGTGTTTATCTCAATTGTTTGATATACTTGGCCAATGTATTTGAGATCTGTTATGGTAGCATGAATCTTTATGTTCTAATGCAAGTATTGGGCTATTTCAGGTTTCACCTCTTCAGAGAGGATGAGACAACATTCTCACCCTTTTCACCCAAGCCTCCTGTCCTTTTGTCTCCACCATTCAAGCTCTTCGAGATCAACGATACAACATTCTCACGCTTTTAGATGATCGGCTCTTAGCTCATTACAAGATCACTCCCTTCAAATATCATATACAGTTTGTTCTTTGATTTTCTATCTTCGAAACTCATATATATTGAATGTATCTGACTCTTATCACAATTCTTCCTTTTTGCAGAAGATATAACGCAAACAATCCTCATGAAGATATTGACCAAGAGGAAAAAAGAAGTTTCCAGCGGACCAAACTAACTTGTCGGGGTCCGCCAAAGACCCTTATCATCGACCTTTCCCCTCAATTTAGATCATGATTCGGCTCCTGAGTCCGTTCCTCTACCCTGCATGTGCACTAAACAAAAAACAAACTCGCCTGACCACCACACCTCAGCTTGACGCATTGAAAATATTCAATTTATTGACATAAATGATATTCAACTACCCCCAACTCCAGTACCAACCCTCCCTCTATCTGCAATCATGTTTCTGAGTTAACTTGTTAACTCCAACATAGAAAATCCCCTTCTTCTAGCTAGCCTCAAAGAATTAGCCCCTTTTGCATCCAGGAACCCTAGTCGACTCTCAGGAACCCTTCACAATCCAATCTCGAGTTCACTCTTGCTTCTTCTAATGCTCCCTCAGTGATCACCTTTGTGAGGTCCCAAAGCATTCATCGAAACCCCCCACATTTGAGCTGACCACCTGCATCATAACAAGCATGCCTCCACATCCTCCTCTCCCTAGATCGTTGATATTCGAATGGGTTGTCCTCGACTCCCCCCACCTGACCGATCCACATTCATCGATCAACGTTGCTTCTGGGATACAATCCCCACCAACCGCCCTCCAGATGCTTTTAGCTGACTACTCGCTTGAAGAACTCCATTTCCTTCATCAAGAAGATTTGCGTCCGCCCTTAGAACAACTCTGTCACACCCTTAACTTGGTAAGGACCACTTTCGGATGATTGAAATTCTCTCTCTATACCGGCCTCCTAACAGTCTCTTGTCCGTTAGGCACTCGCTAGTCAACAAGACTTCCTCCATTTCTTTAACGTGTACCAAACTCGCGTAGCTACCCGACACATCAATCTAGGTCTAATTGTCCTAATTAGCCCATCAACTATTTGGCCATCAATCACAAGAGGCAAAATGGAAAGCCGTAAAGGATAATCTCCATAGAAACTACCAAGAACTTCGAGAGTCAGGACCAAGCTCTGGCTCGTGCCGATGCCCTACAGCAGGAACTAGATGCTTGCAACACTCAATTAGCGCAAGTCGTTAAAGGATAGAAACAAGCATAAATGTAAGTTCAGATTCTGCAAAACTCAACAGCTATTTATAGGGTGACAGAGGATACCTCCAAAGCTATCTCGGTAAAATGTTAGACGACTTTAGATTGAATAAATTGAGTGTCATCTGTTAGTACTTTTTACAACTAGCAAAATGATAGTAGAAAATGAAGCGTAATTCCTTAAATGAGTCTAAGGAATGACACTTGAGAGTATTGAACTATTGTACTGGACCAACTAAGGTTGTCATAAAAAAATAATATTTGATAATATCCAAATATTGATGGAGTAGGTTATCATTCTTGAAATGGCATAAATGCTCTTTTGGATATGTGGAGCAATCATACTTCCCCGCTTGCGGAGAACTAAAATGGGGAGATAACTCTTCTACCAAAAAATTCTCTATGAATGGGGTAGGTTTTCAACACAATTTGCTTCGAGAGGATCTTTCCTCCTCGTGCCTTTTTTTAGAGGAATCAGAGCATCGTTGGGGAGGGACTTCCCGGAGGATTTTATCGCGTATCATTCCAACCCCTTATGGTGGTTCCCGATCCTCCACAACTACATGACGATCTCCTAAACTACTTTGACATTGGGGTATTCTTCAACTATTGTCTAAATCAGCTAAACTAGCTAGTTGTGATTCAAAGGTGTTTTCCTATTACATTGTGTGTGTATCATTGTCAACGTCTTAGTTTCAAGTTTCTCACAAACGATATCAATTATGTTATGGTAGAATTTGGATATCTTCTACCGAGCGCTCCTTACTTCTTCCCCGTCGAATGAAATAGGTCTATGCCCAAGGTCAACACCAAGGCAAAGGGTGTCAGTTCATCATGGTGCTCTATTCAATGCTTAAGTAAGACTTCGTGAAAGAAAAAAGTATTTTTGATTGAATGAACGAAATTATCAAGGAAAAATATATCTTGTCCTCATATTATCAGTTTCCTTTTATCTCCTCTATCGAGTAATGACTCTCCATTATGACATAACGGTTGTCCCTTTGTAACGACCGCTGTATTCATCCTTTCACCATCTCCTCCAACTCTGCCCCTTCTCAGCTGCCTCTTCTCCCCCATCTGATATCTTTTGCATAAACTCTTCCCTCCTGCCACAGTGCGCCGAACACCACGTACTCCTTGTCTTCCCAAGCGTGCCTCCCAAGCCCTACCCACACTATAATAAGGCCCACTGAACCCCACTCTACGGCTTTTCACATCCCCAAGTATATATTATTCCGAGGGATCTATCTTCAAAACTTTTAACAATAACAACCTAGATATCTCTAATGGCATGCCATTTGCAACCGAGACAATAGCCTGGTGTCATCAGTGATGCAATTGGGTGAGTCAATATAACATTTGTTATCTCACTTCTTCGTCCAACTAAATGAAATATGACAACTACAATCACCTAGAGGTCAAGTGCAATGACAATGTCCTTGGGGCAATCAATGGTGGTCTAACATCATTAGCTTCCAATATCCATTTGATGGATAGAGCGAAAACCAAACAGATCAAATAGGTGCCAGATGTTCTCGAGCGGAGAGTGCATAGTAGAGGTTGTTGGAAGTCTGAATGAAAATAGATGAAAAATCATTGTAATGGAAAGATAGAATAGTTTTATAATAGAAAATTTAAGTGGTATGGTAAGAAGGGGAAATTGTACGTGGTAGAGTCAAATCAAGGGTCAAATTTAGGTAGAGGTCAAAAGTCAAGTCTAGATGGACACAGGCTTCTCGACTCCCTCCTCGGCTCAGCCATTTCGACTCCAAAGGACACAACCTCCTCGACTCCCTCCTCGACTCTACCACCTCGACTCTAGAAGACATCGGCTCCTCGACCTGGCTACCTCGACTCCAATGGACACAACCCTCTCAACTCCTTCCTCAACTTGACCATCTCAACTCTAGAGGATACAATCTCCTTAGCTCGACCATCTCGACTCTAGTGGACAAAGTCTTTTCTTTAACCTAATTGTCCTACTTGGATCTCTTGACGATTATTACGAATATTCATGAACATGACACCAAAAGTGAACATAGGAATAATCATATGACTGTTAGGTTTGGTCCCCTAGATATTTTCTTATATACATATATGGTGTGCAATGAATGGGGGAGTAGGTAACGACTGTCAGACTTGGTCTTTCAAAGTTGCTGATATATATGGAGATGCTCTTTTTAGCGAATATATGAACCCTGGAGAAAGCGCATAGAGGAGAGGTGATTATGTTTTCTCTTCGTCCATTACTTGTGACTATTTTCATTTTTCCTAAGCCCCTGTGCTAACTTGAGCATCGAAGTGATCACGTCAAGCTCCCTTAGCGCCTATTCTAACTCTCATCAGAGTATCGCAGGCATCCTTGGCATCTTCCATCCCTCCTAAACCTTCAGCATCAACACGTCCGCTACTCCATCCCGTTGTATAAGAAGAGAGAATCGTACGTGGCAGAATCAAATTAGGGGGCAAGCATAGGTAGAGGTCAAAAGTCAAGCCTAGGTGGAGGTCAAACAAGATAGCCTCCTCGACTCCCTCCTTGGCTCGGCCATCTCAACTCTAGAGGATACAACCTCCTCGACTCTCTCCTTGACTTGGTCACCTCGTCTCCAGAGGACTCCGCCTCCTCAACTTCAGAGAACATAATGTCGTCGACTCCTTTTTCTTGGCTTGATCACCTTGACTCAGGACACCGCCTCCTCGACACCCTCCTCAACTCGGCCACCTCGACTCCAAAGGATACCGCCTCCTCGACTCCCTCCTCGGCTCGATCACCTTGACTCTAGAGGACATAGTCTCCTCAACTCAACCACCTCGACTTTAGAGGACACAGCCTCCTCGGCTCAACCACCTCAACTTCAAAGGACACCGTTGCCTCTTTAACCTAATTGTCCTACTTAGACTTACTAACAATTATTACGAATATTCAAGAATAAGACACCACAAGTGAACATAGGAATAATCATATGACTGTCAAGTTTGGTCCCTTAAATGCTTTCTTATATACACATGTAGCGTGCAATGAATGGGGGAGCATGTAATGGCTATCGGATATGGTCTCCTAAGGTTACTAACGTGAAAATACTATTTTTAGCTAATATATGAACCTTGAAGAAAGCACATAGAGGAAAGGTGATTCTATTTCCTCTTCATCCATTACTTTCGGCTATTTTCTTGAGTCTTTGTGCTATTTTCTTGAGTCTTTGTGCTAATTTAAGAGTCAGAGTGGTCACGCCAAGCTTCCTCAACACTCATTTTAATTCTCATCGGAGTGTCGTAGGCATCCTTGACATCTTCCATCTCTCATGAACCTTTGACATCAACACCTCCACTATTTCGTCCCGCTGACTCACTAGATCCCAATCTCAGACAAAAAGATTAAGATAAATAAGTTACTTTATATTTGATCATATATACTATTAAAATGATATACATATATTTGATTGAGAGACTCTCTTATATGTCTACGGTCAGGGTGTGTAAATCTAAGGTTTGATTTACACTAAACCCAATTAATTCAGATCTAAGCAATATTTTACCTAACACAATAACAATAGTCATTAAAATATATCTGCAATTAAATTCACTAATGGGTTAATAATCCATAATTGTGGTAATGACCGTTGAATGTGTTAGATGACCGCTCTATTGTGGCTAACTGTAACTTCTCAATTTACCTCCTCACAGATGATCGTGAAGTCGACCGTGTGGGACCGCTGAGTAGCGGATTAATTCCACTTTTTGCTAAAGTTAGATGGCTATTATGGGTCATTAATCCACTAATGGCACTTAGTTGAGGTTATATGACTATAGACCACTAAAGGGATTTAGTGGAGGTTACATGGCTATTAGAGGCCACTAATGATGGTTAATGGAGGTTATGTGGTTAGTAGTGACCACTACTGACTACAATTACATGGTCGAAAGTGGGCTGGCTAATTGTATAAACACAGGCTCACCTATGCAGCTAAGAAATATGCAATGCGACATATGCGATGCGATGTAATTAATTCGCATCCAACAACAATCTCCTGTTCTTTTCAATTCCTTTCATCTAATCATCTTCCTTCGGTGCTTTCATTGCAGCATTCAGAGTAGTTTAACTATTGTATCTTGGAAAATGGATCATAAACCTGGGTTCGTCCTTCACAAAGCTGCCTTTATCGACAATCAGGAGTTTGCGCCGCGCGAATTACATTTCAATAATTTTTTATTTTATAAAATTAATTATCATTTCTATATTTATTTATTTCTGTATTTTCTCCCAACTGCGATTAAGGGGTGTCGACATCCTAATATAGCGATACATCGTGTTGGAAGCAGAAATTTTTTATAATAAAAAATTCAAAATTTTATATCTACATGAATGAGGGAGTCCAAGGAACTCATTGGTGTCTTTGAACACCAAGTATCATTATTGTAGAATTAAAAATAAAATTTTCACCCCAATCCACATGCCGAGCACGAGCGAAAAAAATTTCTGTGAGAAGATCTAAGAATTGTGCCTTCAATTCTTAGATCTAAGAATTGTGCCTTCAATTCTTACACGCCTGGTTCTGTGAGAAGATCTAAGAATTGTGCCTTCAATTCTCTTCGAAGCGGCCCCACTTCTTTCTCACATAGGTGATCACTCAAGAGTATTCCACACTACTCTACTGGATCATTAAAAGTCGTGTGCTTACCCTCCATCTTATCACTGTTTCACTGGGGCATTTCCCCCCACAGTGATGTTCCTTAGTCAGTGCAGTTAGGTTATCTCTTTGAACCTAGTTCTTGGGATCTCCAGTCTGTATAGGTTGGGTTTCCTTTGCACCAACATTTCTTATCGGCATCAAACCCATCTCTCGTGATGAGCTAGCAACTAACTCTCTATTTAACCCTTTAGTTAGCGGATCCGCTAGGTTATTCTTTGACTTTAAATAGTCAACAGTGATAACTCCCGTTGAGAGTAGTTGTCGAATGGTATTATATCTACGACGTATATGTCTAGACTTACCATTATACAGATGACTCTGTGCTCGACTAATTGCTGATTGGCTATCGCAATGTATGCAGATTGCCGGCACAGGTTTTGGCCATCTAGGAATATCTTCTAGAAATTATCGTAACCATTCAGCTTCTTCACCATATTTATCAAGATCTACAAACTCAGATTCCATCGTGGATCTGGTTATTATGGTTTGCTTCGAAGATTTCCAAGATATGGCTGCACTTCCGAAAGTGAATATATATCCACTTGTAGACTTAGAGTCTTTCATGTCCGATATCCAATTTGCATCGCTATATCCTTCGATTACGACCGGATATCTAGTATATTGCAGTCCATAATCACGAGTATATCTCAAGTACCTCAGTACTCTTGTTATCCCTTTCCAGTACTCAACACCGGGATTACTCGTGTATCTACTCAGTTTACTTACTGCGTATGCTAAGTTTGGTCGTGTACAACTCATTAGGTACATCAGACTTCCAATTACTCTAGAGTACTCTATCTGAGAGCTACTCTTTCCTCGATTTTTCGATAGATGTTGACTCATATCTATCGGAGTCCGTGCCAACGCAGTATCATTCTTGTTGAATTTTTCAAGTATTTTATCCACATAGTGGGACTGACTAAGAACAAGTCCTTCAGCTGTTCTAAGAATTTTAATTCCTAGAATCACATCAGCTAGGCGCATGTCTTTCATGTCAAATCTTGAATTCAACATATCTTTAGTGGATTTAATTATCTTATCATTACTCCCAATAATAAGTATATCATCTACATAAAGACATAAAATGATATATTCATTTCCTGTGTCTTTCATGTAAACACATTTATCACATTCATTGATTGTGAATCCACATTCCTTTATGGCATTATCAAACTTTTCATGCCACTGCTTTGGTGCCTGTTTCAAGCCGTATAACGACTTTACCAATCTGCAAACCTTATTTTTCTATCCTGACGCAGAAAATCCTTCAGGTTGTTCCATGTAGATTTCCTCTTCTAAATCACCGTTTAGAAAGGTTGTCTTTACATCCATTTGATGTATTTCCAGATTCCAAAGAGCGGCAATAGCCAATAATACTCTGATGGAAGTTATTCTCGACACCGGAGAATATGTATCAAAGTAGTCAAGGTCTTCACGTTGTCGGTAACCTTTAATTACCAACCGAGCCTTGTACTTATCAATTGTGTCATCTGATTTTATTTTCTTCTTGAAAATCCACTTGCAACCTAGTGGTTTACTCCCCGAGGGAAGATCCATAAGTTTCAAAGTATGATTTTGCAAGATAAAATCAATCTCAGATGCAATTGCCTCTTTCCATTGAGGACCCTCAGAAAAGTTCACCGCTTCTGAGTAGACCCGACCACGGGCCGGGTCCAACCCGGACCCGGACCCGGACCCGGACCCGGACCCGGCCCGGACCCGGACCCGGACCCGGACCCGGCCCGGACCCGGACCGGGTCAATGGGCCGGTTGGCCCGTTGACCCGGTTAGCCGGGCTCGGGCCGGTTACGGTTCAAGCCTGTTTTGAACCGGGAGCCGCCGGTTAACCGGCGGGTTGAACCGCCGGTTGCAACCCGCCGGTTTGGGTTTTTTTTTATTTTATGTTTTTTTAATATCTGTTTAATATATAATTGTATATATTATCATTATATTTTTATATAAAATATATTTATTCTTATTTAATTAAATTATAATTTAATATGTAGTTGTTAGGGATAGAACCAGGACATCCTAGGATACAAGCGTATATACCCACCACTGTTCTACAACATATTTTATTTATAAAATTAATATAATTATATATATACTATATTTATATTTATTTAATTCAATTTTAATATAGGGAATAATTCTCACCGATCAAAGACGTAGACACTCATCTATCCAATGACTTTTATACATAATTTCAATACGATATTATATATAATATAGTTATATATTTATTTCAAATATATTATAATACACGTGGGGATCGAACCCGAGAGTTCCATATGAGAAATTGATACAGAGACCACTATACTACAACATATTTAATAAACTTATTCAATAAATTTATTTATATATTTATTTCAAAATTATATTTACATGACGTTAGTGAGGAACGAACCAGAGTCTCCCGCGTGAGAAAAAGGAATACGCACCACTAAACTACATTGACTTTTCTCACTTTTTTTCAATATTTCTTTTATATATATTTTAAAATTTTAATATAACAATCTCGAACCGTCGTGAACCGTCGTGAACCGTGAACCGTGAACCGAACCGTGAATCGGCGGTTCCGAACCGTGAACCGGCGGTTCCGAACCGTGAACCGTAACCGTCTTGGGCGGTTAAGGTTAAGGGTCGACCTACCATGAACCGTCGAACCGACGGTTCCGAACCGTCGAACCGGCGGTTCTGAACCGTGGTCGGGTCTACTTCTGAGTAAGTTTGGGGATCACTTTCCAACATGAAAGTGAACAAATCCGTTCCAAAGAATTTTTCTACCCGAGCTCGTTTACTCTGTTTAAGCTCAACCTCAATTGGTTCATCTACTTCTTCTTCCTCTTGTGATTTATATATCCATTTTGAGGAACTTCCTTCCTCTCGGGTCTTATAAGGAAAACACCGAAGAATGAAGCATTTCTAGATTCAATAATCGAGTTCTTGTGTATCTCCGGTACTTGAGATTCATACACAAGGAATCGGTAGGCACAACTGTTATGTGCATATCCTATAAATATGCAATCCACAGTTTTTGGTCCTATCTTGATCTTCTTCGGATCAGGCACCATTACTTTGGCAAGACACCCCCACACTCGTAAGTATTTATAGGATGGTTGTTTTCCTTTCCATAACTCATAAGGGCTCTTCTCAATTTTCTTTCGGGGAACCTTATTTAAAAGGTAGTTAGCCGTTAACACAGCTTCCCCCCACATGTACTCTGGTACTCCAGAGCTCAATAGAAGAGCATTAGTCATCTCTTTCAGAGTACGATTCTTTCTCTCAGCAATACCGTTTTGCTGAAGAGTATAAGGAGCTGTTGTTTCGTGTCTGATTCCATGTTCAGCACACAACTCAGCGAATGATGACACATATTCACCACCTCGATCACTTCGAGCCACCTTAATCTTCTAATTAAGTTGGTTTTCAACCTCATTTTTATAGAGAACAAATTTTTCTATAGCTTCATCTTTACTTTTGAGAAGATACACATAGCAATACTTTGTGTTATCGTCTATAAAAGTGATGAAGTATTTATTCCCACCACGTGTTGGTGTACCTTTAAGGTTACATACATCGGTGTGGATTAGGCCGAGTGGTTCACTACTTCTTTCAACATGTTGAAAGGATGACCTTATCATTTTCGCTTCAACACAAATCTCACATTTGTGTTTCGGGTCAAGGTGGAATGTAGGTATGCTTTGCATGTTAATTAATCTACGCAGTACATCATAGTTAACATGTCCTAGTCTACCATGCCACAAACATGAAGACTCAAGCATATAGGTGGAAGAGCTTTCATTCTTATTAATTTTTGGCCGAATAGCCATTACACTGAGCTTAAACAACCCATCAGTTACATAGCCCTTTCCTACAAACACTCCATTCTTGGATAGAACAACTCTATCCGACTCACATACAATGCGAAAACCATGCTTGCTTAAAAGTGATCCGGAGACCAGATTCTTCCGAACCTCCGGAACATACAACACATTGTTCAGAGTGAGCTCCTTGCCCGAGGTCATCTTCAGCACCACTTTTCCTTGGCCCATTACGTCCGAGGTTGCTGAGTTCCCCATGTACAGCTTCTCCCCTTTAACCTCTTCAAAGTTGTGGAGCAGCTCCTTGTTGCAGCAGACATGTCTGGTAGCACCAGTATCCATCCACCATTGTCGAGGGTTTGAAGATACCAAGTTCAGCTCGGTGATCACAGCACAGAGGTCGTCCACCTCTAGTCCCTCGTTCAGGTTGGCCTCCTGCTTCTTCTTCGGCTTTTTGCATTCCGAAGATTTGTGACCGATTCGATCACAATTAAAGCATTTCCCAGAGAACTTCTTCTTGGATATGCCTCCTCTGGGTCAAATTTTGGAAGACTTAGAATTCTTCCGTTTCGAGCTTTGACCGTGCTCGACCACGTTGGCTTTTACAGTAGCCTGAGAGAACATCTTTTTCTCGGAACCCTTATTGTCTTCCTCGATTCGGAGTCGGACAATAAGGTCCTCCACATTCATCTCCTTTCGCTTATGCTTCAGGTAATTCTTGAAGTCCTTCCAGCCGGGAGGGAGTTTCTCTATGATCGCTGCCACCTGGAAGGTCTCACTCAGCACCATGCCTTCTGAGTGGATCTCATGCAGGATCACCTGAAGCTCCTGGACTTGGCTGATTACCGTCTTGGAGTCAACCATCTTGTAGTCCAAGAATCGACCCACAATGAATTTCTTAGCCCCTGCATCCTCCGTCTTGTACTTCTTGTCCAGGGACTCCCACAGCTCCTTAGCCGTTCTCTTCATGCTATACACAACATATAGCGAGTCGGCAAGGCCATTGAGGATGTAGTTTCTACATAGAAACTCAGAATGTTTTCAAGCTTCTACTACAGTTGCATCCTCAGTATGCTCAGGAGGTTCCTCAGTTAAGAATCGAGCCAGATTCAGCGTGGTCAGATAGAAAAGCATCTTTTACTACCAACGCTTGAAGTTCAACCCAGTGAACTTCTCTGGTCTTTCCCCATGAGCGATTGGAACATTACCAATCGGGGCGGAGGGGGCCATCACAGGTTGGGTCCGTTGCACCTCAACTTTTTCTGTGGCCATCGAATCTGTTTTAAGATTGTTGGATAATCTTTGCCGGAGAGATTAATTATATTGAATTAAATTACAAGACAATTCAACTTATCTTGTAGAGATGGCTTGAACTGATAATTTCAAGCTGCCAGCAGGGGCTGGTATTTTCTCGATCACCGGTGCTGAGTCAACCGAATGTCAAGTCGGCCGAGTCGTCGAAGTCGTTGGCCGAGACGTCGAGTGTCGAATTGGCCGAGAGCCGAGTGCCGAATCGGCCGAGTCACCAAGTGCCGAGATGGCCGAGAGCCGAGTCGGCCGAGTCGGCCGAGTCACCGAGTGCCAAGACGCCGAGTGGCCGAGAGCTGAGTCGACCAAGAGTCGAGTCGGTCGAGTGTCGAGACGCCGAGTGGCCGAGAGCCGAGTGCCGAGACGGCGAGTTACCGAGAGCCACATCGCCGAGTGTCGAGACGTCGAGAGTCGAGTCGGCCGAGTCGCCGAGTGCCGAGACGACGAGAGCCGATGTCGAGGCCTGCGTTCAACGTAGTTTCCTTAAAACAGATTCATCCCCTTCGACAGTGCTTAGAGGTCACGATGGACGTCTATTTTCCAGGATACAATGAGATAGTACCCGAACGCTATCACCAGAGAGAAAGAAAGAGGGAATAGAGGTGGATTTGCTTCGAATTGCTCTTCTTTGCTCAAGACTTGGAGTCTTATATAGATTCTCTCATCTATACGTTGCATTCATGCAATTAAATTGCATTCAAATATTTCAAGTGGCAAAATGTTGGTTCATTCGCTTGGGCAAATTTTGCCCTGACCGATCTAACATTCGACGCGTGCAGGTCGCGCTTGCACACAAGTTACCTTGCGGGTAATGCAATCTGGGCCTTGGATTTACACCCTCCTTGCGCACCCACACGTGAGAGAGAGCCTCTCTCTTTGCCTTTGTTCACAACATCAATGCTTGTGACACAATATAAACCAACAACTAGACCTTGAAACTCCCAATGTGGGACTATATTCCCATTCACAAAGGAGTCTCCTCCTTCCCGCACCTTTTATTTCCATTCAAATTTCCAACAAAAATATCACACATAATTTTCAAGTTAGAACTTAAATATTTATATTTTTTATATTACTCAACTCAATTCTCAATTCTTTCCACCCCTATGTCCATGCTTTTGTTGATCCAATTTAAAGAAGAGAATTTCATTTGAATTGGCTCTCGTCAAACTAGTTAACTTCTAATAGTAAATACTTTTGTTGATCCAAGAATCTCATTTGAATTGGCTTTCGTCAAACTAGTTAACTTCTAATATGAGATTTTATATTATCAATCAACTAGTTAACCAAGTGACAATTAGATTGGTGATCCATGACCCAAAATGATTAGTTCAATTTAGATTGTGTCTGCATGACTTAATAAGGATTAGGTTGTGCTAGTTTAACCTCACCTAATTTGGAGGTCAAATTTAATGGAGGTGAAATCTAAAAAAATTAAAAAATATATTTGATTTTGTATATCTATCTATTTATTATTATTATTATTTATATTTTATATTTTTGTGTTATTTTATTTAAATAAAAAAGTTTACAAAATTAAAAGGATAATTATTTTTTTATAATTTATATATTCAAGTTTTAATATCCGAATAATGCTTTAATTGATTGGATTTCATAAAAATTTTCCAACCGCCAAGTAAAATTAAGATTTTAAATTTATTAAAATTTGAATTAAAATTTTAATATGTACTATTTTATCGTCTAAGACGGTTAGGATGACAAATTTATTGATTTTATCATCTCTCGTAGAAGGTGGTGCATACAATAACATAATAACATGATTTAAATCAATGTTAATACAGAATTATTAATTCATTATTACTCTTCCTCTCCAATACCATACGCCGCATTACACGACAAGTTCATACTTCCGACTCTCGAGCGGCGTGTCAACATCAAAGCCGTTGATACGTTTTACAATCCGTGCTAGGGTTTCCCCTCTCCCTGTATAAATATATTCACAGCGATTCACTCGAGCAGTCGTTTTATGGCGCTGCCTTTTTTCGTTGCTGTATTAATCAAATCTAGGGGTTCTTCGTCCTCGCAGCTGTCGTCTTCTAATTCCGATCTTGCAGGTGCGATGGATTTCGTTGTTCATCTTCCGGTTTTGTTAATTGGTCATTGATTTTGCTTGATGATTTGTAAGATCGAATTAAGTGATCTATTGGATGTGATGATCCTTTCCCCAAATGATCGACGTTAAACACCTGAGCGTCTTATTATTATACTACTCTAATTTGAGTAGGAAAATTCAAGCCAAGATTCTGATCTTCGTTTATTTAATTTTTATTTTTCACGGATTGACAGTTTATTAGTAGATTATGGTGAGATGATGAGCCTTTCCCCAGATGATCGACTATGAACATGCTGAGCGCTAATTTCTTCTCCCTTGAGGAGAGCAAGCCAGGACTCTGATCACCTTATTCTTCAAATTGTTTAAAGTTTTTCTCATTTGATCTTTTGTATGTTTGTGTAAATTATAGGTGGTCGCAATGTCTATTTATCGCAAGATTATTGATGGTATTTTAAATTTAGGAAGTTCCTTCGAGACGGAGGATATTTTTCCGGGTGAAAATATCCTTAACTCTGTTGGAGCAAACAAGTCATGTTTGTATAGTCCAGAGTTAACGTCACATAAAGAGTCTTTGGGTGTTGATGGATCTTCCTTCGATACCGAGGAGGCAGATCCTCCATCTCGAGGCGGTCTCATATTCCATCGCCTGGAATAGCAGCGTCGCTGCAGTTACCTCTTGGGATTGGCCATGAGACATATATTCTCCAATTTTTGAATTGGAAATTTTGATATTTTGATTTTTGATTTTTGAATTGGCAGGATTCCGTTTCTTATTTTTAGCGATATTAATGTCGTCTATTTGATGTGATGGTCCTCACGACTTGTTACTTTCCTACATAAATTTGAGTAGGGAGATTCAAGCCAGGATTTTGATTTTTTTTTTCATATGTAGATTATGAGCATTCCCCAGATTTGGTTAATAAGTAGATTATGGCGAGATGATGATCCTTTCCCCAGATGATCGACTATGAACATTCTGCGCGCTATTTTTATTCTCCCTCGAGGAGATCAAGCCAGGACTCTGATCGCCAATGCTTACAATTGAATTTCGGGGTTTTATTGATTGTGTAAATGGATAGTTCATGTTGTTTTAGTTTATTTTTTAAAATAGAACTTCGTCTGCCAATTTATGTAGAAAAAAGTGTTAAAAAATCACTGATTCTGGCGGAGGATATTTTTCTGGGTGAAAGTATCCTTAGTTCTGATGGAGCAAACAAATCATGCTTGTATAGTCCTGAGTTAACGTCACACAAAGAGGCTCGAGGTGTTTGATGGATCTTACTTGGATTCCAAGGAGGCAGATCATCTATCTTGAGGCGGTCTCATATTCCATCGCCTGGAATAGCAGCGTCGCTGCCATTACTTCTTGGGATTGGCCATGAGACAAATATTCTCAAAAAGATAGTGTTTCTAGATTGAATAGTTTTGGTTTTGTGGTTTAATCTTTCTCACATGTTTTAGAGAAGATAAAATAGGAACTGCAATTTACAAACAAAATGGATGGGAGAGACGTTTGTTCACTGGTTTCTGATTCAGTTCAGTAGTTCTGTTGTGTTTGTATCATTCTTAAAAATAGATAATAGTATCGTCAGCCATTGCCCGCCACTTCTATCTTATCACCATCCTCGAATACATTGGACCAGTCTGATATATTTCAGATTAAATCATTTTTTTATAATATATATATATTTTTCTCTATTTACGTTTAAATAAAAGAGAGAAAAGGCTAATTATTTTGAAGTTGCTAAAATATTTTTTCATTTTAATTTTTTTTTCCGTTTACATAGTGTTTAAAAAGAGAAAAGGTTGATAAAAAAAGACTAATCTAATAAAATAATAAAAATGTATTTATTAATAAATGTTGCATCTTTTCTATTAAGTTGTCAGTTTTAATTTAATTTTAATTTTAATTTATAAACCTTGAAAATCAAACTGAAATGTTAATTGTTTAAGAAGCGAGAAGTCCAACAGTTCTTTAAAAAGTTGATTAAAACGGTTGATTACTTTAAACAATTACCATTTTTCTCTTTTTCATTTACAGTGTTTAAAAAAAGAGAATAGAAGGTTGATTGTTTTAAGAAAAAGATGACTATCCTTCAAAAAAATTAGAAATGTCTTTGTCAATGAAAACGTCGCGGCTCCTCCCCACATTCGAGCTGCTTCTACATCTTCGTGTCAATACTCATCAACGGATTGTTGGTTTGATACTACCCTAACTGTCATATTTTTATGGATATACTCCTAAACTCTAACAGTCTATCAGTTCTTGAATTTGCGGATTGTTGGCAGTATGTGGATACTATCTCAATATTGCCGGCAAGAAATTGGGTTGGTTTTGGTCCATGTGGGTCTGATCTGTTGGGTTGAAAGAGGAGTAGAGTCCTTTGGTATCAGTAGTCTTCTCCCCTCTGAGTTGAATTGAGGAAGAGTCGAACGAAATTCGATTTACAGCTAGTCTTCCCCTTTGAGTCGAATTGAGGAATAGAGTCGAACGAAATTTGATTTACAAAGCGTGGAGTGCAATGGTGTAATCAAAATTCTAAACTACCTTGGCTAATTAGTAAGATTGACTAGACTATTTTAATTTTTTAAATTTTAATTTAATATGTTAAATTAAAAATTATTGGGCTGTACTGGACTGGAGCCCAATGAAGCTACACGTACCAGTGGTGGAGCGTTTGGGCTATCGAGCTATAAAAGTGATTTAGGAGGTCCAGTTGAGAAGCCAAATTGTTGAGTTGAATGAGGATTAGGGCTATTAAACACTCGGGAGAGCCTTGGGAGGTTAAGCCTACTCCAATCGGGAAGAAATTTAATCCTGCGTTGATTGGGGAGAAAAACTCAATTATGCTGAGGTTGTGGAGAGAATAAGAAATCCATTCTCGCATCAATTGGAGAGAGAAGCTCAATCCTATTGAAGTTGTGGGGAGAATAATAAGAAATCCTGATCAAGAAGAGAAGCTCGATCGCGTTAAGGTTGTGAGGAGAATAAGAAATCCAATCCCGCTCTGACCGAGGAGAAAATTTTTATCTCGTTGAAATTGTGGGGAGAATAAGAATGTAGAGGTTCAAAGGGGATGTTCGCAGTTAGGAATGTTCCCAATGTGATATATTGCAAAGATGTTCTCAAACGGAAACGTTCTCAAAGTGAGTGTACTGCGAGAGTCTTATGTATTGTGCTATGAGGATGTTCTCAATCACGAATATTCACAAAATAAGAGTACTATGCTTGGGGTTGATCACTTAGCTCAAAAGACTAGTGGAGATGAAGAGAAAATAATATAGAAGAGTGTCTTGATCCCTAGGCTTACGAAATCAGTAAAGTTAGGGTAGAATATGTTGGATATTGGGGTCTTAATGGACCAATACGGTTTTGTGGAAAAATCAAAATGTCATCAATTGATGAAAGTCGTAATTGACTTCAAAATCGAAATCTATGTTTCGCGTAGATAGATTTAGACTATTAATTTGCTCAAAATTGATTAAGGGTGAATGAGAAATTAATTGTTTAAAGTCAGCCCGAATAACATTAATTATTCATTAATGTTATATATATGGAAATGCATGGGAGAATAGTCCCACATCGGAAAGTTTCGATGTGTTTTCTTTCCTTATTAATGATGCTGTGTTAATGGAGTTAACACAAAAAGACCAGGTGTTCTCTTCTCAGGGGCGAGTAGGTGCTCGCACCTGTGAGCCCGCCACCCGCCACCCGCCACGCGCGCACGTGCGCACATGTGCAATGAGCGCTTTATAGGCGCACTTTGCATTTCGCACTTATGCATCGTCGCGAGGAGCTTAAATTTATGCTCCAGATGATATTGCAGTGCCTACGTGGCACTCGGGTGACGTGTCAGGCTCGTATCTGACATGGCAATGCCTATGTGACATCCACGTGGGCAATAAGAGATGACTGGACTGTTGATTGGGCGAACGGATGGCAACCGTTGATCAAAGAGGTGTGATGGATCGCTTGTGTTGCGATTTGGAGCGTTGGATCGCGAAGAACCATGATCTGACCGCTTGGGATGAGACTTGATCTGAAGCGTCAGATCAAATGGATCATTAGATCCAGATTCGATGGCTGATGACAATAGGCGAGATTTGAGGGTCATAACCCTTCAGATCTGATGGATGAGATTAAAGTAGGCTATGTGAAGGGTTACAACCCTTCAGATTGGACGATCCAGATCGATCCAGCCCAAAAAACACATCCTCTCACCCAAAGGGCATTCAACCTCTTCATTTGGTATAAATAGATCCCTCCAGATTAGAAATTTCATCGATCAATTCATCGATTCCTCTCTTCCTTGTGCATTCATCTCATCTAGTGTATTAGGAGTCCAAAAAGCCTACGAGAAGGTTCGCTGATCTCGAAATTTGGAGTGCTACTATTTCGAGACGTTCGTCGTTGTATCTTAGGAACGAATTGCTGCTATCCGTTAGCACCGTAGCGGAGCAATATCGTTTACAGAGATAGTGTTGAACACTAGCCTCGACGATCCGTATCAATTTGCGTACTCTGGAGCTACCGGAGACAACAGAATATAATAACTTAATATATAGCCAAGGGTTGTGTGAGAAGGTTGGATCTCAACTAGGAGGTTGGAAGCGAGAACTTGATCTTGGTCGAGAAGCTCAAGAAAGATAGATAACTTGATCTCGATCGAGTGGTCAAGAAAGATAATTCCATCCGGGTCGAGTGGCTAGGAGAGGAGGTTCGATCCCATTCAAGAGTTTGAAATTTAGAATTCGATGGCCAAGAGTTCGACTCGACCAGAAACGAAAACTCAATCTTGGTCGAGTAGCTTGATCTCGGTCTATAAATTGAGAGAGATAACTCGATCCGACCAAGAGGGCAGAAAAGATAACTTGATCTCGAGAAGCTAAGAGAGAACACTCCATCCTAAATGAGGGGCAAGGAGAGAATATGAGTACCTCAAATAGAGCATCTAGATTTTTTTTTCTTTTGATTCAAATCTATTTCAGCGATGCACGAAAGAAAGACCTCTCTCTCGGCTGACTCCTTTTGGGCCCTTGTGGTGTGGAGGAAGACGACATGCATGTCGAACCCTTGAAAGGATGATAGCTGTTGCGGTTGAGCAAGTAGCTTCCATGAAGGTGGCCATACCGAAGTGAGGAGATCCAAGGGGCGACAGTAGAAATTTTGACCGTACCATCCACCATTAATGGTATATTTGGCATTGGTCTGCTTCGCCTACATTGTCACGGACAACTACTGCTTTATCTCTTATTGCTTCTTTAAGTGGTAAAAATGAGATTTTTGTATTTCTTGTTGGCGAGCCAAATGTAGATGCAAAAAAAGCTAATCAATGTTGTGTGCTTCGACATGATGACGGAAGGAACAAAGCAAGCCATGGCAGCAACCCACACATGTTCTCACTCTCTTACGACCATCTAAGACATCCTTGGTCTTGTTGAAACACTATGAGGGGAGCAATGTCTTTCAATTAGATTGGTGTTCTTCCTCTCTCGAGGGAACTTCTTGATGGAGCAATGGAGGGCGTTGGTGAAATAAGCAAGGATGTGCTCGGGGAAAAGCCGAAAAGGGGGATGAGCTCGAAGATTGCCGGTAGGAGGTCATGGGCCTCAGATACCTAGTTGGTAGCGACTGCCTCGGCATAGTGAGGAAGGAAATCGAGGAGGTAGGTATTTATAATCTGCATGAAAGAAAGTTAAATTCTCAAACAGTTAGTGGTTACTTTATTGGTTACCCAGAGAAATCTAAAGGATATATATTTATTTTATTATCCTAATCATAATCCAAGAATAATAGAAACTGGTAATGCAAAATTTCTTGAAAATGGTGAAATTAGTGGGAGTGATAAACAATGAAATGTGGATATAAAGGAAGTTAAGGTAAATATTCCTTTATCTATTAATATTCCTTCATCCAGTGTTGTTCCAAAAGTTGTTCCAGTTGTTGAAGAACGTTATATCAACACTGAACAACATGATGAAGTATCCCTGAAGAAACTAACTCACAAAAATCTAATACAAATGAGTTACAAAAAATAGCATTGAGAAGATCTCAAAGAATAAGAAAAAAAATACTATTTCAAATGATTATGAAACTTATTTGCAAGAATTAGATTTTGAAATTTATAAAGATCCAATTTTATTTTCACAAGCCATAGAAGGTACAGAGTCAGAAAAATGGATCAATGCAATGAAATAAGAATTACAATTCATGTATGAAAATGATGTTTGGGATATTGTTCAATTGCAAGAAGGTTCTAAACGAGTCGGATGCAAATGGGTTTTTAAGACCAAGCATGACTCGAATGGTAATATTGAACGATATAAAAGCTAGAATTGTTGCTAAGGGATACACTCAACAAGATGACATTGATTATAAAGAGACATTTTCACCTGTCTCAAAGAAAGACTCGTTACGTATTATTATGACATTGGTGGCTCATTATTATTTAGAGTTACATCATATGGATGTGAAAATAGCCTTTTTGAATGAAAATCTTGAAGAAAATGTATATATGGACCAACCTGAAAGTTTTTTAATCGAAAAAAAAGATCATCTAGTGTGTAAACTTAAGAAATCAATATATAGACTTAAACAAGCTTCTAGACAATGGTATATTAAGTTTAATAATACCATCACATCTTTTATTTTGAAGAAAATGTTGTTGATTATTGCATATACCAAAAGATCAGTGGGAGCAAAATTATACTTTTAGTTCTTTTAGTCCTATATGTTGATGATATCTTACTTGCTACTAATGATTTGGGTATGTTGCATAAGACAAAAGAATTTCTTTCAAAGAATTTTGAAATGAAAGATATGGGCGAGACATCTTGTGTAATCGGAATTGAAATATTTCGTGAATTTTTTCTATTTAAAATATTTATTTATATATTTTTAATCAAATCTATAAAAAAATAATTTATCATTAGTTCTATCTATCTTTGCTATATTATATAAAAGCATATTTATATTTATCTTTGATATATATCAAAATAATGAAAAATCAATTTTGATGAATAATTGAACAAATATTTATATTTTTTGTTTATAATTTTGATATACCAAAATACAAAATAAATTTGTTATAAACAGTATAAAATTTAATCATACTCAAAATTTGATATATCAAAATTTTGATATATATTTTTTAAATATCAAAATTTTCAATAATATGATATAAAATTTTCATAAGGTAATAAGAATTAAAAAAACTTAGTGGTGTTGAATATGTTTATCTTCAAATATGATATGTCCAAAAAATTATAAATAAAAAGAATAAAAAAAATGGTAAGAATTATTATTTTTTAATATGATTAGAGTAAAAAACATTCACAACTTACTCCCATTATAACATACAAGGAAGAGCGTCGGAGATTTCCTTACGTCGTCATGGGTATATCTCTAATATTTCTGGATTTGATATTTTTTCTCTCCTCATTTTGATTCCGAATTCCCTTCAATGGCATCCGAAAATAATTTTGTACAAGCTGCGATTCCACGCTTTGATGGTCACTATGACCATTGGAGCATGTTAATGGAGAACTTCTTGAGATCCAAGGAGTATTGGTAGGTTGTTGAATCTGGAGTAGCAGAGCCAACAGCTGGAGAAATACTGACGAGTGCACAAAAAGCGAAGTTAGATGCATTGAAGCTGAAGGGTCTTAAGGCAAAGAAC
Organism: Curcuma longa; assembly: GCF_044706935.1. Taxonomy (NCBI): domain Eukaryota; kingdom Viridiplantae; phylum Streptophyta; class Magnoliopsida; order Zingiberales; family Zingiberaceae; genus Curcuma; species Curcuma longa. Next base: position 2,639,562 of record NC_133879.1, read on the forward strand.
TATTTTTTCCAAGCCATAGATCGAGCAACTTTGGAGACAATTCTTAGCAAAGAAACATCCAAGGATATTTGGGATTGCATGAAGAAGAAGTATCAAGGGAATGCCAAAGCTAAGCGGGTGCAGCTTCAAGGTCTTCAGACAGAATTTGAGACTTTACGCATGAAGTCTGGGGAATCTGTTTCAGATTTCTTTGCAAGTACCATGACGATTGCCAACAAGATGAGGATATATGGTGAAAAGATGCAAGACGTCACCATTGTTGAGAAGATTCTTCGATCAATGACACCAAAATATAATTTTGTTGTCTGTTCAATAGAAGAGTCAAAAGATATTGATCAACTTACAATTGATGAGTTGCAGAGTTCGTTGTTGGTTCATGAACAAAAGCTCAACCAGCAAGACAAAGATTATATAAAATATGGATGTGAAAATAAAGTTTACAGACTCAAAAAGGTATTATATGGACTGAAACAAGCTCCACGTGCTTGGTATAGTCGCATAGATGCATATTTTTCAAAGGAGAGGTTTAAAAAATGTCCATATGAGCATACACTTTTTACAAAAATTGAAGATGGAAGGAAGGCCAAGATCGTTGTGCTGCCAATGCTATCACCAATCTAATTGTGTCAAGTCTTGCAACTGGTGCAAAGACTTCTTTGTAATCAATACCAAATTCTTGCTTGTAGCCTTTTGCAACTAAGCGTGCCTTGTATTTGTCAATTTCATCATTTTCTTTTAATTTTGTCTTGTATATCCACTTGACCCCAATTGTTTTATGCCCTTTTGGAAGATCAGTTAACTCTCATGTATTATTCCGTTCAATGGCTTTAATTTCTTCATCGATGGCCTTTCGCCATTTTGATTCCTTGACAGCTTCTTCAAAAACTGTAGGATCACAATCGGAAAATAGGGCAAAATATGTAAGTGGATCATCAGATTGACCAATTCTAGTTACCTCGTAATCTGCCATCCAAGCAGGTCTTCTTCTAGTGCGTTGAGGTAGTTCTTCACTTTCTGTTGTTGGCAAGCTTGGAATGTCTACTTCATTTTCTGATGAACGTTGTTGGTTATTTTCTGTTGTTGATTGCTGCTCTTCATCAATTCCATCAAAGTTAGTAGGTATTTGTTCTTCAGTAAAGTTGTTATTCCATTGCCAAAATTTTCCTTCTTCAAAAATCACATCTCGGTTGATAATAATTTTCTTAGTGATAGGATTATAAAGCTTATAAGCTTTTGATTGATCACTAACACCAAGAAATATACATTTTTCTCCCTTGTCATCAAGCTTGATCCTCTTCTGATCTGGAATATGAGCATAAGCAATACATCCAAAAATTTTAAAATAATCTACCTTTGATTTTTTATTACTCCATGCTTCTTTTGGTGTCATATTCTGAACTGCAAGTGTAGGACTTCTGTTTAATATATGGATACTCTAGTTGACTGCTTCAGGCCAAAAAGCTTTTGAAATACCACATTTTGCCAAAAGACTTCGCACCATATTTAAAATAGTGCGATTTTTCCGCTCACAAACTCCATTCTGTTGAGGAGTATAAGCTGCAGTTAGTTGCCTTTTAATTCCATGATTCTAATAAAAATTTGAAAATTCTTGTGAGATATATTCTCCCCCACGATCTGTGCGTAGAACTTTGATTGGATTGCCTGCCTTTTTGAGTCTGTAAACTTTATTTTCACATCCATATTTTATATAACCAGGTGGTTGATCAATAAATACCTTTTCTTGAAGATCACCATGCAAGAATGCTGATTTAACATCCAATTGGAAGATAGGCCAAGATCGTTGTGCTGCCAATGCTATCACCAATCTAATTGTGTCAAGTCTTGCAACTGGTGCAAAGCCTTCTTTGTAATTAACAGCACCTTCTTGTTTGAAATTTAACTCTTCAAGTATTTTCTTTAGCCAAATTGCTTGAGAAGCACAAACTGTTGCAGCTACAAATTCTGCTTCTGTTGTGGATACTTATTTTTTGGGCATTAGAATAGTTCAATTAGCAGCTAAAATTTTTATTTCACAAAAGAAGTATGTTCAAGAAATTCTGGACAAGTTTCAAATGGAAAATTGCAACTCTGTTAACATGCCTGCTGAAGCAGGATTGAAGCTTGTTCGAAATCCTGAAGGAAGGAAGGTTGACAACGCACTTTATAAGCAAATTGTTGGGAGTTTAATGTATTTAACAGCTACACGACTTGATAATCTCCACCTCATTAAAAAGTATGAAGTCTACTCATGTACTTGTTATAATAACATATCTCTTTCATCGATATTTCTTTTAACATTAACCCTTATTAGTTATGGGTCCCACTGTCCACTCAATTATCTTAAAATTATATCATATTAAATAAATATATTTTATAGATAAAATTTCAAACTAACCATTAAAAATAGTCGTTAAAAAACTAACCGTTTTATTTAATTTTTAATTTTAAAATTTATAACATTTTAATAAAAGTTAAAATTAATCGTTAATAAAATTTTATTCAATTTTAAAATAACTATTAAAACTAACTATTTTAATAAATATAATCAAAAATAAAAAAATACATGTGAAATTGGATTTCATATTCGAATAAACCTCATAATCGTAAGAAAGTAGGTTTTTTAGCTATGAGCCTAGCAAAAGAAAAATCGAGATAGGTTCCTGTAGGGTTGGATTCCCCCCTTTAAAATCGGACGTAAAGGTTTCCTTTCATCCGGCTCAAGTAGTTACCTCAAAAAAGCGAATTGTTTCTTATTTTAATAGTTTGTTTGAAAAACCCTACAAATAAGGAGCTACTCCTTACTCAAATTCCCACTAAGGACCAACGATTCATTCTTCTTTTTGTTACTTTCATTTTAAGAATTACTTATGATAAAATTGGATAAAGTATTATAACAACCTTCCACTCTACAATGGTATTTAACATCAATAAAGTATTATAATACCCCGTTAGAGCATCCATTTTGGATGTTTTAAAGAGAATAACATAAATTTAGTAGACAAAACATCTTATTCTTTTAACTTTTGAGCATTTTGAAATTGCTTTGTGAAAATATTTTTTAATATAATTTTTAAATTTTTATTAAAATTTAAAATATAAATATAAATAATTTTTAAGAATCAATGAGTATATATGATATAAATTTAAAATAAAATTAAGCTTTTAGAGCCATCAACTCAATTTTTTTTTAAAATTATAAATAAAATTAAAAATTATTTTAAATGAATAATATTAATTTAATATAAATCTATATTTTTTAAAATCATAAAACAGCTAAAATTTTATTTTATTTAAATTTTTTATTTTTTTAATTCATTATATCTTTTTTTATAATTAAATATTTTTTAAAAGAAGCAACGTGACTATGAATTTACTTGATACATGGCTCCCTGTGTTAAAAGATAAGGCCTTTTAATTAGTGGCTATTTTATAATGAACTCATGCATATCGTATTAGTTTAAATGTTAACATATATCATCTTTATATCCACGCGTCATATATATATATAATATATTAATATCTGCTTTTTATTAATATATAGTTATATTATGAATTCAATCATCCATCTTAATTTTATTTTATTTTATTTTAAATAAATAAACTCATCCTTCCAAGTTTAACTGTGTTAAAAAAATTGAACATTAATATACGAGTATTGTTGTATTATAACATCCCTACATTAATATAAATATAAATACTCTAATAAAATAGATAATCAAGCATTTATGTTCCCCAACTTTTATTTGGCTTTCAAACGCCAAGCAAATTAACGACAGAAAGCATCAGAAAATTTTAGAATCATTGATCAGAAAATTACTGTCCATAAAATAGCAGACCATTTTTTTTTCTTTGCCATGGTGATTCTGAAAAATCCTTTTGCTTTAACTTCACACTACCTTGATTGACGAGAGTACCAATCATGCACCAGTCAGGAAAACATAAATTCCAAGAGGAAGAAAGAAACGAAATCCTACCAATTCAATAAAAAAAAACAAATCATATTTTCCAATTCAAAAAGTTTAGAGAATATATGTCTCATGGCCAATCCCAAGAGGTAACTGCAGCGACGCTGCTATTCCAGGCGATGGAATATGAGACCGCCTCAAGATGGAGGATCTGCCTCCTTGGAATCCAAGGAAGATCCATCAACACCCTGAGACTCTTTATGTGACGTTAACTCTGGACTATACAAACATAATTTGTTTGCTCCAACAGAGTTAAGGATATTTTCACCCGGAAAAATATCCTCCGCCACGATCAGTGACATTGATGAGAGAAAATTCTCTTTTGCTACATAAATGGGCAAACAAACGAAGTTAAAACCTCGAAATTCAATAGTATGCATTGGCGATCAGAGTCCTGGCTTGATCTCCTCAAGGGAGAATAAAAATAGCGCGCAGAATGTTCATAGTCGATCATCTGGGGAAAAAATCATCATCTCGCCATAATCTACTAATTAACCATCGATCATTTGGGGAAAGGATCGTCCCATCGTATAGAAGGACCCGATATCGAACATAAAAAGGAAAAAGAAAACGAAAACACAGATCTTCAAACATAAAAGTAAAGGCAGAGGAGAGCTGGAAGAACCAGGTCGCACGAGAAGAAAAGGAACGCCAACGACCGAAACAGATAGCAAAAAACTGCTGCGCGAGGAGAATAGACATTGGTAGTGATTAAAAAGAGGGAGTCGCTAGTTATTTATAGATAAGAACAGGAAACCCTAACGCGAATTGTAAAGCGGATCAACGGCTTCGACGTCGACACGCCGCTCGAGAGGAATGAACTTGCGCTTCGTATGCGGCGGACGAAACGGGGTAAGAGAAGGGTTTTGTGTTGTTGGGCCTCTTAACTAAAAGCAGGATCCACTAACAACGATAGTGGCCCAATCAAGGCCACCATCAAGCTATGCACGATGGTTTGTGTTTGCCCAGTGGTGTAGTAGTTTGACCATGGTGGTGAGTAACAAACATTTCAATAAAAAGTAAAATTTATTCTTGTAGTGATCTTACACTTTTGATTTTATAATTATTTATGATAAAGTAAATTAAGAAATTATAATCGGTCACGATGAAGAAGGGTATTGTCTCGATTCTTTAAAATTTAACTTTTGTCCACTTCAACAAATTTGCTCCATTGTAATCCACTCAACTATACTCAAACATGTATACAAATGTATACAAATAGTGTTGTTAGGTCTCACCTAATTGATTTGATGAAAGTAAAACATTGCAAGACTAACAGCTACCCAACAAGCATTCTATCCATGGTAAATTACTCATACTTTAACATTCCATGTAGCATGACTAAATTATTGAATGCATGTTATGTGACAAAAGAAAAAAAACTAAATGTTATGCTATAGTATTATTTAATTAAAAGTATTATTTAGTTGATCCATAATGATTAATTTAAGAATTATGATATTTCTAACGTAAATAAGTTTTTATGGTTAGCATTTAAAATTTTTTAACTTTTTTTATATAATTGTATAAAAAATGAAAGACATAGACAATGTAAGGAACAATGCATACTCTATAAAAAAATAGAGATAGATTTTTGAGATGGAATTAAAATTTATTTTAAATTTAAAAAATCTTAAATGAATTTAAAATTATTAATCTGTTTTATTTAAATAAAATATGATGTAAAAAAAATTTAGATTGAATTTAAAATAAATTTGTAAATAAATGTTTATAAATAAAAAATATATAAATTACAAACATAATGTGAGATGAAATTATATTTATCAAAAAAATATTTTAAAAAATTTAAGTAGAAAAAATTTCATTTTAAATTTATATAAATTAGAAAGAAATTTATTAGATAATTACAAATTTATTATATTTTAATAAAATAAAATATCTGAAATAATTTAATAATAATTTTTAACCATACCTAAAATCTATCACAACGTGATTCTTTAATTTATTAGCATACTTCTCTCCAGGGCTGAGCAAGCGGGCGGGTCGGACGGGTTCGTGCGATTTTCCCACCCGACCCACCATTGACGGGTTAATAAAATTTAAACCCAACTCGATTTTTTTTTCGCATCAAATTCGGCGGGTGGCGGGTGCCGGCGAGTGGGCGGATTGGCGGGTTATCGAAGGTAAAAAAATGAATTTTACGGATGATAATTAATATAATAAGCGTCTACAAAAGAGTCTAAAATACAATCCACAGTTTTATAACTAATCAACAATGTTTATACCAAAATAGGAAGCATCTCATGGCCACACAAAAAAACAAGGATAATTCATAATTCAACACCAAAGTCCAAGTCCATGTAATTAGGAATTATCCAAGTTGGGGCAAAAAATCCAAAATGCAGCACTCTTTTGCCTACAAGTAGATAAATCAAAATTTGTTATATAATAGATTAATAGGACACAAGATTTAATTTGAATGACACCACTTACAAGTAGGAAAGTATGAGACTTTTAATCATCAAGACAATGCTTGCCATTTTCTTTCAATGCACCCTAAACCCTATACATATATTTTATTATTTGTATATAAATAGGCGGGCGGGTCGGGTTTAGTCGGATTTTAAAATTAAAATCCGAAACCCGCCCGTGTACAAGCGGGTTTGTCAATTTTCTATCCATTTTTATTTTTAATTTTTTTTAAACCTGCGGGTTGGCGGGTTCCGGATGCGGGTGGCGGACGGGTTTAGCGGGCCGGGCGGGTACTGCTCACCCCTACTTCTCTCCCTCTTCGTGAACCTTTCCAAAGAATGGCGTAGTAAGCGAGACTCACAGTTAATCAAAATCCTAATCTCTTTTCTTCTTTATCGCTTGTAGCCGTCCCAATATTGAGACTGCCTCACGTGGCACCCACCGCGTCCACTGGCGCAATCGCGTCGTGCAACCACTACCACGACCATCAACGTGGTCGGGGCGAGTGTCTACTTGTGTGGCAGCTGACGCGATGGCTGCTTTGGTTGCACGTGCAATCAACTGTTCAGCAAAAAAAATGAAATTCATTTTCCATCAAGTAAGATAATTTAACTTTTCAATCCATTTTCGATATCTTTCTAGATGTTTAAATAATTCTTTATCTATTGTAAGATCCAATTTTTTGAGTTATCTGAGTACTACAAGGTTTTACTCTTAATTTTTCTGTCTCAATTAATAAGTAGAGAATATATTTTTTGTGAGATAGAAATATATCATTTTTACTCCTCATAATTTCAACACCTAAGAAATATTTTAGCACCTCTAAATTTTTTATATAAAACTGAGTGAGAATGAAAGATTTGAGAGATGAAATTTCCATAATATAACTTTCAGTGATAATAATATTATCCACATATATAACTAACAGAATAACATCAGTTCACTGTTTGTAGAACACAGAATGATTAGATTTAGTTTTCTTCATACCAAACTTTTCAATAACCTGACTAAATTTTCCAAACCAAGCACAAGGACTTTGTTTCAAACTATATAAAGATTTTCGAAGACGACAAACTTGCCCCATCTCCCCCTAAACAACAAAACCAGGAGGTTGCTCCATATACACCTTCTCTTAAAGATCACCATGAAGAAAAGCATTCTTGATATCAAGTTGATGTAAAGGCCAATGATAAGTAGCAACAAGAGAAATAAATAATCGAACAGATATCAACTTTGCAACAGGAGAAAAAGTGTCAGAATAATCCACACCATAGGTTTGAGCATAACCCTTAGCAATAAGATGAACTTTTAGTCTAGCAATTGACCCATCTGGATTGACTTTAACAATGAATATTCATTTGCATCTAATAGCTTGTTTTTCTACAGTGAATATTCATTTACATCTAATAGCTTGTTTTCCTGGAGGTAGACCAACCAAGCCCCAAGTACCATTATCATCCAAGGCTTTCATTTTCTCTATCATTGTATCTCTCCAACCGGGATGAGATAAGGCCTCACGAACAGTTTTAGGAACAGAAACAGAGTCAAGTGAAGCAATAAAAGAGCAAGAAGAAGATGACAAACTATTATTAAAAATAAACGAAGAGATATGATAAGTACACTGGTGTTTACCTTTACATAATGCAATAGGAAGATCATCATTCGGAGTTGGATTTGATGACGAAGTAGTAGGTGCAGAACATGAATTAAGAGGTTGACGTCTGGAGTATACTTGAATAATAGGAGGCTTGACAAGAGCCGGTTCTAAGACATGTGTGGAGAATGTGATAAAATATACTAATAAATCATCATCTTCCCTTTGAGAAATCAGGATATGTGAGGATGAGAAATAAGGTGTATCTTCCATGAAAATAACATCGATTGAAATAAGATATTTATTAATACTAGGATAATAACACCTATAACCTTTTTGAAAATGAGAATAACCAAGAAAATACACTTCAAAATTTTGGGATGAAATTTAGCGATATGTGGACGAACATCTCAAACAAAATAAGTGCTATCAAATATCCTAAGGTTAACAAGATATAACGACTTATTAGGAAATAAAATTTTGTAAGGAATTTTACCATGAAAAACAGAGGATGACATACGGTTAATGAGAAAACATGCAGTAGAAACTGCGTCTGCCCAAAAAGAACATTCATTTGAAATAAAAGAGTTCGTGCAGTTTCAAGTAGATGTCTATTCTTACGTTCAACCACACCATTTTAGAATGTAGTATCAACATAAGAGGTTTCATGAAGCATACCATTCTTATTGGGCTTTTCAGGCCATAAAAACCGCTTTTTGCGTTGTGAAAACCCTGGAAACCCAGGCCACGGATCCGTACAAAGAACAAAATAAAACTTATACATGTTTCTACAACTCTTACATCTACATGAAGAGAGTTTTACCCTTGAGGCGTGCCCTTCGCGTATCCCGCTCTTCCTTTCGACGTTGGATCTCGATAGTGTCAAGCGTACACCCCTCTACACGTATCCACACAGACAAGAGGATGGAGACCAAAACTCTTGAGTGTGCTAGCACTCTAGGGAGTTTCGGCCAAGACTAGAGGAGAGGGAGAAGAGAAGAGCCAAGGAGGAAGAAGAAGCCTTCAAGTGGAATGAATGAAAAATAAATTTTTTCATTCATTCTAAAGTGGTCGGCCACTTTCAATGGGAGGGGAGGTTACAATAACCCATTTAATGCCAAGAGTTACAACCTCTTGGTAACTCCCATGAGGTGGCATGCTTGATGATGTGGAGCACCATCATTGGCCAACACTTATGCCACATCAACTTTAAGTCATTTGGTCAAGTCAAACTTGACCATGAGGTGGCATAAAGTCAAGTCAAACTTAACCATGATGTGGCATAAAGTCAAGTCAAACTTGACCATTAAGTCAAGTCAAACTTGACCATTAAGTCTTCCTTCTCAAGTTAAGTCAAACTTGACCTTCTATCTTCCAAGGTTGATCACATCAACTTAATTAGTCTAATTTGGATTACATTTAATCCAATTTGGTTCATCACATGAATCTAATCCTCTTGGTTCATCATATGAACCTAATCCTCTTGGTTCATCATATGAATCTAATCTCCATCTAATTGCCCTTTGTGTGTGATCCTATAGGTTCTTGTAATGTTGACAATGCTTCTAAACCAGGACTGATGTTGCTGAGAGATCGCCAGGACTGCGGCGGCCACCGCCTTGTTGAAGTCCTCTTGTGTCATGGCGACGAACTAGGGTTGAGGAGGCTGGGGAGGTTCGTCCGTCGACATCTCAAATCTGGGCAAAAGAACTTCCCACAGACGGCGCCAAATTATGTTCCGATTGAGAACTGCTCCGGGACACGTCACCGAACCTCCTCGTAAGTGACTGTGAACAGTGGCTGATGTTGGGGAGCAAACAGCTTCCACGTCGCCTGAGGCTCTGCGAGGGACGATGATGACCAGCGGCAGCTTCTGAGAATAGCCTGCGATCACAATGAACGTCAGTAGGAAGGCCAGGGGGGTGCTCTGGCGCGACCACTCCGACGATCAAGTTAGGGCAAGGGGAGGAGGAAGATGAACAGTAGAGAGTAGAGAGTAGTAGAGAATGTGAGAGTTGCGAGAGATACCTGTCGTCGGGAGTGGTCTTTTTAAGAGGAGATGAGCGTGCATACCTGTCACGTCATCATTTAAGGAATGTCTCATCATGATTAATGAAGTGACAGAAATAATCGAGCTCCTTGTCCCATCGCCGGTAAAGCGTCATGTTGTCACCATCTGAAAATGCAGCGGGGCATGCCGCAGAGAGATATCATTAAATATAGGGGGCGTGGGCTTGTCAGAAAATCATGATGAGGTGGGCCAGGACACTGTGTGGAGCGTGGTCAAACCAGGCTGATGACAAACGTAAGTACAAGCAATATGAGGTGACTTGGCGATGCGACGAGCGAATAGTAGAGGGGTATGTGGCCAGTGAGTAGCCGTGTGAAGAGAGTCGACTAGTGCGTGATCAGTCGGAAGGATTCGGTGAGGTGACTGCCGAATGGAAGGATCCGGCCAGGCTCCTGCCGAATGGAAGGATTCGGCCAGGCTCCTGCCGAATGGAAGGATTCGGCCAGGCTCCTGCCGGATGGAAGGATCCCGCCAGACTCCTACTGAATGGAAGGATCCGGCCAAGCTCCTGCCGAATGGAAGGATTCGACCAGGCTCCTGCCGAATGGAAGGATTCGGTTAACGGGTGGGGCCCCCTAAGACGGGACCAACTTAAGACTCAGGTCTGATCATGGTGAGCCCCTTGGTTTATCCCCGGAACACAAAAGATTTCTACAAATTAATGGCTAGATGTGATATTGAAGAATCAGAAGACCAACTTGTAGCAAGGCATACTAATGGGCTCAAACGAACTATCTATTATAGATTAAGTTGAGGTACAACCGATATGAAGGCTAAATGATGCTTTTCAATTGACTTTAAAAGTTGAAACAAGACTTCTAAGGTGGGAGTAACGAAGTTTGTTGATGTTCGGACTTTTTATCCACATAAGGCCGAACCTTCCAGTAAAGGTGCACCAAATAAAGGAGAAGGAAAGGAGGGATACAATATGACATCTAATGAGAATACGACCAATGCATGTTTCAAGTGTGGTGAGACAGGTCATTACATGAATGAGTGTCTAAGGCGAAGAAGCTGTTTGTGCAACAAATATAAATAAAGCAGATGAGGGGCAAGAGGATGAAGATGAAGCACAAAAATATGATGACTATGGCAACTATGAAAGAGAAGAGATTGAACCTGAGGATGGTGAATGTTTGGTTATTCAAAGAGCACTCGCAACTCCTAAGCAAGGGAATGATCAAAATCGGCTTCGATACAATATCTTCAAAACAAGATGCAAGTCAAATGGAAAGATGTGTTCACTAGTCATTGATGGAGGTAGTTGTGAGAATTTTATTTCTAAAGAAATGGTGGACAAGCTCAAACTCTTAGTGGTGCCACATCTTCACTCGTATGCAGTCTCATAGATAAAGCGGGACAATGAGGTAAGAATTGCCAACAAATGTCTTGTTTCTTTTTCTATGGGAAAAAATTATTATTATCATAATAAAGTTTTGTGTGACATAACCCCTATGAATGTTGGGCATATATTATTGGGTAGGCCTTGGTAATTTGGTAAGGGTGCTATTCATGATGGATGAAAGAATACATACACCTTTTGTATGGGGGAAAAATATAAATTGTTCTTTTGCCTTGCAAAGATTTTTACAAACCCAAATCTTCAAAAGAGGAGGGAAATACAATTCTTACTTTGTCACAGTTTGAAAATGAAACTTGAAGAAATAGAATCGTGTATGTCTTGGTTGCTAAAGAAGTCATAGGGGCCAAGCAACTATTTGGAAATGTCAAAGCTCTCTTGGAGGAATCCAATGATATACTACTTGAGGAGTTACCTAATGACCTTCCACCTTTGTGAGAAATTCAACATCATATAGATATGATTCCTGGAGTTGGACTTCCAAACAAATCACATTACGAATGAGCCCAAAGGAGCATGAGGAGTTAAACCGACAGGTACTTGATTTATTAAGCAAGGGGTTTATTCGAGAACGTTTAAGTCCTTGTGAAGCCCCACCTTTTAACTCCAAAGAAAGATGTTTTGTAGCATATGTGTATTGATAGTCGAGCACTCAATCGTATCACTATCAAATATAGATTCCCCATATCAAGAATTGATGATATGTTAGTTGGTGCTCAAGTGTTCTCCAAACTTGATTTGCAAAGTGGCTACCATCAAATTAGAATCAAACTAGGGATGAATGGAAAACATCATTTAAAACAAGGGATGACTTGTATGAATGGATCGTCATGCCTTTCGGGTTTTCTAATGCTTCAAGCACCTTCATGAGGGCAATGAATTAGGTTCTTCACCTTTTCATTGGAAAATTTATTATTGTTTACTTTGATGATATTCTTGTTTATAGCCAAAATGTGTGTGACCATATGGAACATCTAAGAACTATTTTGATGGCTATGAAGAAGGCAAAACTCTGTAAACCTTCTAAAGTGTAATTTTGGGACTAGCCACCTAGGTTTTTTAGGCTTTGTCTTAACTCCTTCAGGTGTGATGGTGGATGATGAAAAGATCAAAGTTGTCCAGCAGTGGTCTATTGCTCAAAACCTGCATGAAGCACATAGTTTCCATGGATTGACTTCATTTTATCATCATTTTATAAGGAATTGTAGTACCATTGTAGCACCATTAATATATTGTTTAAAGAAGGAGTTCTTGTGGACTTTAGAGGCAGAAAGAGCTTAAATGTCATCAAAGAAAAGCTCTCCAGTACCCCTGTCTTAGCACTCCTTAATTTTGAGAAAATCTTTGAAGTGGATTTTGATGCATCCCATGTGAGAATCAGGGGAGTACTTAGTCAAGAAGGACATCCAACAACCTTCTTTATTGAGAAACTAAATGAGATAAGGAAGAAATAGTCTACTTATAATGTGGAGCTCTATGCAATTGTTCAAACACTTTGACATTGGCGGCTTCATCTCATTCAAAGGGAATTCATTCTTAACTCAGATCATGAAGCTCTCAAACATATAAATTCACAAGCCAACTTGAATAGAAGACATAGTTGGGTCACATTCCTACAAGAATACACTTTCATGTTGAGACACAAGAGAGGAAAGCTTAACAAAGTTACCAATGCACTTAGTTGAAGAGTTGCATTTATTAATTCGATCACTGTGGCAGTGGAGGGAGTTGGTGCCATCCGAAATATATATGAAGATGATATTGATTTCTAGATCATTTACGAAAGTGCAAGGAAGGAGTACACGAAGATTAGTTGCTACAAATAGTTTTCTTTTTAAGGGAGCGCATTTATGCATTCCCAAATATTCTCTCAGAGATTAGAGAACTTCATGGTGGAGCGCTTGGTGGACATTTTGGATGAGATAAGACTTGGTTGTTGATTAAGGAGATGTATTTTTGGCCTACACTTTATCGAGATATTGTGAAATTCATGAAAAAGTGCCGAATATGCCAAACTTGCAAGGGACAAAATCAAAGCTCGGGTGCTTGTACTCCCTTACCTATTCCCAATGCTCCTTGGGAGGCTATTAGCATGGACTTTGTTGTTGGATTGCCAAAGACACAACAAGGTATTGATTCTATCTTTGTAGTGGTGGATCTCTTTTCAAAAATGAACAAGAAGACCATAGATGCTTCATATATTGTTGATTTGTATTTAAAGAAGTCATCAAACTTCATGGACTCCCCAAGACTATTATGTTCATGATTCAACATATCTTAGTTATTTTTGGAGAAGTTTGTGGTAGAGATTGGGTAATAAGCTACTTTATAGTAGCATATACCATCTTGAAATGGATAGACAAACTAAGATTGTGAATCACACATTGGGAAACTTACTTTGAAGTTGTGCTTCAAAAAGGCCAAAGCAATGAGATACCATCCTTTCTAGAGCTAAGTTTGCTTATAATTCTGTTGTGAATCGCTCTATAAGAAAAACTCCTTTTGAAGTAGTGTATGGGAGCGATCCTTGTCACTATCTGGACTTTGTTAATGTTCCTACCCTTAGTAGGGTGGTTGAAGATTTTGCAACAACAATGGCAAGGGTTCAAGAGGAGGTTAAAAACAAGCTTCAAGAAAATAATAAATCCTATGAAGAAGTTGCAAATACCCATAGAAGAATTAAGATTTTTAGTGAAAATGATCTTGTTTGAGTTTATTTAAAGAAAGAGAGATTTCCTACTAGACAGTACAACAAACTCAAGGAGAAGAAGATTGGACCATGACATATTTTAAAATAATAATAATAATAATAATAATAATAATAATAATGCCTACAAGGTTGAACTCTGATCACATATATATACTCATCCAACATTCAATTTTCAAGACTTGACTCCTTTTCATGGAGAAAATGAACTGAACTCGTAATCGAGTTCTTTGTCACCTAGGGAGGATGATGCAGGGCAGATCACCAAAGACTAAGAAGTTGTAGTCAAAGGTTGGGAAGTTGAAAGAATAGTTCGCTAATTAAATAAATTACAAAGGCTTAGTAATTGAAGTCAAAAGCAAGGGAACGGATAGGATTATAGAGAAAGTTGTGCCAACGTTGGAAAAACTCTACCACTTTATTATTGCATTTAATTTAAGTCTTTAAATAGTTTTTGTGTGAAAGAGTTGGGAGGATTTTTGGAATTAATGATGATATTGAGAATAGAGTTGTCTATTTTCTTTTGAATGCTTGTTTTGTGAAGGCTAATTAGCATATCTCCAAATTATCTTTCTATTTTCTTGTTGTCCAACTTCCCCTTTGTAGAACTTCATCACCTATGAACATCCAACAGTGTCGATGATAACAAAATAAAACGTCTATGTAATAAGTGTCATAATAGAAAAATTTTAAAGGAAAAGGATGTATGTTATCATCTCGTAAAAAATGAATTCACTTGTGGCTACAAGCAATGACATGCACATGGTTACTTCAATAAGTAATGAACAACCATTACTTCCTCCATCCATTTACTACTAGTAGTTGCATATCTTCAATTTCTTGTCATAGTTTTTTTGTTCTTCTCATTGGAGCACATTTCATTAAAACTTCCATTGTATAATCTTCTAAAGTGTTGATTGCATGCAAATCCATATGCCCTCTCCTTACATGACTCACTTGTCACATTATACTGTGATTTGAGATTGAATAAAATATGAGTAAAGTGATCATCAACCTTTTATATCTTTTTTATATTGTTTCTATTCATATTATAATAATTTGTATTAATCTAATAAATATAAAAGCAAAACAAGTGAGATGTCAATATGATATAATAAAATATTAATAAATAAATAATTATGATGACTTACATTGACTCGAGTTTATTAGTTGTCCACAAACTCTCTAGTATCTTACTTTCTTTATGTATTCATTCAAAAATCTTAAATTCATTAACTTTTCATCCTTAAATGTTACATCAAAAATATCATATATCCATCATCTGTAATATATACTGAGACACTCACAACAAATGTAATAATGACTCTACATGAATTCATTAAAAATTAGCACAGCAAAATAAATTGAATTCATTTATATTTTTTTCCCAGCGTCTACGACAAAGTCGTATGCTCATCTTTAGTAACGACACTCGTTAATTTCAATTGACAATTCATCTTCTTTTACTGTCACAATGAGATCAAAATTATTATTTTTATTAATTTAAATATTTAAAATTTTCATATCTAATTGATTTTAAAAATGAATGATTTTTTAAAATTTATCTATCGAACAAATCCAAAAATATTCATGATAATTCATCCAACAACCAATCTCTATAGTTGAAAATTTATTATGTAAATTCAGTTTTTGCTTCTACTGGATTTCAAATCCTTATACAGGGTGAATCCATCAAACGTCGCTGCATCATGTTCGAGGGTCATAATTCAACGTTAAGATTGTCACGGAACAAAATTAATCCAGAATGAGTCATATTTAAAAATCGACCCGTGGAAGTTTGGAGCGAAAGGGGACCATGATCCTCGAGACATAACTGAGTTGAGTACGATGTAATATATTTACATAAGAGAACAAAAGTTCGAATTCTGACGAAGTCAGACAATACCTTCCTGTATCGTGACCAACTGTAATTTTTCGATTTATCTTTCCATATATGATCGTGGATTGACTGTATGAGACCGCTAAAGTGACGGAGTTCTTTTTTTAGAAGAAAAGAAATGGATCGTTAAGGTGGTGAATTTTTTTTTTTTTTAAAAAAAGAAAGGGACCGCTAAGGTGGTGACGGAGTTTTTTTTTTTTTTTACAGAAGAAAAGAAAAGAAAGGAAAGGAAGCCGTGGCACGGGGCGTGGACCTGCCCAATTGCTCGATTGAACCTGCCCAATTTCCCAGTACCGTTAAGCATTTGAGCAGAGGAACGCGGACTGCCGAACAGGCGGCGACAGATCGACCCCTCTCCCTCAATTCTCCGTCCTCGGCGACCTTCATCCGTTCCTCGACTAAAATACGCACCAATGAAGGGGCCATCGGGAGTAAGGGCCCGACTTTCGCCAAGGTTCCCGATGTCTCCTCTCAGTCCCAGATCCGCAGCTTATCTCTCCGTCGCGCCCCGCCGCTGCCTCTCCACTCTCCTATTCCTCGCCGCCATCGCATTCCCCTGCCTCATGCTCTACCATGCTGCCGGCCTCGGCTTCCCCTTCACGACATCGTCCCACTGGCCGAGCCGTGACTATCTTGCCGCTTCCTTCGATGCCGCGTTTCCGGACCAAGACACCGACCAATTGGTGAGACCCCCTCGTGATCCTATCCTTCACGCACGTGGGGAAATAACGAGCTAGGGTTTTAATATCCTTTAATTATTTGATAGATTAATTCTACTCTGTATCACATTTTGAAGTTAGAGCCGTTTATTGATGATTTCCCCCGATATTTACCTCCATGAAATCATTAAATTATTTTTTTAATAGAATCTGTGAAAGTAAATTTGTTTTCAAAATCTTTATGCCTTGTGCACAAATTGATCTTGTTGTGCCTAGGTTAGACTGACAGCAGTGATTGTCTGAGTTTACAATCTAATTGCAGAATCAGGTATGCGCTCTACAATCTGCTTGTGCAAATGTCTACTTTATTAGTGTATGAGCATGCTAAAACCTATTTGTTGGGTGAATTTTTTTGATCACTTTCTAGGATACTCTCTAGCTACCATTCCTTTGATGTTGAATTTCTACTGACTCCAGAGCCATGCCTGACGCACTTTATTGAACTGTTTTTTCACTGAATTTGTGTTTGAAGTTTATCCGCTTCTACATTTTTGGCTTTCTCCTGCTAGAACCTCAGCTTTGGGAGTTTGTGCATGTAAATGATATGCTTTGTTTTAATGATTCTGAATGCTAAATTTAATCGAATCATCAATTTTTCCAATATGCCGGTCTCAAATCCGGATGAAAAAGGGTGAGGGTTGTGTATTAAATTGCCCGTGAACATGGATTTTTAGACAAATATTCAATGAATGGATCAATTTTTCCAAAAGCATAAGCTATTAGGGAGGAATCTACTTATACTTTTATATTCTCAACACCCTTCATTTTGGCAAAGTTGAATTTGTAGACAAGCCTAATACATGGACTGATATTGTTGCTTCTGCTTAATGCAATGTTAAATCTGATTGGATGATTATCTGCCCCATGAGCTTATTCTCTCAGTAAACCACCTGATTTATGCTATTTAATACAATATGAATAAATCATCCCCCCTAATTTATCTTTTTAACTTGTGTACCTGCAAACAATTGTAGCTTTTGCACCTTTCTTCTTTACAGAAAATTATATATCTGCTTGCAGGAAAAGAACGATGTTAAGCTTGAGAAAGTTCTGAAAGAAGCAGCTATGGAAAACAAAACAGTAATATTAACAACTTTGAATGCTGCCTGGGCTTCACCTGGTTCTATTATAGATTTGTTTATTGAAAGTTTTCGGACAGGAGATGGAACACGCAGACTTCTGGACCATTTGGTAATCATTGCCTTGGACAAGAAAGCGTACATAAGGTGCATATCCTTGCATACTCACTGTTTTGCTCTTTATACTGAGGGAGTGGATTTCTCAGATGAGAAGATTTACATGACTGCTGGATATTTGTCAATGATGTGGAGAAGGATAGAGTTTCTGCGTGTTATTCTCGAAATGGGTTACAACTTTATTTTCTCGGTAAAATTCTCTTTCCTATGATTGGCCTTTGTAATATTATATTCGTTCAAGTACTGATGTGTGAATGTGACCATACCTTCACAGTTTTTTTTTGGGGGTGGGGATGGGGGTGGTAAGCTTCAGCATTAATGTGAATAAACACTAGATTCTGGATCCTCTTGTTCTCTAAGTATCTATTTCTATGTAGACTATCTTGCCTTTTGTTGTTCATAGCCAAGTTTACAGGTGATGCTCTATCGTTAAACTTTGTTCCTTGTTCCTTGTTTGTGCAACATATTTTGTTAACCCTTCTTTTATCTGCTGCAAACTCATATAAGATAGAATCATATATATCTGCAAATTTATGCGTGGAATGCATGCTTAGGATAATAGCTTGCTTGAGTGTATGAAAGTTTATCCAATGAGATAGGCATTAAGTTGTCCATATAAGCATCAGTATGATCCCGTGAGGACTCATTGTTATCCATGCTCTTACTGCCTACTATTCTTTATATAGCTTTGCATATAATTCTGTTAGCAGGAACTGCTAATGTCTTGTTCCACTGATACCCTGCATGTTGGACTGATACTTTGCATGTTGGTGTTGCTATTTCATATGCATGAATAAACAATTGCAATATATAAAGTAAAACAAAACACTTACAATTGATGTCTTCCAATTGATGTTTGTGCTTGTTGTCAACAGAACAATTACCTCGAATATCCCCTTGTATTCTACTAGCCAAATCCCTTCTTACCGAATGTTCTTTCTCTTTCAAGAAAAAAAAAAGAGTTATCTTCTCTTGCAAAAGACCTAGAGCCTTTCTCCTCTTTACTTGGACATTTAAATAGGGTAAGTGGCTAGTGGGAAGTTTCGAATGGCAACTACATTGTAGTTGTCCACTGCCACTGCAGTTGCAACTACTGTAGTCCACTACCACTACCAACATCTCTCACTCATCCAAGTCAAGCCATAAAGATCAAACAACAAACATATTGAGCGATTAATGTTAAGAAAGTTGTTACACCTTACATAACCGCTCTTCAAGACAAATTGGAGACATCAATGTCTTATTTTTATCTTAGATTAAATCATTTACATCAATATGAACATCTCTAATCCCTTATAATGACTATTATGTCAAGAGCATGTTCAATATCTTTAATCATTTCAATTATTCACAATCACATTTTTAGTATTAAATAAAAAATATAATTCATCGACTAGTGAATAAACATAAAAGATGTAAAACAATTTTACTCTTCCTTTTAGCTAGAATCCATTCATTTTAATCACTTGTTTTCTTAGTCATGCTCCATAAATCGAATCAATCATAGTTATTAGGATACATACTAAAGTAGCAGATATTGATTAAAACTTCACGTAGATAATGAAAAAGTCACTGAGGGTAAAATCGAGATTAATTTATAACCACAAGGGTCTCACATAGTAGAGAAGCATAGATCCATTCTCTTACTACCCTTATTGCTATAGCATATGTGGTATAAATCACATGCTACGATGTTATTCTCTTTACTAATAAAGAGCGTAATTTTTGTTCACAATTTTAATATCGTACATATTTTAATTTAGACATACTCAATGTCTAATCCTGAATTGAATTCATGAATTCTAATTTGGTTTCGAACATGTGTAGTAAATGATCAGTACATTTACTCCGAACATTATTAATTTACAAATGATCTCATTTTGATACTACTGTTAAGGTGATCCTACCTTACCTGTATGTCTCTGTGTCTCCATTTATAACTTCATTAGCTTTCCCATAAACAATGATCTTACGTTTATTTATACTTAACAAATAGAGATGATTGTCTATGTGAGAGAATCAATCTCAACCCACAACATGCTCATCGAGACTTATCCAAATTTGACAATGACATATACACTAAATAGATTATAACATTCCATAATCAAATATCTTACAATATCCAATTGTCTTTACAATACCTTGCATTCTATAAAGTCCTAAAAACTTCACATGACTTTGAAATGACTCTTTAGTTAATGACTTAGTAAAAAGATTAACAAGCATAACACGTGTAGGGATATACTCAAGAATTATTTTTTCTTGTCAATTATATCCTTATAAAATTATAGTTAATAGATATGAGTTTGTCCTTGTTGTGATATTTAGGATCCTTAGAAAAACTATGGTAGCTTGATTGTTATAGTAACTATAATAGGATTCTCACTATCCTCAGTAATCTTTAGATGCCTTCTTAACCAGACGATTTTTTGCACAGTCGCTGGACAAATCACATACTTCAGCTTCTATTGTTAACAATGTTGTACAAGCTTGTTTCTTACTGTTCCACGAGATGACTCCACCATTCATAAAGAAGACATAGTCAAATGTGAATTTTCTATCATCAAAGTCTTCAACTCAATTTGCATTCATGTAGTCTTTTTGACTCATATCAGATCTTTGAAAATAGAAATAATAATCTGATGTCTGAATATCCTTTTCACTATTTTCCAGTATCTCAGTCCTGAGTTTGACTGGAAACAATTAACTAAGCCAATGACATAGTTGATATCATGATGTGTGCACAACATAGTGTACATTAAACTATCAATAACATTGACATATGATCTTTTCTTCATTTGGGATATTGCCTCAATTCTTGGGACTTATACTTTTACTCAGAACAGTACCTTTTGTCATACGTGTTTGTTCAATGTTGCAATTCAGCATATTGAAATGTTACAGCATATAAGTCTCTTGAGATAAATTCAAAAGTCTTTTTGATTGATCTCTTATGATCTTTACTCCTAAGATGTACTCAGTTTCTCTCATATCTTTCATGTTAAATTGTGATGAAAGTCATACTTTGACTTCTATCACAAACTCTGTATCACTTCCAGCTATTAGTATATCATCAACATATATAATAAAATGACAAACTTTTTTTGTTGCCTTTTTAAATAGACATAGTGATTTTCATTAATCATTTCAAATCATAAGATAAAATAATTTCATTAAATCTTATGTTCCATTGTCTTGATGCTTGCTTTAGATCATAAATAGATTTTTTAAGTCTACACACTTTGTCTTCTTAGTCTTCAGCAATATAACCTTCCAGTTGTGCTATATAGATTTCCTTATCAAGTTCACTATTTAGGAAATCTGTCTTTATATCCATCTGATTTAATTCTAAATCAAAATGTGCTATTATAGTTAAAATGATACGAATTGATATAAATTTTACGACTGGATAAAATGCCTATTCAAAATTAATACCCTCATGTTGGGTATAGTTTTGCAACTAAATGAGCTTTGTATCGATCAATCGATCCATTTGCTTTTTTCTTAATTTTAAGAATACATTTATATTCAATTGCCTTTCGGCCTGTAGGAAGATCAACTAATTCTCAAACTTGATTCGTTTTTCATTGACTCTATATCCTCATGCATTGTAAATTTTCACTTTTCTCTAACTGAGCATCTAAATGCTTCTTCAATAGTTTGAGGTTCTTCATCATTAACTGGGAGAATCATTAAAGCCTCATTATCAATGTCAAACATTTTTCGAGGAATAATCTTGCCACTGCTTCGTAAGTTAGACTGTTGAAAAATTAACTCATTAATTGACAAATCATTCTTTTTAAATTGATTAGACTCAAGCATTGATAAAATATCATTCTCCTCATTTATTGCAAATAGCGGAATAATTTTATCAATGTCACATCTTACTAGAACTTAGATTCAAGAAAGGTTGCATCTCTCTATTTTGGAGATGGTTCTATCTAGTTGCTCATAAATGAAAATATAACCCTTGAAGGTATCAAAATACTTTACAAAAATACAATTTTTACCTTTGGGTTCTTATTTTCCATATTTGTAAGTTTTATTGAACATAAGCAGTTGACGCCCAAAGTCTTAAATGATTTAATTTTGATTTTCTATCTGTCCTACATTCATATAGGATAGATGAAACAGATTTAGAAGATATTCGGTTAAATATATAAGTTGTAGCTAATAATGCATCTCCTCAATAGGAAATTGACAAATTGGCTTGAGCCATCATTGACTTAATCATATCTAAAAGAGTTTGATTTTTTCTTTTAGCAATCTCATTTTACTATGGAGTTCCTGAGATTGTTAGTTGTCTAATAATCTCTTTATTACTATATATTGTCTTGCATTGATCAGTCAAATATACTCCAATGGTTAGTGCGAAAAGTTTTAACCTTATGATCTAATTGATTCTTAACTTTATTCAAGTAACATTTAAAGCAATCTAATGCTTTAAATTTATGAGAAATCAAATATACATGACCAAAACATGTGAAGTCATCAAATGTAATGAAATAGGAAGCTCCATGTCCAGCCTTTACATTTATTGGACTATAAATGTCTGAATGAATTAATTGTAATGATGATTCAATTCTAATAGCCTTACCAAATAGTTTCTTAGTTGCTTTTCCAACAAGACAATGCTCACACACAGATAAGTTAATCTTAGTATGAATGCTTAACATACCCTCTTTAGCTAATTTATTCATTCGTTCTTGTCCGATATATCCTAATCTAGCACGTCAAACTTGAACATTAATATCAACATTACTAGTAAGAACAATATTTGAAAAACAACCATCAATTCTATAATTAGTATCCAGTTCTACATTAAGAACCATAAAATTATTCATTAGAAAAGCATATCTAATTAATCCAGAGTTAATAAAAAGTTCTACACACCTATTGAAAAAGTTCAAATTGTATCCCAAATCAAGAAAACATATAACAGGAATTAAATTCCGTCGAACTTCAAGAGCATAAAGGACGTCATGTAGAAACAAGGTATGTCCACCACGTAGGTTGAGTTTGCATGTGTGCCAACTTATTTGATTTCAATCCTTGCATTATTTCTCACATATCTCCATTTATTGTCAGATGATACTCGATGATACTCTATGAATGTAGCTCGTTCACGAGCTATATAGTTTATTGCTCCTGAATCTATAGTATATAAATGATAAGAATCAGTTAATAACATTGTACTAGTAATATAATACTCATGACTAGAAAATAAACATGGATTTACCTTTTTCGGCTAAGTACATTCTCAAGCAAAGTGGTCATTCGTGCCATAGTTATAGTAAGTTAGTTTACTTTTAAGTTTCAGTCCATGCTTCTTTCCTTTAAAATTTCTTCTTGTTTAGGCCCAACCCAGCAATATCACCAGCTTTTTTCTTTTCATTTCTTGAACCATTTCTTCTTATTGTTGGATTCAACAGAACCTTTAACTACACAAGTCTGTTCAGAAATCCTTGCGGATTCTAGTCTCTCTACCTCCAATTCAATATGACGTGAGACATCAATAAAAGTTTTGATACTTTCACTTTGAGTAAAATTTGTAGGATCGAGTTAGAGCGTCAGGGGGGGGGGGGGTGAATAATACTTTATGGTTTTTTCACTTGTTCGATAAATCGTATATAAAAACAAAGTGCGTAAATAAAATTATAGCGGGAAAATAAGGAATGAGTACGTTTTTGTTTACTTAGTTCATAGTCACAGGTTGCTATTCTAAGACTCACGATCCTTTATCGTTTCCGATGGAGAATCCACTATAAAAACTCTCCTCTTACGAGAAGAAGTTTGTTGCTTTACAAAATATGTTAGGAACGGTAAATCCTTACCGTCCTAAGATGTTAAGTACAAAAGCAACAAGTCATGGTTACCGACTTATAAGATGAGAACTGTAGATGTCGGTGCAGCTCCTCAGCGTTATGACGGCGTACTCGATCGGCTGTTCACGCGCAGGAAGTCGTCGTAGTAGTGTAGTAAGTTGATGTTAGAGTTTTCTCTCACAGCTGCTTATAAAGGTTGATCTGGACGCTTGGAAGTCCTTCTGGGCGCTTCTACGTCATCTCGTCGATCGACTTCTGACGCTGACTCGACATCTTTTGGGCGTCTGGATGTTGACGTGGAGGTTGCCAGATCAACTTTGACTCCACAAAACCTTATTATTATCTAGGTGCCTGAAGCCTCTCGGGGCGCTTGGAGGTTGAGGTGTTCCGACCTCATCCGCCTCGCCGACCCATTCAGCTGATGCTCGGGCACCTAAACCATCTGGTCGCCTGAATCTAGATAAGGATGCCTGAAACACAAAGTTCCAGCTCCTCCTTTCCTGAATCACAAATTAGTACAGAAACAAAATATAACAGGAAAGTAACAGTTTTGACAAACTGTTTGGTCTTGACTTTAGGTTTCCAGTGAAATCTTAGGTCAGACCAACATCTATTGTTTCCCTTCTTGGGAACACGTCCTCACCCACTACATTCAGGAGAAGTTACTTTTTGTCAACTTGGTCCTCCAGACCCGTTGGACTTTTGCTCAGCCTTGATCTTCGGCCTCCAGAACTTCCACTGCTAGACGTTCGGTCCTCCAAATCCGTTTAGACTTTCCGTCTGGTGCTCTGATCTGCCAAGACTTCCCTCCCAGTCCTCCTTATTAGGACTTTCTTGCCCAGTCCTCCAAATCAGGTCTTCGTTGTCCAGTTCTCAAACCAGGTCTTCCTTTTCCTAACCGCAACTAAGGCTTCTTTTGCCTAGCTTTAACTAGGGTTTCCTTTGCCTAGACTCAACTAGGACTTCCTTGTACTATCTGCACATTCAGTTCAGCTTGTCAGTCCACTTCACAGACTTAACTTGAACCCTTTGTTATTATTAAAATTCAGGTTCTATCATCTGGTGCTCCCTACATCAACAAGATTCTATTTCATTGTCTTCCAAAAATCAGGAAGTAAATGAATTATTGTTTGAACATGTTGTTCATTGATCAACTCATGACCAACAACCTTTAATTCCCGAGTCATATTTGTCATTTCCCTTAGGTGTTGGGCCATGGTGATATTTGGATGTTTCTTGTAGTTGTCAAACTAAATACTCACCTGTCCAAGTTTGCTCAGGTTTACTCCACTGTATTTCTCTTTAAGGGCAACCTAAACAGCATGAGCAGTTGGTAACTGCTCATGCTCACAAACTAGATCATCATCCATAGAACTCATCAAGATTCACTTAGCAATAGAGTCTTTCTTCCACGCCTTATAAGCATCAAGATCATGTCTGTACTGAGTGTAGGACCATCAGCAGATTCTTCCATAATCTAATTAACAACCTCAAGAACTTCTTGTTCCTCAAGGACATATCGCATCTTGAAGTGTCATATTTTGTAATTATCCTTATTTAATTTTCTCCTTTATTAAGTTTAGCTATGATATTTTTAGAAACCATAATCTAACATAAATAAATATATTGTTTAGCAATTCAGTATAATTCATAATTTATATATGTATGCAATTCATGATTAATTTAATGCTAATTTGATTTGGTTTACAAAATCAAGTGATGATATTTTCACTCATCATTCGTACTGTCAAATCTAACCAACATTGTTCAATCATATTACATACTACCCATCGAATTCATAATAATGAATAAGTTATTTATAATAAGCGTGTGGTACAACAATATCTAGATGGTCCATATGACGAAGTAGCTCTCTGATCAACTCTACATATGTGATGCGCCTCTTATAGCGCTCCCATATGTGATGTGCTACTTCGTTGAGATGTTTTGACAGTGTCGAATCAAACCCAAATTCGATAATTGTTTAGGATAGAAAAATCCTGCTATTTGAGTTTCTAAAATAACCAATTGAGCCTTCTAATGTATCCTCTGATTCCATAAACAAGATGTACACTATCTCCTGAATAGCTTCCTTAACTCATTTCGTCGCACATCAGTCGTGATGTGTATAATCCGTGTCATTTAGAATTAAAATCAACAAAGTACAAAACCAACAAACCAATAATAAAACCGGTTCAATTCAATTCTAAATAAGCATAGAACCTACACATTAAGAACACACACAAGCACAAACTTTTTATGAATTACCCAAACTTGAATTTTTTTCCTTATTTAATTTAATTTTCTCAAAGAAAATTCAATTTAAAATACCTAACAATTCAAATAATTATTCTAAAGATATTGAAAAATCAAAAAATTAATTTGAACCGACCATGACCAACATGCGCTCACGTGCCGTCATACAGTTACATGTGTGATGCACACGCCGGTTAAATCACATCAATGATCATATCATGCACATGCATCACATACGTGTAAGACAGATTTGCAGACCAGTACCAAGCACGACGGGCCGCAAGTAGCCTCCTTTTATTACACAACCGGTTAGATTATAAGAACAAATACAGGATTAATGACTCCGGAGCATTACTGAACAGTGGAAAATTCACTATTCATACATGATGTGCATTTTAAACATAAAAAATGACATACTTAAAATATTCAGGCGTGCACAACTGTTACTTCATACACGCATGCAGTTGTTTTACATGCATATCAAGTAAATTCTATACATCAGTACTTAAAAAATGCTGTTGTTTTACATATCTGCACATAATTTAATTCATACATGCAGTTGTTTTACAGATCTGTAGCATTCTGTACCTATTGTGAATATTAACATCCTACTGCACGTCAATTAAACTCTGATCATGGACGTGATGAATATTTTCCTTATTTAGGAAGAACATCAGTTCTACAGGGTCCTTATTTAAATCTGATCATGGACGTGGCAACTGCAGTTCATTTGAAACAATCTACACTCACAGATCTGCATGCATATTATTTGAACAAACATAGCAAAAATCTACATGCATATCATTTGAACAAACATAGCAAAAATCTACATGCATATCATTTGACAAACATAGGAAACGCTCTGGTACCATTGTTGCTATTTATATGCATGAATGAACAATTGCAATATATAAAGTAAAACAAAACACTTACAATTGATGCCTTCCCATTGATATTTGTGCTTGTCATCTGTTGTGAAAAGCAGGGGTGAATCCAGTCCGATGGAAGTTGAAAGAAGAATTGAATATTCAATTCAATTATTAAATCATTCATTCCAGAGTTTGATAGATCTTTTGAAAAACTGATTAATCGGACGAGAATAAAGAGAGAGTCCCATTCTACATGTCAATACCGACAACAATGAAATTTATAGTAAGAGGAAAATCCGTCGACTTTAGAAATCGTGAGGGTTCAAGTCCCTCTATCCCCAATAAAAAGGTAATTTTACTTCCTAAATATTTATCCTCCTTTTTT